>NC_134951.1:125317636-125618982 GCF_965638725.1 Aptenodytes patagonicus
TGTCAGAATAACTAAATACATACACAATAGCATGTGTGTTATGAATGCTAAAAATAACCCCTGTCTGACAGGTATTTTGGTCTATTACTACTGTCTCTAACAACAGGCACCAAAAAGCGATAGAAGAATTTGCTGGTTGCAAAGCTTCCAGTGACTAATTTCCAAATCATAAAAATATGCAAGTGGAATGGGTAGAATCAGAAAAAACCTCATCTCGGGGAGGTAGAAGGCAAAACAACATAGAGGAGTGACTTTCTCCAAAAAAGAGTAAGAATCAGCTGGACAGCTGTGTGTAGCATTAATCCAATGCCAATGTGTGTTGCATGTTAGCTTGGAAGGGGCTTCAGTCTGATCGCCACAGTTCAGGAATGTGCTCTTTATTCTTCACAGAAATGCCTTGCTCTTTTAGATATTCACCTACTTTTTGGCTCCACACGAAGCTGGTTAACCAAGTCATGTTTTCTCCAATATTGTTTGTTTGCTAAGTGCTTGGTATGTGAAAGGCAGAAGAGGCAATCAGAGCATTTTACATAATAAGATCACTCAGTGTGCTATTAATAATACCAAGAACCCTTAGCGCAGGTCCAAAATAGTTTAGACTTTCTTCCATTTGAAGCCACAAGATAATAAGAGGAGGCTCCAAGAGAGGTGTGGATCACCCACAAGAGATCTGAAGAGCAACACGTATTTTTACTGGAAGTCTGCTAACTAGCCAAAACCTTTGGAACGTCATGACACCAATTTGGCAAAGTGATATCTCTCTCTGCTTTATTGAAAACATCTTAGACAGCATAATGAAAAAATGCACTTAATTTTCATGGTTTATAAGCTTGTCTTTCTGCTGGCCTGCAGTCTGTCAGAAGAGTGAAGATTAGGAAACGCAACGGAGCTTGACAGATTTCATTTGACAAAAATACAAGAGAGCAAGAAAGAGAAGAAAATTTGGAAAAAAAAAAATCTATCAAGAAGTCTGGGATGGGATTTTCCCCTCCAGTGCTGTATTTATAGCCCCTAAATAAGGATTGAATCCAAAGTAAACTGTAATCAATGGGGAGACTTTTATTGACTTCAGTGAGCATTGGATCAGACCCTAAAAGCACAGCTTCCAAAAGTACGAGAAGTATTTTGGGACATGTTGCACTAGAAATTATCACCAAGAATGTGAAAGAATAACCCAGTCATATTTAGGGTGGCTCATTGGTGACCAGAGCAGATAAAACAGCTCTTCTAGCAGATACAGGTCACAGATGGTGGGACAAAGTTTGGCACCCGTTCAAACGTCTAGGCAGTTGAAGTTCTCATTTTGGTGGAGATTTCTGTCTCTTGGGCTTTCAGCATGGCGAAGGTGAGAAATGTCTCCGTGTCACTGAAAGAATAGGTTCATCAGATCTGTGAATATTCACACAGTAGAGATACTACTTGATCAACTCGACCTTACCTGAATACCCACTGCAAACTTCTGTGCTATGGTAATAAAGGACAAAATGTGGTTATACATACCAGAATCTGTTCTGGTAACATATCATCACCTCCTTCTGCAATGTGACTAATAAGTAGAAGAGAAATGAGAAAGGTGCGGACAACAGCAATACATTTTCATTATAAAATTAAAATAAAATTACAGTAGGTGAAATAGAGGATTCTTCCAGAGCTCCCACAATTAAGAGTACCAAATACAGATTCTTTGTGCCCAAATCTCATAATATGGAGAATTTACAGGTAATAAGCAAACATACCAATTACTAGGAGTTTCCATGTCTGCAAAGGTAGCAACGCATGTTTTCATAGGCAGTAACCAAAGGAACCAAGTTCTGAGGTTTGGCTGTGTTCTTCAGGAAGGATGGTTCTTCAGAGAATGTTACAACAAACACATCCAAATATCTGTAAGTTTCAGGAGTTTAATTTCATATAAAGTAACAAGCATCTCAAGGGCACCATCCATACTAAGCACAGGTGTTCCTTTCCTGTTAATCACAATCTTATATTCAACTCATCAGCAAGAGCTAACAAGACCAAAACTTGCCAGAAACCTGTTAACCTGGCAAGCATTCAGTTTTGAAATGGCAGTTGAAATATCCACTACCCAAAAGTTCAAGACACTTTAGAAAAAAACCCCTGTACTCAAATAAAAACATGGAGAAATCTAAGAAGAGAAAGTGAGCTGGGGATTAGGTCCTCCACATCAGCTGAGGATCTGGTCTGCTGTATCCAACCAGCTGAAAGTTGACTAGGATCAAGAAGCCCATAACAGAGCTGATACAAAGACTGCCTGAGTGCATTTGTCCCCAGGGAGCTCTCTTGCTGTGAAAGATGACTGCTGGCTGGTGTGAGGAGATTCATAGCTAAAGCTCCTATCAGTTTGAGTGAAGAGGAGATGAGCAGGATATGAGCAGGTAAGCGGGGAAGGGGTAGAGAAAAAATGGGTTTGCTATGCCAGCAGACTTGCAAGTCAATTTGTGATTATCTCATACACCAAGAATCTATGGTTTATTTAAGCATTAAGACATGGTTTGAACTAAGGTTACTATCAGCCGGATAATGACTACCTGAGGTGAGAGCCTGTGCCCCTAGCAGTTATGACAGACCGAACCATTCTAGAATCACTTCAGAGATATGAAAACAATAGACCTTTTAAAATGTTTTCACACATCCTAAACACAGAATGCAGTTGGAAAAATACCTAGTTATAGAACACTTATTTTCATCAGTCACCTTCAGAGGGTTGGAACAACTCTCCGATGAGGAAAGGCTGACAGAGTTGGGGTTGTTCAGCCTAGAGAAGAACAGGCTCCAGGGAGACCTTATTGCGGCCTTTCAATACTTAAAGGGGGCTTATAAGAAAGATGGGGACAGACTTTTTAGTACAACCTGTTGCGACAGGACAAGGGAGAATGGCTTTAAACTAAAGGGGGGCAGATTCTGGCTAGATATAAGGAAGAAATTTTTTATGCTGAGGGTGGTGAAGCACTGGCACAGGTTGCCCAGAGAGGTGGTGGATGCCCCATCCCTGGAAACATGCAAGGTCAGGCTGGACGGGGCTCTGAGCAACCTGATCTAGTTGAAGATGTCCCTGCCCATAGCAGGGGGGTTGGACTAGATGACCTTTAGAGGGCCCTTCCAACCCAAACTGTTCTATAATATTCTGTATTTCCAACTACTTGCAAACCAAGCAGCCCTACTTTGCTGGACTTCTAGATCCATTCTCCACTGAACACCAGCCTGCCACTTTAGAAATGAAGCATGAAACAGTCAGAAGCTATTCTAGACATTCATTACAGAGCTGTGTTAAATATGTTCCTTTACTCTTAATGTCATAAGCACCAAAACCCAAACCTTGCAGGAGAGAATGGCTTTGAAAAGTGTTCAGTCTTTCCCCTTTTGCTAGGCAGGACATGCCTCTAGTCACAACTTCCATTGGGTGCTCAGCACAACTCCTCTGCTGTACTGCTATGAGTATCATTTGTGCTATCTTTAGGTGATCTTAAAAGATAACAGTTTAAGTAGAATAGAAAAAGCAATGAAGTGCACTGAGAAGGGTATAAGGCTCAGCTGAGATGCGTGCCAGCAGGACCAATGGCTGCCCGCTGGTTCAGCTAGCACAGAAAAGATAACATCTACCTGTTATGAACTAAGAACTGCCTGTCTTAAGACGTAATTACATTACCTGCCCAGTGAAGGGGAGAATGCAGAACTCTGCAGTTTCTGACTGTGTGAAGAATATTCTGTATTACACTCCAGGATTTCTAAAATATCCCCAAAAAAACAGATTTAACTTCTAATTTCCATTTCATTTTCCTTTCGGAAATTTTAATTTTTCTTGCAAACCATTTTACACACTTTTTTTTTCTGGATACAATATTTTCAGCAAATGAGAAATGCTTCTGTTGCAACAATCATGTATACAAACCAGACAAAAATGTGATTAGGAAAGATGGGGCAGAATCAACATTAAAGTGAAAAGTGAAAGTCTTATTTTTTATACAGAGCTGTTTTAAATTTTTTAAAAAAGGACAATTATTTGTAGAGATGTATTGACCTGTTCACATCCACATAACACATCAGCAAAGACATGTATAGCAGGAATTGAACAAGAAGAAAGGAAGAAAAGAGTTTCATCATCTTTTGGACAAATCTGTAAACTTACATAAAATTTTTATGGCATTTTCAATACACTGATTCCCAAAAATCTGTTTGCAACTATGTTTAAGGTCATACAAGCGAACTCACACTACATTAAAATAGCTGTTTTAAGAAACTTTCAGATTCAGAACAATATTAAATACTTCTTCACTTTTCATTTATTTTTAGATTTTGCTTTTAGGAGACAAACTGCAGGTGGCGGAAGGCTAGAAGAAGGAAAGAAATAGAGCCTTTTCAGAGGTGTTTCTTTTTTACAACGTTGCCATGATTTTTGAAACACTGCACTTCTCTGACTAAATTCAGAATGTCAGAAGATAGACACCAGCTGGAGACAAGATTGGAAGAATTATGAATTATAAATCATCAGTACTTTGACATAACCTGTTTGCTTTAAACACACGTATTGTACATTATGCATCAGGCTTCTAGAAAAAGTGGAATCCAAAGTTAGAGTGATATATGTAGAAAATATGAAGGACACATTCCTTACAGCTAAATTAAATGCAGGCTACACGTTTTTTTTTATGATCAAAAAACAAGATGAAATTTTGTAATAAGCACAGAGGGCCCTGAAACCAAATTCCTTTAAGGATGTATTCTTTCTTAGGGTGTATAATAAAGTATCCTGAAATTCAAGAGACGCTGTCTTTTGACTATAGCAAATCCTGGCACCTTTTCAGGTTACTGAACAGTCTTCTAAAACAGAAGGCTCTACAATGGTCCTGCTCATCTGGTATTATTGGTAGGTCTGTTGTTTTGCGAAGTCGGGAGGTTCTGTCAGCTTAACCAGCGTTAGAAATCCTGGCCAACACAATAGCGTGTTGTGTTAGTAATTACCAGAATATATTGCTAGAATATAGCTGGAAGCAAAGGAGACTGGAAAGTCTATAGTCTTTGTGGCTGGATCATGAGGCATGAAAGCTTTTTGTATGGATTATCACAGTGAGGTTCATGCCAAAGGGAACCTTTGGATCTTCAGATATTTTGGGAGGGTGGGATGGAAGATAAACGCAATGTTATCCAAGGTAATGCAGAAATATCAGTGAGGTCCAAGGATTTTTTCAACTGAATGTTGTAATATTACAAACTAAGAAATTGTCTTTCCTATCAATCAAAATAGAGGCTGCGAAACATAGAAACACTTGAGAAAAAAAGCAGGTGAGAATTCCAGAAAGCTATCTTGACAGAACAATTACCAATAATATCCAGAAATAACTATTCTGTGGGTAGGTAAAATATTTTACCTACCATTTTACCTATCCCAGTTGGGACAGAGTAGACATTCTGTCTTGCAGCAGCAGGTAACAACCAAGTCATTAAAGTTGACAGCCAATATCAACTAACATCAGAAAGCAAATCACTGGGATTACCGATACCCCAGCACTAGAAAGCAATCAGTGTATGGCAGGCGACTGCTGTGTTTAACAGCAAAACTGTGTTTAACACACAAAATTAGTCAAAATATCATAGCAAGAAACTGAAGGCCAGCCAGCCATTCTGCATTTCAGCCGCGAGGACTTCAAGTCTTTGAATTCAGATTAACGTACTTGCAGTGTAACTCAATAAGTCTGCAGTTATTTTCCAGCCACTGGGAAAACAAGTTAGGCATGGCTTTCAATGGAAGGCCATAGCAGTGTAAACATCACCCTCAACAACGTTGACCATAAAACAGTAGTAACTAATATGCTAATAAGCATGTCTAAAACACTTTTCTCTTATATTTTCTCCTATCCACAAATATCAAAGTACTCCATGAAAAAATGGGTAAATATCCCTCTGTGGTCACCACTGCGGAGGCTGAATTGGGCACCTGGCAGTTGGGTTCCTCTGTTTTCTACACTATGGAGCATGAATGTTCCCTTGCCCTCCTTCCAGACATTCCCCAGCCCCTGCCACAAAGGAGAGGCTGAAAAAATAAACCAAATCTGGTTGGCTGATAAAGAACACAAATGCATTCACTTCTAAATACAAAATGGCAATCATGCCTGAAAAGTTTAAGTAGCATGCGATGCAAATATTGCTGAGTTCATGGGAAATGAGAAATACAAAAGGTAGCCAGATGCTTCAAAGAACCTGAAGAACAACTGTCCTGAGACACGAAGACAGATGGCACAAAAATCTTAAAAGCAATAAGAAGCAAAGAGGTCACTTCTAGCTTTCCAGACAAACGCTCTGAATCACCCTCTGGTCCTTGCAAAATTCTGAATTAATAGTGTCAAAAGCTAATTAAGAAGCATACCAGGTACAGCTTTTGCATTTCTAGAATATCTTTGGAAAAATTCATATTCCACTGAGAATTTTTCCATAGACTAATCAGGAAAAAAAAAAAAATCACTCAGAGAAAAATGAAGTGACTCTCAAGAAATCACAGGCAATAATTAGAAATATAAGCATATCAGACTTCTTCCTCTAAGGACCAGTAAACCATCAAATAAATAACATGCAAAATAAATTGAAAAGAGCTGATGCTGTTGAAGAGTGGAAAGTTCTGCTAAGAAAGGAACCTGGGGGGGGGGGGGAAGACCATTGTAAATATTCAGATCTAAGGAGCTAGAGCTAACCAGAGTTGTTCCTAGGAATGGAGCTGTACAACATCTAAATTCACAGCTAGCACAAATTCTGCAAACCTTTGCTTTCTAACATATTAAAGTTCTCTTAAATAATTAATGTAAGTATAAATATGGATTAACTTGGAATTACAGTTTACGTAGATTTTCCAAGGGACTTTGATACAGTTCCTCGTAAGGAAAATAAGTAACCAAGGAGATTATCATCCTTTTCACACACATACAAACTCACACGCACTCACACAAAAAAAAGCAACAGGACAACAGTTATGATGGAGAGCTGCTCCTCAGAATGAAAATGTAACCACAGGATAACTAAGGATCACTTTAAAATAGTGAGGGGAAATCCTCTTTATTCCACTAATTTTGTACTACATCTCATGGTTCAAAAGTTCATCCTACATAAGTTGGATTTTCATTCTTTCTGAGTCTAAGCCACAGATAAATTGATTAAAAATAGAATTGTGTGGGAAGAGAGGCAAGAAAGCATGAGTGTAGAATATGGACACAGAAAGACAGACAAATTCAATGAAAAAACAAAATTGTGGATAGGTAGGTGGACGTATATTTATGGGCACATTCTCAACATACCTTTTGTGGATACCTTTCTAACCCTAACTCACTACAGACTCAGGAAAACTATACTTTTGTTTTGAAGTTGAATCACTTTTAGGGGCAAGGAAAAGAAAATTAAGCCAACTGTGGGTTTGAATTATAGGAAAAATAAAGTCCCAGCTCAAACTGGTTTTTGCCATTCTGATAAACATTTTCAGTCATGCTGCAGAAAACCTCAAGATCCACAGGGTTTGCCCATCCCTTGCATGGGACCAGTGTCTCAGGATATATTTAGTAGCAGGCTGTCCTCAGCTGCCACATCACGTCTGTGGGGTGAGATAGTCTCAGAATCTTTGAATCCCAATATCCCCTGCCTGCAACACCCCTGGACGAGATCACGGACCCAGATGTGTTGCAGGTATATCAGTTGCTTCTTCACAGCAACCCTGACACCTGCAATCATCTCTTTTGGGTCAGAGTTGTCTCCCCTTGTCCGTCACACCTGTTGAATATATGTATGAATGGGAACAGACACTGCGAATGCTTGGAAATTCAGGTGGATGGATGTACTTTAGTATCAGTCATCTTGCTGCTCAGATTGCAACACACCTACAAGCTCTATCACTAATCTGTATCTCTGCTAACTGCCTGAAGAGTGCCAAAAGCTATTGGGGACACAACCACCAGTTAGTTAAACATGGTGAAATGGGGTTTAAAAAAAAAAAAAAAAGTAGAGCCCAAGCCAAAAAGGGGATTTACTGGCAGTCAAAGTGAGAGATTCTTACAACACCTGGACTCTTTTTTTCAAGGTCTTATCGTAAAGAAAATATACATGCTAACCCTAGGCACCCAGGAGACCCCTCAGAAAGGCTCACACTATGCAGCCATCTGCCAGTACACAGATGCCAAACGGGGCATTGAGTTCCACCACCAAGAGGTACTACCTACTGTAGCCTGTCACCCAAATAAAATATTTTTTTCTACATTTTAAGAAAGCCTTCAAAACTTGACCTGGCAAGCACTGTTAAAATGAACCAGCCAGAAACTGGGGTGCTGTGCACTCTCACAGATCAGGTGCCTATTTAAACAGCTTCGATGATATACTAGGGATCAAATTAACACGCAAATGTTCATAACAACTTGTTACCCTTGACCAATTAAATCAAAAAGTCAGATGCTCAGGTGCAGGAGCCATCAACATGCAGGGAACTACACACATTTATACCTGTTGAAGACGTACTGCATTACAATGAACGCTTTCACATGGCACAGCAGGACTTTGTTGTTTCTTTCCATGGGTTTAATGGAACTTGTGCATGTTCCACGAAACGTTCTCAAATCCTTCTTTCCTCCCAATTCTTCCATTTGATTCTGCTCCCTCCCCCTAAGGAGAAAAACATATTTGTCTCATTTGTTCCATTTAATGCTGAAAATTAGATAACGTCTGTTGCTAGACATAGGTTCAGAGAATGCTTTTTGGTTTGAGGAGGGTGGAAGAGAAGAATTTTTTATTTGAAGAGTTTCTATTCACATAAATGCTTTGCCTGCTGTTGAGATAGATTCCTAGTGCCCAGCTACTTTTTTTTTTCCCTTATGAATATTTGGCTTTATCTGAATTATTTACTGTATTTTCAAACTGCTTAGTCAGGTTCAAAGAAAGACTCTCTGTTTATGACTATTTGTGCATTCCTCTTTGGGACAAAGGGGTTGGTGTGCTTATCACACACTTCAGTGGAGGAAGTTTTTGTGCAATTACTTTGCACATATGGTAACAAAGATTTTTCACAATTGCAGAGGAGAAAGATTTGTACGTTTATGTTCTAATACTTTGCTCAAAACAGCAGCTAGAAATATCAAGGGGCATAAGCTTATAACGTGAGTCAAAAAAAGTTTGCTTACACAGAATTTACTAGAAAATCACTGCCACAAAAAAGGGGCGCTGTTGTACAATGCGACTTTGGCTATTTAAGATTGTAAAAGCTGCCTGAGATAATATTGGCAGATACACCTAAATTGGAGTTGGTTAGCAATCTTTGCCACCTGGATTTCCTATAGCCTTAATCCTGCAATGCCTCTTGCAGCTGACAGAAAACAAGACAGTCCTGAGAGACATCTGCTGATGGGTGGCATTGCAGGGCTGTTGCTCAATCAAGCATGGGCGACAGTGCCAGACCTGGGTTTAACTGGTCTGACTATGCCACTAGCACACTGATCTTTCATTAGAAAAGGGTGGGCACATTAGCTGCGAGAAGGGTGGGTTTCACACCATCATCCCATTTTAGATATCTATCTTAAGCACCAAGAATAAATATGTGGAGATGCCTTTCCTTCAGGTACACAGAGAACTATACTGTGATCAGAGGTCCTGAATCATCTTTTATCTCAAAGGCCAATACATAGAATCAATACTTTTCCCCACACTAACCTGTTATATCATCCTATAGACAACAAGCTCCAAAACATTTATTGTCATAAGAGAAATCAAAACCCTTTATTCTGAAGTATTTGCAATATTAAAAACTGATACTTTGTTTATATTTTCTCCTTGAATCTAGACCTTCATACATTATATCTTGTTACATCAACATATAAAAACTAGGTTGAATATTGACACGAAAGCATTAAAAATGAAATATTCTCTTAATATTTTATTTTCTGTTTATGTGGAACAAAGTAGGGAATTTAGAATGTGTCCATAAAAGTTTTTATTGACCTAAATTTGCATTTTAGGTGAAAAAGAAAGCTGGTGGAAAATTATACACAGCTCTAGTCAGGATGCCTTTTTCCTCCCTCCAGTACTTTTTCCTCATTAATATCTGACTGTCATGCAACTTGAGGAACAAGAGGATGGATCTCTTAATTAGCAACCCCAGAGAACGGCAAGGGGTTTTGCATGACTTCCCTCAGGCTATTTGGTTTAAGGCACGCAAGTAACAGAATCACAGTAATTAGGGGTGGAAAGGCCTGCTAGGTCATGTAGACCCCATGTCAGGGCAGAGGTATTCCCAACAGTGTAGTTTCTGGGATGCTGCAGAGAATGTTTGAATTATCCCAGCTTGAAGGCTACTGTGTAGGAACAGCATGTGTGAAAACCACACAGAGGAAGCTGTGCAGTCTCTCAGCAGTGAGACAGGTCCATGAACTGGGAGCTACGAAACCTAAACAGCAAGGGAAATCGGATCAATGATGTTATGTCTCAGATGCATGGTGGTATCAGCTACTGACAGGTACGCTCAATGGAATGAGTTCACGGAGGTGAAGCAGATGAACTACATGGAGTTGCTCTCCCATGGTCTGAAAAATGAAGCAGAATCAAAGATGACCTCAGCTCTGGGAAGAAAGGTAACGCTATGAGATCCCTCTTACAAACTTGTAAGAGTTTGTAAGAGGTTGTAGAGTTGTGAGAGCCTCAGAAACAGATGCTGAGCAAGATTTTTCAGACAGAAATTTGAATAAGCTCCACCATGTTAAATTCTGCCCCAAGGTATACACAACCAGTATTTCATGAGTGCAGTGAGGGCTGAACTCTGTTACATCACCCAGTGTTGTTTTCTGTCATAGCGTAAGTACAACAAAGATTTTACTAAGTTTTCTGAGGGCAGAAAGGAAAATTCCTGCTACTCCCCAGGTGGGATATTCTGGCAGGTTAAATGGTGGAGGAAAAACATTCAATAAATGGAAGATAGAATTTGTGGGATACTTCTTACTCCACAAATTCTGCTGGTGAAGCAATAGAAAGGGGATGAAAGACAAAACAGGAAATGTATGTCACCATATCCTCTGTTCTATCCCCTCCTACACAGAACCAGGCCAGCAGCGCAAAACACCAATTCTTCCTACCACTGGGCTACAACTTCTACAAAGCTGCTTCAAAGTTGTTCAGCATCTTGAGTGGTGGAAAGGGGAGAGGCTATTGACCTGGCTGCTACACTCAGAATTTTTCCCAAGATTGTAATCTTTCCCTAATCATTATTGCCTCTAGCATATAAATTGATCTGCTGAAGAGCTTGAAAGGGGAGGAAAAAAGTTATAAGCAGTCCTCCTTGACTGTATCATTAATGAAGAGGTATGCTTTTCAGAAGCTCCTCATCCTGGAGAAAACCAGTCCCAGAGGAAGCTTTGTCTCATTGCAAAATAAGTTGATAACTCTGCTCTGGAAACGTAGTAACCTTGAGCACATCAAAGAGAGTTTCGTACACAGCTTGTAGGGTGGCGGCTAAGAGGAAAACATTCAGCCCTGATTTTGACACCCCCTCTGCTCTATACAGATAGGGAGACCACTGATTTTGAAGTTAGCAAGTGGGGGGGGGAAGAATCAAAAGAGAAAGCTTTTCCTTAGAGGAAGAAAGCCAACTCATCATCACATCAAGCCATTCATAGGCAAAAATAAGAGTAACACTAGATTTTAGTTTTGAGTATAAACAGAGTTGTTACAAAAGCTCTATAAAAATAGTCCTGCAAAACACAATGACTAAATCACATTGCTGAGGTACTATTTCTTCCAGTTCACAGTGAAAGAAGTAATTGCTGTTTCCCTGTAAAAACAATTCATGCCAGCTTTTGAGCCCATTCAGCTCAGCCAGCTAGGGCTTTCAGACAGGAACCTCCAAGTACTTTCCCTTCTTCCCTGCCCAGTCACCCTACTCTCACCTACACTAACAGGGGGACACATGAAAAATCAAATCCATAGGTAGAAAACTAAAACAGTTTTGCAGCAACATACATTCAAAAATTAGCTAAGCAAAAGAAAAATAATAATGATGGCCTCACTTCCAGCATCTTATTTAAATAAATAAGGACATATTTAACATCACTCTGAGCTGGAAACTTTTCCCGGTAACACAGGGTCCAAAATAGATTTCCCATAAATACTGGGAAAGTGCTTTTAGCATGCATGTTAGAGTAAAGCTTTGATCATGTCTGCACTCATTTTGGCTTTTCTCTTTACTTCAGATCCTCATCATCATGCTGACCACATACTCCTCTGGCTTGTTTGTTCATGGTAAACACAAAGCAAACACTAGCAAGAGTTCTTTCTATATGGATATTCTATAGTTACAGCAGAAAAATCCTCAAATGACTCAGTTTATGACATAAAGCCTGGGATATCCTAGGCATTCCCAGAATACTGTGATTTGATATGAAAAGAAAACCAGCAGGACATTTGCTCTACTCCAGTTTGCTATGTAAGCAGGCATGACACACTGCTACCCCTCACACCTGGGCCCTGTGTCTAGAAAATCAAGTTTGGAAGAGTAAAACCTCTTTTTATCTCCTGATTTCTTTGTGCAGACACATATTCCAAAGTAACATTAAACCCCTAAATAAGCAAAGAAGCATATTTCCCACAGAAATGAATCATTGCTGTCTTTTTTTTTTTTTTTTAAAGAATTTTATCTAGAGGATAGAGACAGCATATATGGCTTTGCTTTGGCCATGCAAAGAGCATAATGAAGCAGAAACCATTTTTCAATGTTCTTAACTGTGTAAGTTCAGGGGAGGGAGTAATGGAGGTTTTTTTAGTTTGGAGGAGGGAGTTGTGGGTATTTTCTTGGTTAAGATGTATGTACAAGAAATCCCGCAAGAGCGTTTACAGCCAAGTGATAGCAATACGCTTTTTTTCCTGGAAGAGTTTTCATTAAATCCCGTTGCAATTAAAGGTTCATTTCTAAACAAAGACTGGAGGCTTAGGTTATGGAGGGAAGTGCTATAGAGGAATAGCCTGTTCCTCACCTCAGAAATGCTTCTACACACCCCAGCCTCCCATTACTGCTGTTTGTTCCCACTATTGACTTGGATTCCTGTAGCTCTGGGGGCACAAGGCACACACATTCAGTCCATGCGAAGTCCACAGAGAAAGCAAGAATCTTTCAGTGTCGCAGGATCACACACAATAGCGAGATGCTTGTGAATTGGTGAGGGAGGATGAAAGTGAACGCTTACACTTAATGAACAGCCTCTGCTATGTTGGCTTGTTGCCAGAAAAAATAACCCATTACAATCAAAACCCAGTTAAGTCAAACAGTCCATGCTTAATTAAGCCCACTCTAAGAGTTTTCTGTTCAAAGCAGCTGATATTTTCAGCAGGTGAGACTGAAGCTTGCCAGCTCATAGTATCAAATCTAAACCCTTAAACGTGGGTGTCCACGCTGTGTGTATTGCTAACATGGAAAAGGGGATGTAGAGCCCAGAACTAGAACATTCAGAATACAAAGCTTCAATTGAAAACATCAATAGCTATGCCTATACTACCAAACAAAGCGGGCTGGGCCTGTTCTCCGGCCCTGAGGCCAAATGAACGCACAGCACAGTTCACATCCACGTAAGCTGAATATTTTTTTCTCTTCCCAAAATGGTGTCCTCACTCATACTACCCACTGGGACCAGGCCCTGGCCACTCCCTATTCCCAAAACATGCCCAGAAGTCACTTGGGTGACTGTTACTTGCTACATGTCAAAACTGTGCCAGGAGTTCTGCTCTACTGCCTAATAATTAAACAATACGAGCAACTAACGTGAGCCTGTACTCAGACTCACATCCCAGCCATTTTCAGTTTATTAGGATGGTATGTAGCCCATCCATCCCAAGATCATTAACCAAATAATTTATTTTGAGCTTAAATGAAGTGTCTTATCTTAGAGGTCATTACAGCAAGACTGAAGCCAGCAAGATTCCTTCCAATCTCTCAAACAAGCTGCATACCCAACCCACGGCACCAGTTCCTGCGTACTGGCTGATACGCTAACTCATAACAGACTCTGTACCCTAAATATAATCCCAGATCACTAATATACCCTGACCTTCCTGGTGTAGAAGCAAGCTCAGAAAGCCTAATTCTGAACCTCGTTTGAAGTGCATGGAGGAGGAGGGAGAAGGAGGCTGACTGAAAACAATGAATATCAGCTCATTTTAGCCATCAAAACCACAAAAATGTCTACAGTGTAGATCAGTCATAAAGAACAGACAAGGGAGATAAGGAAGACAGGAAACCATACACCTAAACACACACACAGAAGCACGCATCTACACACATACACCAGTTTATCAGTGCTGCTTGTCTGTAAAAGTAAGAGACATACAAATAAACAGCAATGCTATTCAAAAGATTTCTCCTTATTTTCAGACAGAGGTGTGCAAGCCAAGCCTTGACTCGTTTGGGGATAGGGTGTTTCATTGTGGTTTGGAGATGCATCCAAAATTTTTTATTACTCAGAAACTTTGGTTCTGAGTGTATTTTTATAAGGAGTCTGAGAATGAAATATGATTCATATTTACATCTGTTAACATGTTGGGAACAAAAAAAAAAAAAAAAAAAAAGGATGAGCAAACTGCTGCTGAAAGAAATAAAAAAAGTTGGTTCAATTTCCCACAAGACTTTCTAGGTTTGGGCTGCAAATGTTTATGTTACCAGAAACACTGTAAAAGAGGTAAAGGCAAAAAACAGCGGCAACGTCAGCAATGATTTGAGCTGTGCATCTGGTCTTCTGGTAACGTTGATTTGGAAAGCACATAAGAAGTGTTGCAAATTAGTTATGTCAATTCAGGATTTTGATAAAAACTGTTTAGTCCCATGATGTAATTTGCTCTGGCTAGCCAGAGCTCTTCCCCTGTAGAAAGAATACATTGTAATATTTTTGTCTGTGTGAATGATGAGTGTACATATTCTTATAAGACGTTATGTGTAATCTTTCCACATAAATCTGGGACAGCTGAAGTATAATGCAAGGAAAATGTCGTGTATTGCAAAGAATTTTTTCCCCGAATTAACCTCCATAAATGTCTTAAGAACAGAGGGAGCGTCTAATGAAAGGACCTTTATGCAGATGCAGATCATGACATTCCATTCATAAAACTAGAGAGAGGCAACATGATGTAGCTGCAAGACTGGGGGGGGAAGAAAAAAAAAATTTCAGAGTATGGCAAAAGCTCAGAGACATCTTGGCTAACACCCTAACAAACTGTATCATCCAGGCAGCACATCAAGGTTTTCTAAAGTCTAATTCTGAAAACCTAAACTTTTTACAGGGCTGCAATTTCTTATATCAAGAAGCATTCTCCATAAAAATACTATTTGTATCAGAGTAATTAACCTGATTGTAAGCAATGATGGACAGGCAGCGATAAGTTACACTACACATGTAAACAAGCATCAAGTCAAGGCAGATGTGAACAACCACAGATGGGAGAAAAGAAAAACTATTATTCATTTCCTACAGACGAGTAATGAGAGCAGAGAGATTCACCTACAGGACCAGGCAGCCTATGGCAGAGTCAAGAACTGAAGTCAGAAGTCCTGCAAACTAGTGCCTCTCTCTTAGGGTCTGCCGTCTTCAGTCGAGTGCCAGTTCCAGAATTAAAGCTGAAGAAAGAACATTTATCAAACATCTTGCCACATAATAGGAGGATGAGAAGATGCCTCCTAATGAATGAATATTCGGCGAATATTTTGTCCATTTTGGGTTAGGCATGGTTTTAGTCTATCCACACACAGAAGGGAAGGTGGTAGAGACAAAAGGAAGGTAAGTGACTTTCTCAAGTTATCATATGGAGCAAAACCTTTCCCCAGTGAAGCACACCACCTCAAAAAAGAAAAAAAGAAAAAAGAGGAGGCTCAGCAGATACAGAAATTAAGGGGATGTCTGAACAGCCCCCGCTGCAGGCCTAACAGTGCAGGAGTACACTCAGGAGACTGCAGACCAGATGCTACAGAGAAAAACTGCCGACCAGTCACAGTTGAGAAAAGCATTCAAAAGGAGAATGAAAATGCCTTACGCTCCTTTTGTAAACATTTATTTTCAGGGATGTAGTTAAGCAAATGGAGGGCTACCAAAGCCCAAGTACCTGAAAAGAAGCTGCACTCTTCCCAAGTTGTTAAAGCATGCTCATGTGGCACTGTGAGAAGGCTTTGAGAGCTCCCGAGATGGAAACCACATGCTAGCATACCCCCCTGGAAAGAGCCCAATGTGCAAGCCAGCGGGCAGACCACCAACTAACTACATGTGTACAAGTGCTCACTGGGTGTCTTTGACTTTTTTGAGAAGCAAAAAAGGAGGGGGGGCAGAAAGGTTCCCACCCTCTGGAAAGAGCCTGACACATGACATGTGTAGGTCTGCTGCAGGGAAAGAATCCCACTCCGGTGAATGTGTTGGAGAAGCTGCCTGACAAGACAAAGTGGCTTGCTCCTTGCTTTCTCTCCCGCGGTTTATCTTGTCTGATAATGAGGTAAACCCAGCATGGGCTGGTGTAAATTGGAAAATTGCTAATAGATCACATTTTGCACACTTTCTTGCTTAAACTGATCACTGTAATTATTTCTAAGGTAAAGAAATATCATATTAACACTTCCATTCTCCTGTATCAGTGACTAATCATTACAAAGTAAAGGATGTAGGAAGAGCACTCCTGCTGCCAGAGATTCACCTATCACATTCACACAGAGTGAGGTTTGAGGTCCTCTGTATTGCCCTTGTTCTCGTTTTCCTTGGATGCTCTCTCCTTGAAATACAGTAGGATTCTCCCTTTTGCTGATACCTCCCCTCCATTCAATTACTTTCTCCCTTTTCACTCTTACAGTCACCCCCTCGCATCGAGAAGTGCCTTATATGTCACAATACCTTGAGACATAGCATTGTTCATGTATCATTAGGATTGCCTAACTCTTCGCATCGTAAGACACTCCTTTACAGTTGCTTATAAATTTACCAAGCTTTGTGAAACACAGCATAACTGCTCGAGGAAAACAGGGCCTGCTCTCATTAAAGGTCCTATTTATGATGCTCAGAAATTTGGCCTCTGGTTGTGGTTTCAAGACTTGGCTTCAGGCTATGCTGCAGACTTTCACAAAACTTGGGCTTATCCTTGGATCTCACATATTGAGGTGCTTTTGAAAATCTGGCCACTAATCTGTGCTGTACGTCCCCGAATGCAAGGAAAAAAAATACTTCTCTACTGCACAAAACTTTCCACGGAAATTCCCAAACACTAGAAGAGAAATTCAGAACGGGAGGGCTAATGCACCTTTTGGATAGTTATGCAGACGTTTTTGCCCTTTCGTTGCCGTCCCCTTTAAAATCCTTTAGTCACATCTCAGAAGAATACTGTAACACAATTGTTATCTATTGTGTTTTCAAACTGTTACTCTGGAGAGATTTCAACAACAAAAAAATACTGCTTTTTTGCTTATTTTTAGTCCAGCAAAGCAACAGAGAAAAAATATTTTTTTGTTGTTGTTTAAAAAAGGCATATCTAACTGTCAAATTCTGCCAACATTTACATTATGACACCAAGTTGCAAAATATTATAGGCAATAAGGAAGTAGAGATCTGAATTTTGACTTCTGCAGAACACAGGTAAACATAAACACTCTAACAAATACAGCCTACCCAAACATAAATCCTGTATAAGTCTGCACATCTATTTTTGGTTAACTTTTTATATCGCAGAATTATTTCTGCAGTGCTATAAGGCTTCAACAATATAAAATATTTGTTTAGATTATGATTTACCAAATCTAAAAACTTAGCTGTACTTCTATAACACAATTTGACCGTTTTTACACAGGGTCACTCACTTATTAAAATTTAAATCCATGTATAAACATCACTAGACTAAAATCCTACTCTATTTCCAAAATAAGAAAACAAGACCTCAAACTATGTTCACTTTAAGAAGGGTATCCTAAAACATGACATCGACTGTGAGGGGAAAAAAGAATAAAAGTAAATAAGTAAAAGTTATTAATACCCTAAGGGTTAGAGAAGCAAAAAGATTAGACTGCATGCAATCTCTAATAAAAAAAAAATGTAGCTCTGCCTTTATATTAACCATAGAATAATTGAAGCAGGAATAAAGCAATTTCTTTTTTAAATCATGCCTAGTATATTTTTTTTAATATTTTTGTTATACACAAATAAGTTAGTGTTAGGGTTTTTTTTTATTTCTTAATTATTTTTTTGCAGTTAGCAAGACATTCAGTATCTAAGCCTGTAGCATAATGATTTTAACCTTGTCTGCTGATCCCAGATTTTAAACAGATGTAAACTTGCACTGTTCCATCCAATGCAATAGCATTACATCAGCTGTCACATCACTGGTGACAGTCTGACTTTCAGTACAACTACCTGGAGTACCCAAGTTGCACAGGTTCTTTAATGCTTTGTCACATCAGGACCTCAAGTTATTGGGCAGGCAATCAAGAACAAGGCAAGCAGGCATAAGGCAGATGATAAATGGCCCCGCCAATATACTTACCTACAACCTCCAGCCCTCTCTTGTGCTGAAATTCATTAATTGGATGAAGCGCAGGCAGGGGATGAGATTTGGGATAGAGGTTCATGGCTATTAAAGACCAGAATGAGACAGACTCATTTTGACATATGACTTAAATCAGTATCCGCTCTCCAAGATGAAAAGCAATTGAACTAAACCACTGTACAGTAGTACAGCTTTGTAGTTTTCTTTCTACTACAGAAAAAAAGTAACATAAAGAACATGAAAAACAGACTCTGCTATTCTGCTCAGCACTGAAGTGAAAGTGAACCCATTTTAAACTACACATTTCCAGAAAAGATAATCTACTTCCTTTTGTAAGATGTTGATTAAACGTTTGTAAAAAAAAAATATCAGGCAATTATCACTGCAATAATTAGCAATAGCCATCAGGATGATATAGTCATTGCCCTACAATTTGAAATATTTTATGTAACTACGGTAGAAGTCTTATTGTAACTTAAAGATACATAAATATGTAGAACTGGCTATGGAATAGCCATGAACTATATAAACAGTATAATTCTTCGAAATGAAACAAATGTGAAATCTCCCCTGAGAAAAAGAAAGGCAGCAAACATTGGGGCTGTGTGGATGAGTGGCTAAAGCATCAGCACTTAAGTTCTGTTATTATGGATCAGCTCAAACCTGAAGTTAACTATCAGGTCTAATAGATCTTGTGGTCTCACTTCGGAGAACAGAGGTATCTCAAAGCAGTAACGGATGTGGTGCAATATCAGGGCTGCTGACTGAACAGCAGGCATTAACGAGGAATATCAGTTCCTTTGTTTGAAACAGATAAAAATAGAGCTAAGTTGTTAGCTAAGAAATGCATTAGCTCCCATTTTTGTTGGTCAAAGTTTGTAGAATGAAATATTTCTGGTTTGAAAAGTATCTCCCCTTTCCTCCCCGCTCCCTTTAAAAAAGTTGTAAATATTGAGATTTTGGTTGGTTTGGTTTTGGGGGTTTTGTTTTTTAAAAAGCATATCTAACTGAAGTTTAGAGAATTCAACATTTACATAGTGGAGAGTGACAAAGGACAGGTGAAGGAAAATAAGTGCAGGCTTCACTTCCCTTAATTTTGAAAAAAATTTATTCCTTTTGACTTATCACACAGCTAGAAAAAAGCTGCAGAGCTTGAGGAACTGCAGTGTCTCATGGATTCCATTCCCCATTTCCCCCCTGTCCACCAACTAATAATTTGCTTACACCTCAATACACAATTCTTGATTCTCACAGTTAGAAGTGACATTCCATTCAACTCCAAGCTATCCCATAAAATTAAATATAAATTAGCAAATCAGTTTAAAGAAAATGTCCTAGAAACATTAAAAGAGCTTATTTGTCCTTTCCAAAAAATCATTTCACTTTTCAAAGAGCAAATTTTGCTTTTATTCTCTATGTTTTATGCCACTGCAAGGAAGTTTCCATGACATTTACAACTAGAAAGGAAAAGTACCGGATGAAGGCTCGTGTGGCCTAGCTTAGTATAAAAGCACTAACATCCTTCCAACTTTGCCACTGTATGCTGAAGAACTAGACTAAAAAAAACTAATGTAGAAAGTGCATTTCTTCAATCTGCTAAGTCTATATTTTCCTCTCATGACTCAGCTGAGCTCTATTAACAGCAAAGTAATGGATAACCACTGAATTTTACTCCAAACCTCTTCAACAGCCTTTGTCGATCTATGGAAGACCCACCAACGCTGTGCATATATTTTATTCTTTCAGCAAGCAAAGGAATAGTATTCACTGTTTGAGCCTTGGCTGCCCAGCAGTGCAAGAAACTTCTGAACGGGAGACTTAGGAATGTCTTGTGTTTTAGAAAGACATTAGATATCAAGAACAATTTATTAATTTATTTATTCATTTTTACAAAAGTCCATGAGAAGTCTGACTGCCAGCCGTAGTGTAATTCACTCTGATAACACAAACAGAGACTATAAATCTTAACTAACAGCTTAACATGCGAGGCATTTGATGTGTCTGGGAACCTGCTGTATGAAAGAAATTAGCTGTAAAAAAAGAAGCAAAATGCCTATTCCCATGGGAAGAGTCTGCAAGACTGGTAATAGATCATTTGTTCATTTGGAAGACACTTGTTCCTCTAGTAAAACAGCAACTAATATTTTTGCTTTCCACTGCTCAGACAGGAAATATGGTGCTAAGGGCCAATAGACAGAGCAAATCATCGTGCTAATTACACGGTCAGTAAACATTTGCTCTCCCATGTTTCCTAAAGGTCTGAATAATTCCTGGTTAGAATTCAGCAGTGGAACCAGTCACCTTCTTCCTCTCCGACGGAAGTGCTGAGGAGATGTATCACATTTTAAGATGATATCCAGGTTAAACACCCCTATTTTAACAGGGTGATCATGTCACCTGGAAAAGGTTGAGCACTACCACATTTAGAAGGGAAACAAGAAGGTATTTGAAGTACTAGAGGAGCGAGCTTCTGAAACTGCCCTTCAGTAGATAGCAAAAACCTAAATTTAAACACTCTGATAAATTTACAAATGGGACTGTAGAGCAGGTTGCTTGCTGGGAATCTTTTTTTTTTTGGTAGACGACAGATCCCTTCCAGTCCTGCATTCAACTTCCGTATATAAGTCAAATTTCTCACATGCAGAAACATTCAAAATTAACCACCTGATTACGCAAAAGGGCATGATATGGAAAAGCCTCTACTTTCCTACAAAACCAAAGCAAAATAAGCATATTTTCTTTTAAGGCACAAAGATCTACTTGCTTGCTGTAAGTTTTGGGTTTTTACTATGCCTGGTCAGACTCTGAAATTCTGACTACACTAATATTCTTTTATTGGGCCACATCTTCATCTCTGCTGACTTTCTACCAGGCAAAGATCTAGTCCAGGAGCTGGCCACAAACTGAACAATGTCCTAGGTATCTGACCTCTCAGAAGGGGCTTGTATGTAAATAGAGAGATCATCTACAGATTCCTAGTAAACAAACTTCTTTGCATCCTCTCCATGAAAGAAAACTATCTCCCAACCACACAGTACTCAAATTCCTGACTGCTACTCACTGGATTAGGATGGGTAAGTCATGGGATGCAGTTGTGTCAACATCAAAGGAAAAAACAAACATTCAAGTGTTTTGAAAATGCTTCAGAGTGAAATCCCGTTTCTCATGTGCCCTGAGTGTCGCTCCACCCTCATAAATTTTAAGTAAAACAGCTCCCTAATAGTATTCTGAACAGCACAATTGCAGACAAAATGCTTGACTTCCACCCACTGCTTCTCCATGCTCTCAACACGTGCCACCAATCATTTCCATCTTGATGTATAGTTGCTTTTAATTCTAAATGAGGTTTTTGTTGTTTAATTCAAGGAAAAAACAACTGAAGACTCAAAGTGAGGAGGAGATGGGTTAGATCCTGCACTGGTGCAGACCGTCAAACCCCCCCTAGAATCAGTAGGGCTGCCGCAGTCGATATCAGGAATTACCCAGCTCTGTACAATTTCTTCTTTCACATCTCTACTCAGTTATATCTCAGAACATATGTTCCCAAAAAGAGGACACTACTTTGGAAGTGCTTTAAGTACTGAATTTTCAGAGACTTACAGGTCTAATTAACAGCAGTGCTGAGCAGGGGCTTCTCAAATGCATGAGTAGAGTTTGGGGTTCCAAATATCTCCCCAAATCCAGCCATATGCCAGTGATCCCCACAAATCAGCAGGGGGAAGGAGTGAGCAGCACGCCACTGAACCAGAGGCTGCTTCCAAAACCAGCCCTAAACAGGTCCAAGGCACTGAATTCAATGGCATTATCTGCACCAGGCTTGAATAGGGGGTGCTATGCCCATTGTGCTGCTTAACAGCTACTGTCTCTTGTTATTTGAAACACTGTTTATTCAAGGTAAAGTTTGAATGTTATGAGAGAATAGGACATGCTTTTCCTGGACTTTTCCTTTAAGAGTTTAGCTGGAGATAACAGTAATTATTTAAGTGATATTTTTAGCCGTATTTGTGACCCTTGGGATTTGATAGACTTTTCCCATTGCAGCAGGTTGTTTTACTGGTCTTTCAAACATCCTGTAATGATTTTATTTTCACCTCCATTAACATTTAAATGCCTCTATGAGGCATTACAGTCAGTTACTCTCCGCAGAAATTGAAGAACACCACAAATGACTGTGCATTTATAAACACGCAGAAAGTACCACAGTTTTCTCCATTACTCTGTCATCAGAGATATCTGCTCTAGGTTGTGCTCAGAGCATTAGCCCATGTAGCCTGATATGAGTTCATGAAGCTGGAATTCAAAACACTAACCAGCTGTGGGAACCCGGGAAGAAGGCTGTCACACTAAATGGTATCCAGATTAGAGCTGTGAGAATTTGGGAAAGCCCGTCTAGCAAGCATGATCTCTTGGGGGGGGAAGGGGGGGGAGAAACAGTTCCCAAGTTGTTAGAGTCATAAGCCTAAAGGAAACTAGGTCTCTCTGTTAGATACTGAAACTGCAAGGCTTGACTGGAACTAAATCTGTATCAGGCGATATTTTCCCAAGGGAAGAAATCCAGCAAGTTATTTTCTCGAATTAAAATATATAGATAACTACCACATAGATGGTTTTCTCTCCACAGTGCAGTCTGGGGCTGGATGCACACAGCTCCCTAAAGAATCTGGCTGTGGTAGAAGCTGATGGGAATCATGGTCCAAAAGATGGACCCTCTGCACCACCTTGCATATGAGGTAGTATGTGTCTGACACGCAGGTGCTTGATTTAAAACCACCACCAACTAGACAGCCAGATTTGAGAGAAAAGGATGACTACACAGTTAGATACGCAAGGAAGAGAGAGAATGCAAATAATTTACTACTTATCTACCCTACAACTGATATTCCACATGGGGGGGGGGGGGAGAAAGGGGGCAGGAAATCTTTTTGTCTGTCCCTAGCTCCGATACCATAGGTGATGTAACATGGAGAAATATCTTTACAACCAAGAACTGCAATACCTTTTTAAGGGGATTTCTTTTCCAAGTCTTGCTAAGGCATGGCATACTTGAGGACCAAGACCCAAACTTTTATTTTCTGCTTCTTTATAACAGTCTTCAAAAATTCTCTGAGAAAGTAGGAAAAATGGGAACTTTTAGACATAATCAGTTGCATCCTGCTTGGTTTCCTTGGATCTAGCAACACTAACTCACCACTCCAAATGCAGTGCCCATACACAAATGGGCCAGCCAGGGTTTCAGACGAGGAGGAAGTGTTAATTTAGCTTTGGGCACATCCATCAGTGTCAATACCGGAAAAGCGATGCCCTTCAGGTGTTGGCTGTTTGAGGTATCCATCATGGGGTGGAAGAGGCCTGTTCAAAGGCAGAGATACCTCAGGAAGTGATCTTTTTCTGCATACTCAGTTAGTGACCCTGAACACAGGAGCCATGCAGATGGTGTCGGATCCCTCTGAGACTCCAAGAACATGGCCCACAACCTGATTAATGTCACACCTGTAAGACTTGTGGGAGTAACTAATGACATGCATCTAGTGAAATTCCTGTTTGCAATTTCCCCCCTTTCATTAGAGACAAGTCTATTTATCTGCTAAACTTTGCTCCAGACTCAGAAGGAAGAAAAAAAGAAAAAAATCCACAAGCAGTTCTCTTCTGTCAACATGTTAATTGGTCTGATTATGAAAGAAAACAATCACAGGGACAACAGAAAAAACAAACAAACGAGGCAAGACACTTACAGACTCTCTAATATGTATAGCACTGAGACAACAAACCCAGGAAAGACAAAAGGGCACGACTTTCTTCCTCTTTGTTAATTTGAGTGATTGGCAGTAGCCAGGAAAGTTTTGATGTTCTTTTGTCTTCCAATATATTTTGTTTCTTCAGCAGCAACAATAATGAAAACAGCCATTATATGACGACTTTTTGTTGTTGAAAGTTTGGTTTGTCATGAAAATTGGCACTATAGTCACATTTTCCTTTGCATCAAACAAAACTGCAAGTTATCATTACTAGAGGCCTTTCTTCCCCTGTTTTTTCTTCCCTTTCCATAACAAAATACTAGACAAAAAGAAATCAGGGAACAGAATGGCTGTTAAGTCTTATGCTCAGAATCCATTTTTCAAAACTTTCACAGCTCAGGAGAGCCTCTTTGCAGTAGTGACAGAAATCAAAATAGCATAATCACACATTCCCACTTCCATCTTACTACACAGGGAAGTCCACATTCACTTGCATGGATCAGCGAGTTCTGGCTGTCATGCTTGTTTTTAACTCGAGCCCTGTTGAAATCTCTGCTTGGGCTACTAGCCTCGAATTTGCTTTTGGCTGGCTTCCTATGTGTTATAACATCAGATCCCGAAAACTTCCATATCTTGCATGTCCGCACAACAGAACCCCTTGCTCCTTGGGAATCCCCAGATCAACCCAGGGCACCTCTCCAGTAGCCCAAGAGGCAAAGACTACAGATGCTGATTTTCCTGAAGTTTCTTCCCCTTCTAGATAAAAACAGTACAAGTTCCTGCAGAAACCCATCTGGCAGTCTTTACTGATGCATAACCTCCACCAACTCCCAGCACAGACACTGACTACGGAAGGATGTACAGGATTAGGCTGTAAGAGATTTAACCTGAGGCTAGTTAAATATGACTCATGAAACTAAACATCAATTACTGAGCATGGGAGACAGATTAAGGAAAAAGTGGAAACTGTTTCTTTTCAGTAACTTATTTAAGCTGTGTTTGATTTAAGAGGTCTTTGACAAGAAATGCACTTAAGGGTTTTAATACTTCAGCCATTCCAAACTGCAAGTGAATAAATCCAAAGGCCAAAGCACCTTGACCCCTAAATACCGATCAGCCAAAAAACAGTCAAGTTTAACATGTCCGGCCCAACATCCTTTCCCAGATTTCAGCTGTAGTACTACAAAGATACAGGCTGTCACGATAAAAGATGGTAAAGCAGCTCTTCTGGCTTGCTCTATTGGCTGCAATGATTAGCAGCAAGATGGGTCTTCTAGTGATATAGTCAAGACAAGTTCACCTTTCAATTTGAAATCCTGATTGTAGACAATTTTAAGCTGCCCAGTATTTATTACAGCAGCCTGCAGAAACTTCAGACATGCATGAGGACCCATTAAGCTCAATATTGAACACAAGCAATTTGTAGGAGTTTGTACAGAACAAACACAGTTTCTGCCAGATTTGCAAGTCAGGAACAATCTCCCAAATTAAACAGACAAATGGATGGGAACCATCAGCAGTTGAAAGGCTCCATCCTTCCTCTATCCCTCAATTCCAATATATCTAACAAGATTCACCATTTCTACACTTCCCCAGAATGTTTCAAGTGAGGTTTAAAAGAAAATGAAAATAGCAGTTACGCCCTAACAATACAAGGATGCCTCTGTCTGAAAATATTTACATACATCAAAGAAGGGCCTGCCCACTGTTTAAATAAGTCACTTGAATTTTTAGCAACAAGGGGTTTTTTATTTGAATTTCTGCTTTTGATACTTATTTACTTATTAGCAAATAATTTTCATCTGTTAAAAGTTTGCATCTTATATTAGAAACATCAAAAGCTTCAGACCTTTGATGACATTCATCCCCATCAGTGCATAGCAAATTACAGCAACAAGAAAAATCTAAACAGAAGGCATTCAAAGAAAACCAGCATGGAAGGCAGAAACACATCTAGCTCCAAGCAATTATATCTTAATGAATAAACATTGTTCTCCACTGCTACCTCATGCTAAGAGATACCCACAACACAGTCAACACAAACTTAATTCTTTCCATTTCTCCTCCTTCCTTACGGCAGCTTTGTTACTTTTGTTACAGCCTAAGGTCTGCAACTCTAATATCAGCCAACACTGATAAGACTATGGAAGAGTTTCAACCCCAGAAGCAAGATTCTGCAAGGGGGGAGGAGGAAATCTCATGTACAAATGTGCAAGTAGCAGACACTTACTGCCCAGTTTGTAACGTCCATCGTGCCACATACTTCTGAAAGGTCCTATATATAAAGAGGCACATATTCAAACTATCGAGATGCCTGGAAGGTTGGGGGAGGGGTGGGGGGAAGAAGGCAAAATTTGTTACTTAAAAATCCTTCACTGCCTTTTTAAAATTGAAGATTCCATTAAATAAAAAGTGCAAGATTTTTTAGTTTAACTAGTTCCAAAAGTTACGTTAAGAAAAATCCAAATGTTGATGACATTTAGCTCCAATGTGATATCAGAAAATTGAAAATATTCCGCAGCTTCTCTTTTCTGAACAAACAGCCCTAAAGATAAGTGAAAAAAAAAATCAATAATCCAGTCTTGCACATAACTTTGCTGTTTATCAATTCAATAGATGCATTACTAGAAGTCTTTTAGGTGCAGCTTGAAGCTTGTCTCTGGAGTTCCCCTTATGACTCTCACAGGTGGAATGCATTAGCTAAGTCTTCACCTATGTTAGGCAGGGAAATAGCAACATGTTTACTTGAAATAATTCCTTTCTCCAGTAAAAGCGTCATAAGTTCCATAGTTTCCTACACTTTCCCATGCAAGCACAGCTTTTTATTGTGCTAAACCTAGCCTATATTTTATCAGTTACACATTGTAAGCTACTCCATAAGCTGAGTAGGAAATATCCTTTTCTTTTCCAATTTAGGATTGGTAAGCATCATTTGGATACAATCCCTCAGCAATATAATGTAGGCAGATATAATTAGGGATATACATAGCATTCAATCTCACAAGTGTCTTAAAGTTTTAAGACTTTGCAACATACATTGATCACATAGATCCATCACTTATGCCTATTTGGCATGCTATGAGAAATTTTGACAGTAAACTGTTGAAATTTCAGGAAGAAAATATATAATCGATTGCTTTCAAGGAACTAACTGGGTCACAGGTGCCTCCTCCCTCCCTCAGGTCTACTACCTGATATGGGCTACCTGTGTTAGCCAGCAACAAAGAAGAGAGATGACTTTCACTGGGTGGGGGGTCCCTACTCCAACGGCAAGCTAGCAGACCTCTACCACCCATGCACTGTTGTAATAGCACAGAGAGGAAAATAGCCTGCTGCTTATGGAACCAGAGTACAGAAAGAGACAAATACTTTATCCAGAAGTAAATGGACCACAGTGGAAAACACACAATTCTCTGAAACAAGATTTCCTCCATGGTCTGGTTAAGCAGCAGCAACACCACACACTGCTCTTCAGTGGGGTCAAGTACAAAGCCACAAGCTTGGCCTCCAATAAAATAAGTAAAACAGTAGTTTTAAAGTCTTCCAGGATTTTTAAATCCTTTACATAGGATCATGTAGCTATGCACAGTAACATAGCAAAGAGTTTCCACTGGTATGAACATGAGTGCTGCGCATATATAAATGCCAGGACTGAGCATGTACTCCAAACTGTCTTCTCTCAGATTGTATCTGTCACTTCTCTATCCAAATGTTCCTTAATTCACATGATAAACAACCAACAGATTCAATAGGCAGAAAGTTAAACAAAAAAGAAAAAAACCACAAACTGCAGGATAAAGGCCTCTTTCTGCATGCTAATGTTGATTAAACATAAGAGTCAATAAAAATGATTAAATTTTTAACAAATTATTAGGAGGTTGACTTTAGTGATGATCTAAATTTGAGTGAAATATTTAACTTAGTTTCAATGAAACCTCCTAAAACTCTCTTTTGCATAGGTTTATGCTAAACCAACAGCAAGACGAATGTTTGAAGAGCAGTATCTTAAAACTACTCACATTGAAGAAATTATCCTATAGATTAAATGCCTCTTTCAGCTGACAATTAATGCACCCATAGAAAGAAAAGGAAGAAATGTAAGTGCCAAGGGATGGGAAATGGGAGGCCTAATTTCTTTTTGCAAAATTAACTCTTGGGGCTGAAATAAAATTCAACCTGTTGGCTAAAATTTGGCTCTCTTCCTATTAAAATACCTTCCTAATCAGTTCAACATGTTAGATGTATATCAAACTGGACCTTGCACCTCTGGGGAAAACACCGCTGTTGATTTCTATTTTTATGTAGGGTACTACCTCGAATATTTCACACACCCGGGCCTTTTCTGTTTTTAAACTAAGCATATCATTACTATACAGAAATAATGCTAACAGATAGTGCCAAGTCCTAATAAACAACATCTAAAATATTTTTCTAATTAGCAAGAAGTAGTGAGGTGTCCAAAACTGAAGTCAGCAAAAAGCTTTTTTACCACAGAACAGGGTAGTAATTCAGAGAAACTAGATGTAATGTGCTGAACTTAACTTGGAGCATACACATATGCAAGGGAATATAATCTCATAGCAACATTTTTCTCTGGTGAAGCATTAGAGCACTTATTTTTAAG
The DNA here is from genome assembly GCF_965638725.1 of Aptenodytes patagonicus. Classification (NCBI taxonomy): domain Eukaryota; kingdom Metazoa; phylum Chordata; class Aves; order Sphenisciformes; family Spheniscidae; genus Aptenodytes; species Aptenodytes patagonicus. The sequence goes on from NC_134951.1 coordinate 125,346,512, forward strand.
CACATATTTAAATCCAATCAACATTTAAAAGAATTGAAAGGTACATTGAAACGCTTTACTAAGCTAGGCTCAAGAAAAAAGACTCACTTCCATAAGTTACTCTGATATTAGGCTACAATACCAACTGGAGTTGCCCACACATCCCCTTCCTGAAGATGAGGAGCCAGGACTCCAACCGTCCTTCCCCACTCCCAACTACTAATCCGTATAGCTGTGCCACTGCAGGCATTTTACCATGGTAAAAAAAAAAAAAAAAAGCAGCAGTATCTTTCTATTTTACTGCCTTAAGAGCCAAGGGAAAACAGGGAGGGATTTCTGTCTCAGCAGCGTGTCTGTGAGTCACACTGCCTCCCGGGGCTGCTCCTTGGGTGGTACAGTTTACACACCATTCCTTGCTCAGAGGATGTGCCTAAAAGTCACCATCAAGCCCTTTGTGAAGGGAACAAACAAAAATTTTACATATGCTTGGTCATATGGTCTATGTGATGTTATCCAACATGTAATTAACAAGAGCAAATTTTCTAAAGCTCAGACTGTTTGCTTCCAAAGTAATCCCAGTGGAAAACATTTCCACTTCTTCATATCCCTGTTTCAAATATCCCTTTTTTTTTTGCTTTGGTTTTCCAGGTCCTCTTATACCACCTACTCAGCAAGTTTCAACGCAGTCAATACTGACTGACCACATCCATGTAACAACTCAATGCTCATTCCAATTATTTTCAACAATATATGGATTAGATTACACACACGCTGCCAGAAAAAACGATCTACCTCAGATTTAAATCATTAAGAATGACCCTCTGGAGACAATAATCTCTCCTAAATGTGAAAACTACAGACAAATGTCAGAATGCCGTCTGGCCCAGGAATGTTTCCTCATAACAAGGCTGGTTTGTGCAATCAATGAAGCTGACAAAATCTCCAGTACACTCTCAGAGCCTGATCCAAGGCACAGTGAAGTTTATGGTAACACCCCCATTGACTAGAGCTGTGTGGGAAACATTTTTTTTCTGACCCATGAGAATTTGAGATTTTGAAAGCTTTTCCCTATACTGAATGGGAAAGGAAAATTGAAATCCCAAATTTTTGCAACCTGAAAATCTACTTGCATCACTCCCATGAGAGACAAGATTAAAATCAACCTGATTAAAATAATTTGTTTAGAAGTGAAGGGAAAACACTAATCGAAGTCTTTATATAAAGAAACTGGCATTTTTCAACAAAAACGTGACATCAAAAACTTTTTGAACAATTCCAACATTCTCTCCTGAACCGTAGAGCGGGTCTTTCCTGCATGAGTGAGTTCACCTGGGCTATTTTGCTCTTTCAAAAAATCCATCGTATACAGGTACTCTATTCATCTTCATAACAAGCATAACTTATGTTCCAGTCACTGAAGAGGGATGGTCTCTCATTGCGCACCAAGAGGTGGAAGCCATTTGATGCAAAGAGTATAAAAAAAAGTAGAGCAATTCTTCACAACTAATTGCAAAAGGTAAACACCACATATTGCATTTTTAAATGAATTATGCTTTCTTCTGCAAGGTGATAACTGTCAAATCACGTGTCTTAAAGCAGCATTTTTCATCCCTGAAGGTCTTGAACCCCTGTGAGCCAAGCCCTGCATTCATATTATAGCAGAAGCCACTGGATGGAGCTGTTATAAACAGTCTCACAAGCTGTGAGAGCGAGTCACGTTTAGTCTTTAAGAAAACTGCATTGTCATTATTTTTAAGACATTTCCAATGGGAAAGCTGTTGCAAGCAGCGAGGAAGGTTTCTCTCTGTTTACAATATTTACACAGAGTTCTTGCTCAGTAGGTAACAGATCTGCCAGTTTTGCAGAAACAGGGACTCTCTACAAAGGCCCTGAGATACAACTGATGTATTGTGTCATGAGAGCAAGCGGCACTAAGAATACACACCTACATCCCCATACCAGTTCTATTTCTTTTGGGAAGAAACCATCCTGGAAGACCCTCAATATGGATTATCATTCATAATGATAATGTTCTGCTTACCTTTTGTAAGCAGAACAAAACAACCTCCACGCCACGTAGAGCAGAGAGAGGAAGCGGAGGAATTGACATCTATTGACTTACTGTAGTCATAAAAGGAAACATGCACAAAAGCTGGAATTTAAACTAAAAAGTTCTGATAGCAAATGCTAAGGCAGTCTCCTATGCATTAAGTAGTTCCTGCCAAAATTTGGGTCATTGCAATCCCTAATTCTTAAGAATAATTCTTAAGTAGTCTCCCAGACAAAACATCACTATAGTTAATAGTAATATAGAGCTGAGGAGTTCGTTATTCTTTCTATGTACGTCTGTGTATGTATATACAGCTAGAGAATAATACTGAAAATCCAAGAACTAATAATAAACCAGGTGACAGCACCTGTAAATAAATGGGTCCTCCATGAGAACTTCTGAATTGACATTTTCCATCCTGACCAAATTCATCTCTGTCTGAGGGCCATGTGAACTGTCTCGCCTACAGAACCTAGAGCACACTTTTCTGCATGACAGAGAATAGACAGCATCCAAGACTTCAGCTGAGCGTTAAAAGAGCAGCAGGCCACGTTCAGAAACACCCCGCAGCAGCACACACACTGTGCTCGATGACACCGCCATCCGCTGTGGAATGTGCCACTCCACGAGCACATATGCTCACTGTGCAGTAAATCATGGTGCTCCTCCTGCGCCTATGACTTTGACAACCAGCACAGTAAGTTAAGCTTCATATTTTTCACAATAACTTCAAAATAAGTGCATGTGTCAGCTTAGCCAGCAATCTACCCAGATATCTCCACCTCATATCTCTGGCTTTCAATGAGCTGCCAGGAAATCCAGGATAGCAGTCGGTTCCCTCATTTCTAGCTAGAGCCTAAGGCCAGTTTTGCAGACACTCATTTAACCTCCCACTTTAAACCTCTTGCTGAGTGTGCCATGTTTTATATCATCAGTCACCTTTCCATAGCTATCATCTCAGCTCCCACAGCAAGCAAATTCAGCAGCTTTTCTTGCAACGCTTCCTGGACAAAGTAGTACTAGAGGCCCACAACTCCCCCAACCCCTTATTCTCGTGTCCTTGCACCTATTGACGCTTTCATATGCATCAGGCCAATTCACTGCCTTCTTTCCAAATCACCATCCAAATGCAAAGTCTCATCTGTTGCCTGAAAGTTTTTCAGATTATGTAGCAGATAGAAAAAATGCTTAATTTTTCTCCAGTTTGTTGTATCAATGCTACGCATTGCATGTGCTGTTAAAAAAAAGAGAAACTGAGGAGTCAAAACGTGCTTACATCTTGCTCCTTCATGGGTTGTGGGTCAGGTGGCATCCTCCAGGGCAAAGGAAAGATTGCATGTCTCCTGAGAACAACTGAATAAAGTAAGCTTGAAGTTTCTAGAAGGCAGGATGGGTCCAGCTAACATTGTTAGACAGCAGGCAAAGAGCACAAAGGGAAGCTGGCAGACTCCCGAGAGGAGCAGGGACTTGCCTACAGCAAAGACCTTAAAAAAAAAAGAAAACTTCAACATTTGTGGAAAGATGCAGAATATTCAAAGGCTCCATAGGCACTGCATGGAATTAGGTGCAACCTCAGTCACCAATAACTATTAGACACAAAGCAAGACTGAAGGATATAAAGCACACTGCAAGAATGTAGCTGGAGGATAAATGAATTCAACTGGCCTCACTCGGCAGTTGCGAGCTTTCCACACCATGGGGTTATGAGCAGAGGTTTTTTTCTTGCCATTTTTTAATAAAAGCACAGCCTAAGAAACTGAGTTTTTTGGCATCTTCTGGCACATTGAAGAAATAAGTGGCATAGTTCTACCTCAAGACTAACGCATCATCCCATTACAGATGGGCTCAAAAGATTTTTTTATAATATATACATACACACATATGAAGTCTACAATAAAAGAGTGTCAAAAAGCCATAGAGGTTTGTCCTGCAAGAGACAGAAAGAGAAATTAGTATATGTACGTTACTCAGCAAGTGATCTGATGCTCAAAATACTCCTGAAAGATACTTTCATTAATTGATAATCGCTAACTTTCTTCTCCATCCCTAGTCTTAGTTTCCATCTATATATTGACTGGGTTTCTATACAAAAGTGACATGGTTTTATTCCCAACCTGCACATTCACATGCAAAGATGATGATTGATTGGAAAGACAATGGATAATAATTCTAGCTGTCCCCAGAATTATCTTTTAATTAAATTTGGAAATTAGATGCCCATTTCCTCTTTGGTATTCCTGCTTTTTTTAAGCAAAGCAAGCTGAAATAACTATATTGTTCTAAGGCAGAGAGAATTTCCACATTGCTATCATAGCTTTATGAATATGTATATATATACAGCTGTTCCTGCCAGTGAGAGCATGGAAAAGCTTTACATTCAACTTTAAGAAAACTTTTTTCACAAAAGTGGAAAATTAAACTTTCAATCTTTGAAAAGCCCTTTTGGTTTTATTCTTTCTTTCTTTCTGTCTCCATGTTGTGACCAAGTAGAAAAGGATAGAGTGTGACAGGAATAAGAGTAAAAAAAGAAAAGGAGAAAAAAAATGAGGAAGGGAACAAAGCTTGCAAACTTGAAGTCAAAACTCAAAAGTTTTATCGGTAATTTTGCCAGGTATAAGAATTCCTTCTCTAAACTCCTCTAAGAAGGAAAAGTACTTTGATGTCTCTTAATTTTGAAAAATCTTTTCTATGTCTGAATCTGCACTTAATATTAGTACTAGTATTATTATTATGCTTGTTACAACAACAATGCCAGTCATCACCAAGGACCCCACAACTATAAGTACAATATACACACATGCACATATATACTAAAAAGACAGCATCTTTTTAGTATAAAAGGGCACGTGATCTGTTAGCATTATATCGTCTATACCTAGCTAACGCGTGTTCTTGTCATTTACCGATTTGAAAATGCAAGAGAACAGGAAGATTCTACATAAAACATGAGTTTTGTATGAAAAATAAGAGAGTCAGTCACAGCATTCTTCATCCCTGCGATAAAAGGGCAATTTACTTCCTCTGCTCTTTACTCGTACATACCACTTGCACTCTAGAGGACTGAACAATGCAATGAATTTTGAAATTAGTGACACCAGTACCTCTAATGTTTTTTAAACCTAAGCTGACTTTTTTGGCAGGAATAGAAGATAGCCCCATTCCTGATGATTAATGATCAAAAGACAGTTAGCTAGAGAAAGAAGTCTAAACTTCATGGACTTACAGAATAACTTTTCCTGTCATTCTGGAGAAGAAAGGAAGTAAACCCGAGCCACTGAACTCTCTGGATTGCACAGGCTTGCAGTGATGAGCAGACTCTCATCTCTGGCTTCAAATGTACACCAGAATCATGATGAAATAACATATTCAACACTGACATTTTTGAAACGGCACCCTTTAGGTTAAGGCCAAAACTCACAGGTATCACAGGTAAACAGCATTAACTAAGAGAAAAAAAATCCTCAATTTTGTCTGTAAAACTGTTCCTTCAACATCCAAGCAACAGACAGGCATAGATGCATGCACTTGCTCCTTTTATGCTGTTGGAAATTTTGCCAGCATGTAGGATTAAACCACATTTCCATATCGTACCCAGATGTGCAATCAAGAGAACATCCTAGAGCACCACCTCCACAGTCTGCCCTAGGAATCAAAGCCATTCTTTATCCCACCCACCATTAGCATCTCTTCATAATTGCTCAACTAGTGAAAAAGGACAGCCCTTATACTGAAATACTGCACAAACTTACAGTCCTGATTTATTTAATTTAATGGGTATTGTGACTACAAGACCTGCCTCTAATTTACCATATTGTAAACTAACTGCTCAGAAGCAGCGCATGTTTTCCCAGGCTTTGGCTACACCATTTGAGGCGATCCATTCCCTGTAGTAATTGCCACTGAGAAAAGGGAGGCAAAGGGATGCAGCTGTGAGGTGTCTGCCCATGTCTGACCCCGGGTCAGCAGCGGGCTGCGCGGGCAGCAGCAATAGCCCAGGAGGTGCTGGAATCCCTCTTAACCTTCTGGAGGATTTTCACAGCACCGCATTTTTGCGGTGCGACTCTTCTCCCCCACCCCTGCCAGCCCCATCCCTAGCATAGCTTGAGAACAATACACAAATGTGATTTCAATTAGGTCAATAACAAATTCATGAAGGTTCAGCCCTCACCATCTGTCCAAAGGGAGCAAGGCTCTGTTTGGCTTGGGCTTTTTTTCTGCCCTCCCATCCTTCTTTCTTATGAATACTATTTGACAAAGCCATCTACATAACAGAGAGATTTAATGGGTTTTATGGCAAAAAAACAAAAGAGCAAATTAAGGCAGTTCCACTATTAATTCCCACCACACTGGAGCATTACATAATTTATCACTTAACATGTACATAATTTAGCATGATTTGACATTCAAACACATTAAACAAAGACAGAAAGACAATAGTGAAAGCCTATTAATAACTACTAATTCTTCCTTTACAGAGGAGTTATGTCTGTCTGAAATAGCAGTCCCACTAAAAACTTCAGTTTCAAAAATTTAGGTGCACTTTGCATTAGAAGCAAAAAAATTGATCAATATATCCAAAGCCAGAATAATTAAACAGGGAGAATTTTATCGTTTGTTACATGACTGTCCCAAAATCTTTACTTCCTGTACACATACATATAGTCAGTAAATTTAGATTTTTAAAGTTATTTAAGCCTTGATATATCCTGTCAGATACTTACCTTAGGCTGCAAAGTGCTTTCCAGAGGAAAAGGTCATGCATAAGTCTATACAGACAACTAGTGCCTCACCCTATGGATATTTTACATGTGGTAACTTCCACAACACTACATTTCTGAATTAACTTGGATGGTTTGTGGCCCTGGGCCTTCACCCAGAAAGTTTCATGTCCAGACCTCATTTCTATTCCATGAAGGGAAGAAGAAAAAAAAAAATTAAAGTGCCATAAACCTGAATGCAGCAAGAAGTCTCAGTGCACACTTTGAGATATGAATGTAGATCCAAGGTAAGTCCAGCACACACCCAGCACCAGGTGTGTTTTAGGATGCTTTGCAGAGCCAGGGCCATTACAGCAACTGCATTAAAAACACATGGGCGAGGAGGAGGAGGGTGGGGAAGAAGATAGGAGGAAGATCTTTCTTCTAACATACTGAAACGATTTATTGGAGCAGATTTAATCGTTTCACTCATGTTGAAGGGAGTAAATTCACGCTGAACTTGCCACACTGAAGATAATGGAACAAGTCATGGGAAGGAAGAAGTTACTGAGTTAAAGAGCAACAAGGGAGAAGGCAGCAAAATCATTTGCTTTGTTTTAAGATACTCGGCAAGGTTATGTCATCACACTGAGATGTAGGGATGAGTAATTTATTCAGATCATGGATTTTTCCACCCAGGATTTTTCTAGTTTTGCTTCAGTCAATACAAACTTAAAGTTCAACATCACAGTTTTCAAAAATATGGTGATTTTCTATATCAAGAAACCACTTAACTTTTGTACTCTAAAAACTAATACTTTTCTACATGTTAACCAAAACAAACTGTTTATGTCCCCTTCATTGCTCAACATCTAAAGTCTGAAAGGAATCTTTGCACACTGACAAAGCTATCTAGAAAGTGGGAATATACCAGGCAGTAGAACTCTTATAAATTATCTGCCATCTGGGGAAAACTAAATTGACATCACCTTTGTCCTTTCATCCCCCAAAACGATGGTTGCACATGATCACAAATGGAGACAGATTAAGATGAGGGAGCAGAAATCAATTCTTCCACTTACAAATAATTAAGACATAGGAGGATTAACCCCAAGTTGTAATTATACCATTCAACACAAACATAAGTGACAAAAATTAAAGATTGAAACAGAATTAGAAAAGATGGAATATCTAAAAGTATTCAGCATTGGCTGAAATGACTATAAGGGAGCTTTAGTATGGTCTTCAAGTGAGTCACGGCTGGGTGCAAACTGGTTTTGAAAACCTGTTTCTAGACCTGTATTTCAGCAATTTAGTAAGAGTCAGGGACATCCACTCAAAGCCTGCTCCAAAAATCCATCTCCCTGACAATCCAGCACTGGTGAGTCATCCTATTTTGGATGACTATGGGACTGAACACCAGAAGAGCTGCAGCTCTGTGTTTTAATAAAGTATTCATGGATCGACCATTCCTGGCATTGTGGAAGGAGAAGAACAAAGGATGCAACCATAGCCTGTCCCTCTAGTCACAGGCAGATCACTAAAGCCTTACCCAGACCTACCTAGGAAGAGGAAGATGGTACCTCAAATTTAACTTAATCCTTCCTGTGTGGGAATGGGAAACTCTCACCTCAGATATATTTCACCAGTGCACTTATTCCACTCTTACTCTCCTTGATGACTACTGAAGATAACTTTGAACTTTGGAGAAGCCTGCAGCCATAGCAATGCAAAAAGGTGTTCCTAGAAACCTAATTCAGAGTTTTACCTTTAAGCTTTTCTAATTGAATATTTCTCCCTCTGCACTCTTTACATACTGAATATTAACCAAGGAGAAATTGATTTGAAAGGAGAGAATTTTTTTTTTATTTTTAACTCTGTGTACTGAAGTCAATGGAAGTTTTACCTCCTAATTTGGAGAAAGCAGAACTTGGTGTTTATACTATGTGTTTAGATATCTTAAGCTCAGAATTCAATGATATTTCATGTTCAGGCTACTGACAACCTTTATCAGACATTTCTTGTCATTCATTGCTTCTACAGTCTGCAGATATCTTTTGTAATGATTAAACCTGTTTACATAAAGTTGAAGATGCTTCAGTCCACAGCCCCACTTGAGTGACACAGTTATTTGTGATGCCCTAAGGAATTATTTGGTTTAGTGCATTTTTTTTTGTCAAATAATGATCCCCTTATGCACAAAAAAGCAAATTTAATACAGCATAATATTTGCTGGAAGGCGCAGAAGTCTGACCAACACCTGGAGCTCTCTTAGATAGAGCAAGGCTAAGAGGAGGGGTCAAGTCTGATGCATTGTGGGACAAGGCCAATAGTTTATCTTTCCAAATCATTAGTTGAATATCGTATTGATGAAGTCAGCAGGGCTAAAACAGGCAGTCTGTGGGATCAACATCCAATTTTACTAGGGAATTTTGGAAGCTTCATAGATCTTTATCCAGAATATTTAAGTCTGCTGGGCTTAAATCTGATGGCATTTGGATTGCATGATACATCTTCCTTCTGATAAGGCCAGAAAGTTAAATTCTTCAGCAAAACATTTTTTACATCATTTTTAACAAAACAGAGGTCACACAGATATATGAGAGCATGAGACAGAGCTGCTTTCTCCTCAGATCTTCAAGTTATTCGAAGAGTTCAGCTAAGTTCATTGCAAGAAATGAGTGAGGATTTAGTATAATTCCCCTTTTCTTCAAGGCTAATTACACCGTTGCCATCCTCCACTTAACAATACTATTTAAAAAAACAAAATTGCCTACAAACGTATAGAATTTGCTTATGTGGAAACACTTCAAGTGACACTCAAAGACTGGTTTTTAAGAGTGCCTGGCACCCAGAAGCTTCTGGCACGAAATTGAACATAAGTTTTTCCAAGGAAGATTAGCACTCAATACTCAGCAGTTTCTGAAAAACAAGCCATATTTAAGCCTTTCTGAAAGTCTGTCCTTGATTACGGAAACTCAGTAAGATCAGTTCTGAGAAGGGAGACTCACCACCACTCGCAAAACATTTTGCTGCCCTACCGTATCAGGATTTGGCAAGAACAGCATGTATTCTTCACTGTCAGTTTCAATCAGCCTAAATGAAGCCAAGACTTTAAGTTAAGGTAGCTGTTGAATTTTTAATGTTTAATAAAAACACCCCATTCCTATGAACCCATTATCTAATAAAAAACAACTCTGCCTTCAGCATACAAAGATAAAGAAGAGTAGTTTAAACTTTAAAGGGAATAACGCAGTAAATTATTACATTCAGGGATTATATCCTTAACTGGTGCAAACTGGCACAACTTCAACAGAGACCTGTTGATTAACATCAATACATGATCTTGTCTAACCTGTTTAGCACCGACACATGTGTGCACTCTTGTTGTACTAGCCTCAGAATATCTAACATTTGTTTTCAGCTGTCAGCAGGTACTAGTCAAAGAAAGAGATAATTCATTTTAAGTTTTTCTTTCCTGTTTTGTACGGATTCCAAAAATCTATTTTCTTTTATTGTACTTTGGTTATTTTTGCTCATGGAGGCTTTGAGACAACAGCAGTGGAAACTGAAGCTGTCTGGTTAATCTGAGGTCAAATTTTGTGTAGGCAGCTGCAATCCAAACTTCCCCACCCTGCCCTACCACTAACCCGAACTCTGACCTGTTGGGACCACCCCCTCACTCCTGCAACAGCTCGGTCCACAGTTCTGAGTGAACACAGTTAGCTAAAATGCCAAAATATCTGCGTGTGAAAGTATATACGCACACTGTCAGGTCTCTGTGACTTTTTCTGTTGGACGATAACCAAGACCACCAAATGCATTTGGCAGTCTGGAATCTACTGATGAATCAAGTCACTTAGTACACATACTTTGTCCTTGTGAACAAGTTACATTTTGAACTGAAGCAGTGGTTTAAGGGAAAAAGAAAACACAGACAGAGCCACTGCCACCCCGCAAGCTCATGCATCTACAGCAAGGCTCCGAAGTCCATGTCTAACTGCAACAACTGCAAAAATACTGAGCCCCCCAAATTCACATCTACCATATTCATAGCAAACTGCTGGGTGTTAAGCACTTCTGAAGTCGAGCCACTGATTCAGGGACCTGAATATGGATTTAAAATTTGAATTTCCTAGTGTATATAAGTGATCAATCTGATAAGTCTCCCTGATACATGGGTATGGTCTTCAGGAACTTTGAAAATCCCATCCTAGAAACCTACACTAAATTCTGGCTTCTGAACATTTATGTTACATGCATTATTCTAACCCTTCAGCTCACAACCAAGGTCAATCTCATTAGTTTCAGCACTGTAGCACTGTACAGAGAGCATCGGCTGTGGAGAACTGACCACCTGAATGGTTAAGCCAGAGGAAGGGCGAGAGGAAGTTTTACCATCCTCATTTCACAGGTGGGAGACTGAAGCACAAGGAAGGAAAGGAGGGGCAGGAAAGAAGGGAAATATGTAAGTGATATTTTCAAGGCCACCCAGGAAGACTGCTGCAGAGTGAGAAAATGAATCCACATTTCTCACTCCACCCCCTTTCCCTCCTCTCCACATACAAGGTCTCCACTCCGAGCTGCATGAGAGTTTATATGGGTCAATGCTATTGTGTACAGTGGTTACCAAGAGAAGCCCGCATCTTCACAGGTGCAGAATGGTAGAACTCAATTTGCAGCTCTCCAATCAGTCCAGCAGAGAAAGGAACGGTGTATAAGCGAGCACTCGCATCCTGCTCCCTAGGTTCAAGGAGACAGAGCTGGTAACCGAATCCTCCGTAAGGACCGCAGTGAGAAATCACAGGGAAGCATGGTAGATGAGCACTACCATCAGGGGCTTTGAGCAACCTAATCTAGTTGAAGATGTCCCTGCTCATTGCAGGGGGGTTGGACTAGATGACCTTCAAAGGTCCCTTCCAACCCAAACCATTCTATGATTCTACCTGATCAATGCTGACTACTGAAGAAGTAGGAGAAAAGGAGGTAGCCTAAAAAAGCACTTTAAAAGGCCAATTCTGTCAATTTTGGAGAAAGCAGAACAACATAGGCCAACATGAAGACAGTGGAGCTAAGAGCCAGAAAATGCAGGATCTAAGTCTAACTGGGCCGATGACTCACTGCATTACTCTTGTGCAAGTCACCCCAACCCTTTTCCTTCACTAGTTTCAAACTAAAACTCCCTTAGGGCAAGGACTGTAACCACATCTGTCTTCATTTCACACTGACCTGTGGACAGTCACCACACTTGAGTTTGAACCCTCTTACTACTCAGACAGAAAGTTTGTAATGCAATTCTGAAAGCTTTTTAAGCCCGTAATAGCTTGTGTAGCTAGAGGTTCAGTTTATTGCCTAAGCATTGGTTTCAAGTAAGTTAAAAAAATCAACCACAAGAACGAGCAGGATGGGAGGGGGAAGAGTCACTGAAGTACTTGTCATCCTCCATTTCTTAAATCCTTTCCAAATGAGAACGAAGTTCTCCCCTGGTTGACAGAAAAAAAGCCCTAGCAGAGGATGTCCCCAGCCACGCAGAGGCAGGCACAGAAAGCGGCAGCAGAGGTAGGGCTCTGCTGTGGAATCACTCACTACTGGCACAAACGGACCTGAGTGTTGGTTGTGCAGGTTCCTTGTACAGGGAAGACACACCTTGTGGGTCTGCACAATGAAGCCCCAGCAATTGTGGCTTTTAGGAATTACTATTATGGGACTTTAAAACCCACAGGAAAAGAGCTGGCTTGATTGTCTCCCAGCTAACTGGAAACACGGCCCAGTGTACTGAATCAGAGACATTCCATCAAGCTTTAGGTAACATCTAGTGTTATAGTGCCAGTGATAGCCCAGTTGACTGACAGAGTTCCCTGTTTCTGACAAGCAATGATGGATTTCCTTTTAGATTTTTATAGGAAGTATTTGATACACAGAGGCCAATAAAACCAAGGAGATTACTAGTTAGCTATAGTCTGGTTACCAGAGTATATAAAACATTATATCCACCACTAGGCTTTAGTCTACACACCATAGACCAACTGCATTTGTGAGAACCAAATGTTGCATCCATTTCAGCATTTGTGTTCAGAGCAATAGCGCAATTTTGAAGCAGATCCACTGACCACATCCAGGCTTGCTTTAGCGTAGTTTAACGAGGCATACATGCTAGGCACCTTCTCTCAAAAGTTTTGGACCACAGGCATGGGGATATATTCAGTCCAAAGCATATCCCCCCACCCAGCACTGATGCACGTACAGTAGAAACTCAAGGGGCTCAGCACTGACTGCTTTGTTCTACTGATACACTCCTACCGCGCCAGATGACTCGCTAACAAAGCCAAAGCAACTTGGAAATTACTGAGAATTAATCGCTTTGTTTACGTGAGCATTTTAATAAGAAATAATCACCATGAGCAAAGAGATAAAAGTGAAAAGCAAGCTACAGAAAAATTCCTGTGGTAAGAGCAGCATGGCAATGTGTAAACTGACGATGTAGGAACCAAGTCACAGCACACAAGTCTTGTCTGTACTACTATGAAAATTGTCACCAAGAAGGGGGTCTTTTGAGAACAGTAGTAGAGTTCTGTTCACAGAAATGTTCTCCCTCTGAAAAAAATAGGTTGTAAGTAGACACGTTTCCTCCAGAAATATGAATTTCAATTCTTTTCGTACTTACTTCTTCAAAAATAGAAGAATCACTGAAAAAGAGAAGTCAGCAGTTCAACAATTAAACAAATTAAGTTTTCTTTTTATCTAGATCAAGTGTCAGACTGCTTGAATTTTTGCTTTACTAACATTTCAAGTTTTTGTTCTGACTATACAGACAAGTTAGCCTTTAAGATAATGAATGTCTTACAGAAGGAATGATTATCACCTACACTCTTAAAGGAGAAACAGAGATTAAGTATTACTACCTGATAGAGGTGTCAGCTGGTTCAATCAAAACCTGGCAATGAGCAAGAGATCCCCCTACATACACCTTTCCCCTATGTAATTGACCCAAAATCTGAAAAAAAAAAAAAATCAAGCAAATGTACACCTTAATTACCTCATTTTCCCAGCCAGCAGTTTGTCAATATTAGCATCTTATTAATACTTAGTCCCACAAAAAGCAAGATTATAAGAAATTCTGACTTTCTACTGATGTCATAGTAATGAAGAAGGTAACTATAATTTAAGAAAAAAATAAAAAAAAAATCTCAGCATCAAACTCCATCCACACACTTTAGCCCAGGAAAAGGGAGGGTTTGGCATCTTGTTGCCCAGTCATCCCTGATTTCATTGAATACTGTAAACACAGTCATCAAAAAAATCTCTATTTCAAAACTCACCGGGTAGAGTACATATATGCGGTAGGACATGATAGCACTCTTGAGGCTTTCAGTCCAAGAAGTTTACAGGCTATAATGAAAACCAGAAGTTTCTTCCATTGCCCAAATCGATACACATTCCTTTAACCCACTGGCAAACAGGAGACTGATGAGAGATTCACAGTGATTAGTCAATTTTTTTCCTGACAGTTTAATGGGATTCTAGGAGTGCCATATTAGCCAGCAGAATACCAATACAGCTTTTCTTTCTGCCTTTTCACCAGAGAGAACTTTGCATAGGTTTGGGGTTAAAACAGATACACGAGCAATTCTAAAGCTACTGAATGGAAGCATACCTCTGCATTTTTAGGCTGAATGGGAGTTTCAGCCCAGAAAAGAAACGGCAAACATTAGACCACCACCAGCTTGATCCGAGTTAATTTAACTGCCATGACATTATACAGCTTTCTTAGGAAGGGGAAAAAGTTATTTCTCTCAGGTTCCATTAATCTTGGAAAGTCCAGTCCAGCGGTGACAAAGAACAATATGAGTAACACTCAGCTATATGAAGCAGAACACCCAGCCAAAATCTGCTTGCTTCGAGACAGATGGCAAGTACAGCCAGTGCTCTGAAACTACAGCTGCATGCCTGAGATCTCAGATCTATGTGTGTGATCATTAAAGATTTTCAAATTATATAATAGAGCAGAGTCTCCTGGAGATTTGGGTTTCCAGACTTTTGTTTTCTTTACAGAGGACCACGTTAAACTTACCCAGAACAAAGTCAAAAGAAAACGGTTCTCAAGCTTGTGTTTAAAAGTGTTATGCACACACGAGCACTCTGAGTGGGCTTAATTTTCTCCTGCAAGTGCAATTTGCTCACACTCTGTATCAGCAGGAACAGCTGGGAACAAATTACGGCAGGAAGGCTGAAGAGCTCTCAGTGCACCTTTCCAGTCTGGACATCCGCCAGGTGTGTATCACCCTCCTCCTTCTCCATTTGCTCCAGGAGGACAGCTTCGGCTTTCCTTGGTACCCAGGGGCTCAGCACACGAACACCTACATGCCTGCATATTTCGAGAGCTCCATATAGAGCCCATGACCACGTAGCCACTCTGTTGCATATGCACATATTGCTAGTCAGATATCTATTTAGCCCAGTGCAGATACCAACATATTGCTTACAAGTGCAGAAAGTATATGCTGGCAGAGCTCACAGAGAGCAGTAACTGCACTGAGACTGAGAAAGCATTTATCTTGTGCTTGTTCAGTGGTAGAGGGAATCTCTCTCATGCTCCTCCCTAAATATCATTTATTCTTCTCTTGACTTTTTTTTTTTTTTTTTTTTTTTTTTTTTTTTTTTAAGATATCTGTCCCTCTCCCGGTATAGGTGGCTTATTCCAGGTCCTATCAGCAGTACTGCATGCCGTTCAGAGTAGAGCGAAGGAAGAAGTCACCCAGTGACACACACTGCGTGCCTTCCATCGCTACTTCTTCCCAATACATACGAGCTCCTCAGCCCTAAAAGCCTGGCCAGCATTCAGTTCCCAAGGCTGGACAATACCACCATAGTTCATTATTACAACCAAGTTGGCAAGAACCTGACAATACACGAGTCTAAGACTGAACATTTGCTCTTAACACTCATCAAGTATCTCAGCATGAAATTTCTCTTGAGAAAAAAAGCTTACTCTTTTGCGGTGGGAGGTATCTGTTTTGAAAATGTTTAATATCAAAAAGTCCAAATGTCTTATTTCAGTAGTATCTTCCTGACTTCTTAATTCAAGATATTTTTCCAATATATCAAAGCAAACTTTAGCCTTGCCTGTTAGTTGCACTAAACAAAGCAAAATTACTTTATCCGAATAAAGAGTTTCAGCACTTCTGAATCAATATTTTTACTGAAGCATGTTTGGCAAGAGTTAAAAAAAGTATTCATTTGGAAGGAGAATTTTTTTTTATTTTTATTTTTAAAGAGTCCATATTACCCATGGTATGGAAACCCCATTTCCTGTATAGCTAAGTGCGCTTCCATTTCTTATTACTAGTTACATGTGTGAGGGGGTTTTTTTTGTTTGTTTGCCTTTAAGTGCATAAAATCCTCATGAAGGCTGTTGGAGGTATGTTTTTAAAATGGCTTGAGACTCTAACTCCCCTAAAAGACCGCCACCAAAAGCTTGCCTCAAAACACGTTCCATATAAAATACTACAAACAAATGCAAATACAGAGGGAGGTTCTCTTGTTACCTGATTTGCAACCATGATTAATTCTCTGAAGTCACAGGTATTCAGACTGTAAGCCAAATTTTCCAGGTAGAAGCAGATCTGAAAACAGTACAAAAAAAAAAAGTAGTTCAGTTTGATATGTGGACAACTGATTTGTCAGCCTGAAAAATCAAAAAACTCATTTTCAAAGGACAATGGCATTTAGCTGTGTGAAGTCCATTATAATCCTGCCATCTTCTAGACTGACAACCAAATAAACTGAGAGATATGTGTATATACATGACCGCAAATTAAAAAGGTGCTGAGTCAGTGAGTACCACACAATGAAAGTCTTCAGCAAGGAGTCTCTAGGAAAAGTTGTGTTTACCTCACAGAAAGAAAACAAGTAGGCTAGATTGCAAAGCAACTTTTCTTTCTGGCTATGATTGGTAAAAGTCATATGCATGCAAATGGAGGGAAAACAACCACCACCAAACAACCTTTGCCAAGCTGCATTAACCTGTTTATTTAGAAAGCTAGTCTCCAGATTCAGAGCAACACTTCATTAGATAGCTTTGTTCTACTGAATTTCTTGGCCATGTAAACTACCGACACCCTATCATAGTGGCTTGCAAAGTAAATCACTTGTATGTAAAGTTTATGCAAACAAGAAAACCAAAACAATCCATCTCATTATTTTCTTCAACCAATTATGTCAAATACAAACAAAGATATCACTTATTTGCAGAGAACACAGACTGATGCTGGTTTCACAGAGGAGTGACCGACTCCAGTAAATTAAATGCCCAGGGCCTCAGAGGTTTCATCTGGTCCTAATTTTCAATCGGCAGTAAAATGATATGTTTTTTTCACTTTCATTGTAGCTTGTTTTCATCTAGTTTATATTCCAAGACATCCTGTTTTTCAAGCCCTGATCTGTCACATTAAAAAAAATGGACAATAGCTGACATAGTGGCACTGCTAAGGCAGCTGAGCTCCTGCACTCTCAGCTGGCTGCAGAATCTCTCTTCCTTAAGCCCATGAAGGTTGGGAGCAGAGAGAGGTATATGAGTTATACAGGGCGGACTCAGCATAGGCGGAAAGCACCCAACTGCTTTACCTTCCAGAAAGAGGGTGAAAGCACCGCCTCCCCCTCCTCCAATTCTCTGCAGGACCCAATTGCCTGAAGGGCTGGACTCTCCTGCACTGCATTTTGCCTCTCTGAGGTACGCCTAACATTTATGAACTGCAAAGCATCTTTAGATCTATTCCAATACACTGTGCTCTACCAACAGAGCAGGAGAGGAAAGGAAGAGAGAAGAATGAAGTTGTCCTCACCACCAAGCCTTCCCTCTCAACCACAGCGCATCATCCCTCACCTTTCCTAGTACCTGCAGCCTATGGGAATCAATTCACTAAAAGCTTGTGGAGACGAGTCCATAATAGCAATTAACAACATACAGTTGCAGTACCTCTAATGCCAGGTATGACATAAATCACAGTAATTTGCATAAGGACAGTTAGTCCTCTCATATAACCTAGAATGACAAGCCTTAGCCAACTTCCCAGACAAAACATTAATAGATGATATGGCTATATGTGCTCAGAATATAACTGTGGCACATGCTGAACTACAGCTGCAAAACGGAGCTTGATGGCAACTGCAAAACCTTCCCAAGAAGAAGGATAAATATATGGTGATTAGGCTGTGCTGAGCTCCATGCTGCTTCAGGAACATTGTCATCAGTGCCAGAGGGAGACAGAGTTACATACTCACAGCACCATGTTTGACTGTGGCAGAGAAGTAGTCCAAGGATCAATTTGTTACTCATAAAATGAAACCGCGGTTTTACTGGTCCCAACCAGATTAAATTAGAACACTTCTAAAAGTTAATTTTGCAGATGTTTCCAAAGTACCCTATCTCTGTGCAACAGGCCAGGCACGAGGACACTCATTTGGAAGATAGTATACCAACATTTCCCAGGAGATCTAAACAATCTCTCCAGAACACCTGATTAATTGAATGGTCTTCATTGAAATAGATGTACGCAAACCACATGCACATATATTTCATATGAAAGATTCCACTAAAATAAACATGATTCTTCTTCAGCTTTCCCACCTCGCCCTTGAAATAAGAGAGTCTAACTTCACATCCTCTGGTCTGAAAAAAATAAATAATTAAGAAAGCAGCTTGCAGCCCCTCAGTCAGACAGATTTCCCAGGGTAGGATTGCTCACCCTCAGCACTCCCATCACAGCTTTGCCTCCCACCCTGTTTCTGACTTTAAATCCTGCTGCCAAACTCTCTCTCACTGTCCCTCCATATATTCCTAGTTTTCTTTCTTCACTCGCAGGATCATATATCCGCAGCTCTCTCAAGACCCTGCAGGACCTTTCTTGGCCGGTGTAAATCAGAAGGAACTTTTCCTATCCAAGTAACAGCAATTCCAGCCTACAACAGCAGAAAGTTTGGCCTCTCCCTCAGCCCCTCTATCCTCATGTTGATTTCATGAGCCCATGCCTCTCTTTCCCGCTAGGAATTCAGTATCAGGACTCAGGTTTTCCTCATGCACCATAGATTTGACCCCAAACACACTGAAATTAACTGTCAAGTTTGCATCTAACTTGGTTTCCAAGAATCAGGTTTTGGTTCATTTACTCTGGCTACCTTTACACAGTCCTCCATCACCAGACTATGATGGACAAGATAAGCTCCACAGGAAGATGCTGGCACAACTGCCCTTCCTTGCAACTATCCATTAACAGGCACAATGAGACTGAAAAGAAAAAAAAAAAGCCATGATACCTGGGACTGAGAGTCTTTCTACTGACTCTAAAAGGATCTCCATGTTTTAAGAAAGCTCGCTTTCTCATCTAAAGTTATATCCTTCCCTTTCTCTCTCTCTATAGGGATTTTCATAGGGACAATTTAATTTTTGAGGGAGCTGGGCATTTACCAAGGTCCTTTTAAAATACCAATGGTTGCTACAGGTTCACTTAATCCTATTTTGTCTCAGCTCCCACTGCTAAGACTTTGCTGTTCGTTTTAATAGTAGCTAAAGGGGCAAATCAGAAAGGCTTTTACATACCTGGTTTTCAATACTGCATGTAGAAGGGAGGAGAAAAAAATAATCAGAGTAATGTTACTTGAGTTTTCCCAAAAATTCACAACATAAAACTGTAAGAAAGAGTTGCCTCATCTTTAACAGTGCTATGCTTTAGTAATTTAGAAATACTTGCCTTAATTCTTTTTCTGCAAGGACTACCCTGTACATTAACAGATACATCTACTTAAAGGTGTTAAGTTTTGTCTTTTAAAAAGGAATGTAAGAACAGCAGCTTCATTTGTACCATGTTCTTCCTCTCCTGCATACAATCAGATGGGTGAAAGAGACAGGGGGTGGGGAAGAATTCCACAACATAATCATTTGGCAACTTATATTATTTTCTTTCAAAGGGCATTACAATACACTTCTCTCACTTGGGGAACTTCAAGAGAAGATAATTATTCTTGTCTGCCTTGTAATATATATTAAAAATGTTCAAATGTGGCTTTCCAGGGAATTCTGCCAAATATTTTTAGGCACCAGACCCAGCTTTACTTAATTTTATATTGCCTTCTTAGTCTATTATAAAATACCCTTCCATGCAGTTTGAATTTGGTAAAAAGGCTGAAGCATACTCATTTATATTAGAAACATAAAAACGCTTCTTCCCTTGAAATAAAGATCTTTAACTCCTAATGTGACAGCCGTTCAGATGTACAGTAATTAAAGTGTCTCTACAGAGCTTAACACACATCAGTGAGCTTTTACTGCCACAAAAACCCAAGCAGAAACAGACAGGGGTTGGTTTTTTTTTTTTTTAGGAGACAACATACCAAGAACAGAAAGTAGCTTTAAACATTTTTGTTTTATAAGCACTTTATTAGTAGTATAACAGTAGCACCTTAAGGCTCCAAAGAAGACCAGAGCCCTGCTGCATGAGACATTATAAAAGCTTCAAAGATGCAAATCCTAAACCTTTAAGTGCTGTCATCGACTACAGTAAAATATGGGATTACTATAGGGTTGGTTTTTTTAAATAAAAAAAAGCTATTTGAGGTAACAATCATCCCTTATTATTAGCAATAATGTTTATTACAAGGGATAAGATAAAACAAAGGCAGTGAGCACACCAATCTGCTCCAAAGAGTTTACAGTCTAAGCAAACAAGAATGCCAAGGCTGAACCGACAGAGCTCATTACACAAAAGCAGAATATGTAGAGTTAGAAAAAGGTAAGCTAAGTAACAGAGAGGGAGGGATAAAACAAATGTGGAGTGAATTTGAAGAGACTATGCCCACAGACAGGACCACAAGGCAAATAAACAGTACAGAGCTGGCAGTCTCGGGACAAAGGGCAGGTGGGAAACAGAGGCAGAGAGACTTGCTCTAAATCACACAGCAGAGCAACTAGCAGCGAGAAGCCTAGCAACCAGATCCTCACTTTAGCATCCACCCAGTGACTTCTGGTGTTTCACTTTTTAACAATTCAAGCCTACCCTAATATAGCCCAGTGAGAAAAGCCAGGCAACCCTCATCCTGAACTTTTTGAAACGTGATTTACACAGCAAGATCAGGATAAAGCCCAGAGTATTCCCATCAGTATGCTTTCTGGATGTTTTACTGTCTCCCCCCACCCGCTTTAAAAGCCAGCATCAGAAACTGTAGATAATTAGCACAAAAGTCCACGTGAAATGTTGTATTTGTTTAAGTGTTTATTTTGGCTTCCTAAAACAGGCTGGAATCCAGCTCTTGTGCTCAGCCCCACCTTAGTTATATTTGTCCTGTTATGCACAACGAACTTGGAGCCACCTTTAAATATGAAACACTTTGAAACTGTATTAATGCTATCTCTTTATCATTAATACACACATTAACTCCCTTCACAACTGACCCATAGGTTGATTGGTTGACATAGCTTGTTTTAAAGGGTATGTTTCACAGAGTAGCAACACTTTTTTACTTTTCTTAGCTTTCCCTGATAATCAAAAGGAAGCCAGCCCAGACCGCATGTTGAAAACTGAAACAGCTGAGTGGACTCCTCCTACCTCCTCTCTTGTGTTTCCATCTTTTATGGTGGCAGGCTAGTCTGTGCCAGACAAACTAAGATTTCTTCTATTCTTCAGTCACTTGGCTGTTCTTTCCCATAGATACTCCAACAGCAGATTAACGTCAAGGCATGCTGAGCCAAACACATGAATCTATGTGAAGATTTCAGTCAAGCAGGAATGCTGCTGGATAGGTCTTTTTTGCTGTTAAACCAAGGGATTGCAACTGAACTTGATCTTGCATGTTTGAGTAAAGTGTCAACTAACATGGGTGTATGGGAGGTCAAAATCGGGTCCCTTAAATAGCGTCTGAAGAAACGCAGTTGCATAGGGAAGTGAAGTGTTCCCTCTTTAGTGTACAGCTGCATACGCCAGCCGCACAATCTCAAAGCACTGGACTTTACAGATAGAAGGAAACAAACAACTGTGCCACTCCCAGCAAAGGCAAGGGCAGGAGATGCTGCGTCCCCAGTGCCCCGAGTACCATGCCTTTTACCCGCTACAAGCACACCCAACGACTCAGTATGCAGCACATGTGGACGGACACAGTGCACAAATGAAATGCCCAAACTCACAAGCCAGTGAAAAGCCTGCAGCACCCTCATTTAGGGCCTTGCATTGCCGAGGTACCATACATAGCGGATTGATTGGGGCAGGCCTGCAAACATATGAAGCCTTGCATCCCTTAGGGCAGGATCAGTAGCCTGTGACTCAAGGGCCCAAGCAGACATCGCTATTTTGGACAGCAGACCCAAGGACATCAGAGATGAATTGGTGGTTCGGGAGAACGCTCCCACTGCCACCCGCTCCAAACTCAGCAGGACCTGCTGCCTCCTGCAGAAATAACATATTGGCATGTTCCTACCTCTGAGAGGGGCGGCAGCTCCCACTGGGTTTCTACCCTCATGCTTAATCTCTAATATGGGAAGGAAAACACATTTCTGAGTTCCCTCCCCCTTAAAGCAATGATAATCCCTTGTTCAAACACCTCTAAGTCCTTCACAGACACAGATGAGGGAACAGAGGGGAATCTTCCCTCCACATGACAGCTACATAGGAATAACACAAAGGGAGAACAACTAAAAAGAAGTGAAGACAGGCAAGTTAGATAAACACAGCAGGGCAGCATGCTCTTCTTAACGCAGTTTCTTTCCTGGAGCACATGGGAATTTAGCGCTCATTAAGCACCTGTTGCACCCTTCTGCAATAAGACCCCAATATCTCCTTTAAAGTGAGCAAAAAGCCTGTTAGCATTTAAGCATTCTTATCAAGGCTATTTATCTGGACTCATCCTGTAAACAGTGTACAGTACAAAAAAAGTAGCACAATCATGTAACAATACTTTGACCTCACCAGCCTGTATGTAGAGTCTTTGCAGATCTGCTCATGATGCTCACAGGGTCTCTTCTCAGGAGAATGCAGATCCCATTATGAAGTCAGGGACACGAGGAGTCCCTGACCCCAGAAGGTCAGCCCAAGCCCAGCACCTGTACTACGAGCAACCCAAGCTTTGGAGAAGGTACAGAAGACCAACTCTTTGTAGTTAGAGACCAAGCTGATCTCAGCCTGCTGATAGCTACTGCTCCAGGTCTACCCTAGTCTGCCTCTTCGCAACTCAGCCCTCCAGCCAGCACATAACCCATAACCATACAATTTCTAGGTATCAACTATCAAGTGTAAACCACACAAGGGGGAAAAAAAAACAACAAAACACAACACACAAAACCACAAAATAATTAATCCTCAGCAACTCCAGACACAATACAAACACACTTTCAATTTCTCTCCCCCACATGTCAGTGAAACTACAAGACATTTTCCATGTATACCAGCCACAGAAACTGTAGCCTTGCATAGATGCATCTTAAAGCAACCTAGTTCTTCAATAAAATATCAAGCTGAAGACTACTAACCTAGAACAGGCCTCTTTTCTGCCCCAAACTTGTTCCTAAAACACAACCCAAACCTTCTCTTAGAGGAGCAGCTCCGTAGGACACTTTTCCAGGAGAGAATAAGTTAGCTCCTCTGCAGGTGTGCCTATTTAAACTGCTAGCTGCTCCAGGTGTTGCCACTCTCTACCGACTGAGCCCTTCTGCCCCTCCCCAGTGGCTCCTGACAACTCTTTGTTTGCCAGTTTAGGGTTTAATTCAGCTCAGTGCATCTCTTGTAGATGGCGAACCAAAACTCCACACGTGGGGAAGTTCATGTGTATCCAAATTAGGCCTGTGTGCAAATCTAGGTTGTCCCTTGGATTCCATACAACCAGCAGTCCTTGTCACCTCTGCTGCTGTGGTGACAAAAAGTGGTAGATTTTTGTGCTGCCTACAGAAAACAGATGTCAGCACCTCCAAAACCATCACTGCGAGATGATGGACTAAACTTTTTGATCATTACTTGAACAGACAGACTTCAGTCTTCGGCAGTATACATCTGTCTCCCATACTATTTCAGGAAAACAGAATAACCATTTGAGGGGAAATTACATGTACAACCATGAGTATACAAATCTACAACCCTAAATGAGAATGAAGTCTAATTTTCTTCAGTAAAAAAGGTCTGTCTGCTGTTGAGGTAAAGGATATAGCCCTGTCAGCTGATGGGCAACTGATGGAAGAGGTACAATGTTTTTTTCCGGTAGAAGACACTAGAATCCATTAGTAGCTAAACATGATTGTTTGCAAGATTGACAGAAAGATATGAATTTTTTGTGTGATCAGGAAGGGGGAAAAGAACCTCCAAGCTGATATAGCTCCAAGCTGATATAGCTCGAACTATGAAATACTACTGCTTGAGTAGGTCTGTAATCAGCCCACAAAAACTCACGAAAGAGTAAAGTATATAGATTCATTTCTCTGCAGTTGTGCAGGGGGTCTACAAGATGGATCAGAGATTGACAGTGGTTTGCTCTCCAAAACGTTTGGAATCCAGGGCTCCAAACAGTACAGCTTATGCTCTTCATCTATCAGCAGCTTATGATTCTAAAAAAAAAATCCAAAAATTTAAATGCCAAACTACAAACTTCTCAGAAGACATTCTTAAATGGCTAAAGGAGAATTGGATACCAATGTTTTGCAGTTAAAAGTGCTGGCACTTTATAAAGAGAAGCCTTTTGTTAGAGACAGGAAGTTTAGTTTATTGCCCAGTGTATACAGTTCACCCACCACATTATTTTGGGCTATTTTCATTCCTCTACACAGTAAAGAGGAAATTCTAAGAACATTTCATTGCTTTTCTTTGTTTGATGAACAGCAAAGGTTTGCAGTTTACCGACCGCTGCATTGCTTTGCTACTTCTGACACACAATTTCACTTCACATAGATCCTCTGGAGGATAAAACATTTGTTCTTTATAAAAATGAATTGTTTCTGCCCCATTCAATTTAAGTCCATCTCTCACCCTCATCTTTCATTACTTCACAGAAAGAATTCCTAAATACAAAACTACAAAAAACCCCAAGAAGTTGACACCCTTTTTTTCTTCATGAGCAAAACTTCAGGCTCAGAAACTACCAAGAGGCACATTATGACAACTTTTTTCCCTTTTGCAGTTTCCCCGGATCTTTTTCAGTAGGACACAATCTGAAGCAGAGTAATAACATCACAGCTATGGTACAGCACTATTACTTAACAGTATGATTGCTTTTCTGAAGGGCATTCATTTTCATCAAAACAGTTACTGCATCTTATATACTGACTGTCATGATTTTGTTGTCTGCACAACATGCAGTTGAAATTATAAAGCAAAGAGCTAGAATACATGCCCGTCCATTTACTCTTTTACTTTTCAACAATTCACAAGGTTATCCCAAATGTTTTTATACCATTCTTGCCTGACAGAAAAAAAAGGATTCCTCATAAACGGCTTGGTTTCTAAAAAATGCTAAGCATTTAAACGTTTATTAGAAACAGTTTTAGTTCCTCATTAATCTGAAGATGAAGTATTATTGATTTACAATGAGCAATTCATCCGATATCCATCAGCAGCACATAAAAACAGAGTCTGAGAATTAAAAAATGGGTGATGCCTTTTTGGCAGCAGCTTGCTATGTCCTGCCAATGGCATAACCTGTCCAACTGGATGGGAAACAGCCCTGCTCTTTCTGTGTGTTCTGCATGCTTGACTGTATATGTCTCACAGATCATACGCTAACCTACATTTATTTTTATATTACAGGATCGGCAAGTATATATTAGATCAAGGCTTTGGGGACTTTACATATTGCTTAACCTCAGTCACCCAGGCTCTTAGTCACTTCAGCAATGAGCATGGTAAAAATAGATAAATTACACAGATAGATTGACACAGAGACATATACACATCTATGCACATAGACATATATATCCCTAGGGCCTGATGGAACAACTCCAGTTGAGTACAGTGAGCTTTGGATCAGGCCCAACATTAGTATACGATACAGACTAACTCTCTCTGATCTTTGAAACCAGTTTTAAAAGGCTAATATAGGGGGTGAGCCGCCATTCTGTGACCCTGGTTTTCCACCAGTGTAACTAAAGGCAATAGCCTTTAGTGGCGTGTAAAACCAATGTAATGAAGTGAAGAATTACGCTCACATTATGTTTTTTAAGTAGCTTATTAGCCTGCATATTACACCCTTTTTAGTGAGTTGGCAGCTGTGCAAAGGACTCTAAGGACCTAATTCACTGAAGCTGATATGACTCTTCCCACTGGCTTTGGGTCAGGGCCCTAAATTATTCTGAAAATTCTGGGGAGAGGATATTATAAAGTGGTACAGTAAAGGTAAAAGGGTGTTAATGAAAGTCCCTTGAGGAGGTCATGGCTTCTTTTCGTTGGGAGGAGCTTTCCACAAGTGAAAAAAGTTTAACAAAAACATTTTAAAGTGTGCCGAATGTTCCTGAACGTGACTTTTTCTTCCTTGTTACCATTAAAAAAAAGAACCAAACCCAAACAAGTTGCAGGATGGAAAAAGAAAAAGATACATTTTCCAGCCTAAATAGATTTGTTTACACCTTGTAACACACAGTAAGTGTATGGGGTGGGGGTGGAAGGCAGGGGGCAGAGAGATAAGAGAAAGAAACCTGTCTGTGCCACCTCCATCTCCTTTGCTGCGTGCTTGGCCTTTGGGGTGAATTGCCTGCCAATATGGCTTGATATTAGCTCTCCTCTCTCACTCCTTTCAAGGTTGCCTCCCTCTCAGGTGTGCCAGAGTCACATCTCTGAGCCTTTAGGGCTGCACCTGCTTTTCCCCTCTCTGCTGCCATTGGCCATGCATGTCTCTTCTGGCGGCCTGCTGTCACACCCAGCCCTACTGCCGGCCCCAGCTTCCCACACACACGCACTTAATGAGCAGGTAGAGTAATTGCTTTCATAACACTTTTCCCACAATGACATTTCTTAGTTTGCTCAGGCAGGATTTAGGGTTATTGTGCCAGTTCCTCGAGTCCTGTCTCAGCCCAAGTTCCCTCAACACTATTAATAACAAAAATGGGTTCTTTGTCCAAGGAAGGACTACTGGACCCACAGCTATAAAGGCCTGGGAACTACAGAGCTACCAAGGATTGGGTGCAAAACCCAGCTTCTCCGCAATCTCCTGCCACCTCTTTGTCCCTTAGCTTCTGCAGAATGGAAATTAACAACAGACATTTACCCTGCAGAAGAATTATGAGAGCAAATGCATCACAGACAGGGCGATGACCAATTCTCAGGTCTACACAAGCACCTGAAACACAGCTAAAATGCAAAAGAGCGTAACTAATAACTTTCTGAAATTATGCCAGTCCTTGGCCAGGACTTAGAACCGAATCCTTCAAAAGAAGATAAGACAAGTTCCGTTCATCTGATATGTCAGTATAAATGTGGAGGCCAAGGGGCAACTACGGATTTCAGACAGGATATACCCAGAGCCTGTAAACCATAAAATATTATTGTTGTTGTCCAGCCTTGTTTGCAATGGACCCTGAAGATTCAACGATATTGATTTGACTCTTCCCTTTTGGCATTGGGTCAGGGCCCTAAGTTACCATGAGAAGCCTATGAAGGGCTTCTGAAGTATGAAGGGCTGAAGTATGACAAAAGAGTAATAATGACAGGTTTTATTATTATTGAAATGACAGTAGCTCCTGGAAATCCCAAAAGATGTCATGGTCCAAAAGAGGAGGAATCCGCAGAGTAGGCAGATGCAAGTAGTTCTTGGTCAAACTTGGAGAAGAAGAATGCAGGTGGGCTGAAGTTCATTCAACAGATGAGAGTGAGAGAGTTAAAAATAAACCCCAAGTCTCACATATTACAGTGCCACATCCATTGTGACGCACTGCTTATCAGTGTGTTCACTGCTATTTCTTGTGACTATGTTTCTCTGATTTTTGTTCAGCAGTGCCCAAACAACAACTTTTCCTTTGACCATGGGTATGCTGCACAAGGAGGCGACAGGCAACATTCAGAGGCATACCTTGCCTGGACATTTTATGAAATAATAGCAGCCAGTCAGCAGCGCAAGCAGCTCTCAGTAATACTTGGGCCTCTGCCCCTCATTGCTCTTCATATCTGAAATTAAAGCTAGCTCAAATGACTATATTTGCTAAAATTTTCCTCCTGAAAGCTGGCTAAGTTTTCACTGAAAATCTCTTTTCTCAAATACTTTTAATTTTCCATTTTTTTTCCATTTAATTTTTCCTATTACTTTTTTTTATGTCCTGCATTAAAAAATGATATGCCAATAGACACACATTATTGTTCTTAGAAAGGATTATGAGTATTAATCTACTACTCAGTTATCATATCTCAGTGACTCACAATAATTTGCAAATGTTTAAAATTTGAACCTTATGATTTGGAATAGAGATGAACAGAAGGAATAACTATCCACAATTTTTTTTTCCCGGAATATTTATCAGATTCACTAGAGGAAAATATTTTCAAAATTACAAGATCCAGTCCAGAAATGCCAAAATATTTCATTTAGCCATACTAACAAAAAAATGAAGTAATGAAATTTCAATGTATTTTCATTTCAAAACACTACCTTTTGTTTCAAAATATCCTTAGAACAAAAAGAGAGTGCAGGGTAAAGTCATACTGTAATCCAAAATATATATTCCATTTCATGCCAAAATATGGATGTAATTTGGGAGGTTCACATTTTCTTGAGAGACACAGAAAGTGTCTGCTTCAGTTCCTGCTCAATCAAATTGTTTCCTAATAGTTTGGTTCGGTTATACAAAGAAGAAAAGCATCAATTCCTCCATCTCTACAAAAAATATTTCTTGCGACACATCATGACTACAAGATGTCATAGCCCCAGAAAGTGACGATATGAAAGCAGCAACCTTATGATTTCAAGAGCTAAAGAGGGACTTTGGTTCCACCCTGTATGATGTAGCAAAGGGAAGCAAATGCACCCTGATTTTACAGAAATGGCATAGGCAGCTTTGCTGAGGAGAAGCTATGCAGGATTCTACCTCTTTGCACAATCCTTAGCATCTTCTCTTTGCAAGACTACATGGTCACCGTATGCATGGATCTTCTTCTGTGGAAATCTCCTCAGAAAGGAAATCAAATCACAGAAGTATCACACACAGAATCATGCGTGACACGGTCTTCTCAGCCACTTAGGAACGCAGTTTATTGATAGCTGTGGACCTCCTGTGGGTACAGAGAGAGAATTGCACACAATAGACATGTTCTGAAAACACACACTTAAAGGGTATTCTTTCTTGTGCGGAAGTGATAAAAGTAAATTACTAGTTGTTGCTATCAATAACAGTCAATGCTTGTTTTATATCAGCAACGCCATCTAAATCATTGACTCATTTGTTAAATGAAGATACACTTATGGATGGAGAAGTTTCTCCCTTTCTGTTATTTTATTGGACTGAAAAAAAGAAAAACCATTTAATACCAAAATATTTAACAAAACCTTCCACGCTTCTCAAAATGATGTGCTAAAAATCAGAAATTTTTTTGCATCGGAATGCAAAAACCTCAGTTGTTATATTTTAAAGTTTTCTTGATGAATCTTCAGGAGTGTAAAACTCATGAGGGTTTTCATTAGGAAAAGAAAAATGAAATGTCCAAGAAATATTTCTTCATAACCACTCAGGTTTGCAATTTCAGAATTCTCTGCAATAATTTTAGGTGAAATTTATCTTAATGAAGTTCCTACACAAGCTTTTATACATCAACATTTGAGTCCTTCTCCTTCCAGATATATGACACTCTTAACATGATAAAAAGCAAGGAATAACCGTGCTTAACTGTACCGGTAATGTAAGAAGCAATTGGTGAATGAAAACCTTGTACTTCTGCTTTTGTATTATTGTGAATCAAATGCTGCTATTACTCACTCATCCAATAACAACATTGCATCAGAGGCTTAGCGAAGACAAGAGGAACGAATTTATCATTGAAAAGGTGAGTCTGAAACACTGCCAGTCCTCACAGAATTTTCTTGACTTAATGCTATACATACCATAACATGTCTCGACCATGCCACAGACAACTTTCCCTGTAACACAAACATCTAATCAGCGTCACCAGGTTCTGTGACTTACGTCAATGTGACTACTTGTATGAACGCAGATTACTCATATGAATAAGGGATTGAGACTTTCGTCAGCACAGTGTCTGGAGATCCTGTTGATGCAAGACACAATATGGAAGTGAAGCCATTAAAAAGTCAGCAGTGGGCTACAATTAGCCACTACAATACACTGGTATTTGAAATATTATTGGGATGGGGGGGCAGAATTTTCCAGTTAGGGTAGGAAGGAAACACATTGTCTCTAATACAGCTGTGTTTCAACTACGAAAACGCTGGGGTTTCTTGAAAATGACCCCTGGACTGTGTTGCTGCAGTGGGGTGAAGTTTAATGCAATGCAAAATTTTAACTGACCATGATCATTACAAAGCAGGCCCAGAGGTCAATGAGGCTATTTTCACAAAAAAGGATTATGCATTTTTCTAGTGGATCCAAGGTTTGGCATCAGATTGTTACTATTAAAATTATTATTAAGCTTGAACCTACAGGCTAAACCCAAGACCCACTGTATTCATTTCTGCCTGTGGGAATACCTAGCATTTCTACAAGAGTTTTCAAACAAAATCAAAATGAAAAACTGGCTGAAAGAAATCTGTTGCAGAGCTATAGACCACATCTTTCAGTTCAGGACCGATGGAATGTTTTGTTTTCATCTATTGAATCAGCCCAGATTTTTGTTTCCAGATGCATTTCCCAGTGGTACTGCATTGCTTCACAGGTATGTGATTTAGGGAGTCTAATGCTCTCTTTGCTTCTAAATGATGCACTATGCTATCCTTTGCACTGCTAAGAACTCCTTTGCCATTAGGCAGTAAGTTCTGTAGGTAAAAGCATACTTCTTTTTCTGCACACTGTTGCTGTCCTGCTAACTCTATCTTCCATCATAATAAGTAAAAAGGGATTCTGTAACAAACTTGTCCTAAGACAAACAGAAAAAAGACTCTAGTTATCATAAAATTAAATCCTTAAATCCTGCTTAATCCTTGACCACAGAAATATAATCCGGAAAGAAAATGGAAATTATTTACATATTGACCAGTATTGAAGCAAAATAACATCCTCTACTATTTTGTTTTTATTTTGAACCGAGTAACCTGGAGACATGCTAGTTCTTTTGCGATAGTATCAAAAGTGTATTGGGCACTGTGTAACATAAGAATATACATTCCCCTCTGCTAGTCTTATCTAGCGTCCACTTTGTTTCTGTTAGCTCATTCGTTTCTCACAGGGATTACCAAAGAAGTGGTACTTGACCAGGATTCAGCAGCTGTGGATGCCAGACTTGGGCGCATTTTCACGTTCACCATCAATTACGTTTTAAATTGAGACCCCAAGTGACCCAGTTTGTTTTCAATGTTCTCAATGGGTCTGCCAGAATATTTCCACTCTCCCACATTCATCTGAAATTCCCAGATGGTTCTCAAAGTTTGAGGCACTGGCAGCAGTCGATCCCTGACTGTCCACGGTGAGGGACAGGGCAGGCAGTAGCAGTGCAAGGCCTCTGCCCTATGCGATGTTTTCTGATTTGAAATTGATGAAATTTCTGCGCATTGAGAGACTCCAGCTCTCCCAGCCAGGGTTATGTGCATGCCAGTGGGCCAGAACATGGGCAGTGAAGTGCCCTAGGTTATTCTCCATGAAGACCAAGGGTCTGCTCCCCCCAGCACATTTCTAATTTTTTTGTTGTTATTAAAAATGAACAGTTCCAGGCCTGAAAGCCAAGCAGTTTACTCACTACAACTACCTGAAAGGAGGCTGTAGCGAGGTGGGTGTCGGTCTCTTCTCCCAAGTAACAAGCGATAGGACGAGAGGAAATGGCCTCAGGTTGCGCCAGGGGAGGTTTAGATTGGACGTGAGGAAAAATTTCTTTACTGAAAGAGTGGTTAAATATTGGAACAGGCTGCCCAGGGCAGTGGTTGAGTCCCCATCCCTGGAGGTATTTAAAAGACGAGTAGATGAGGCACTTAGGGACATGGTTTAGTGGGCATGGTGGTGTTGGGTCAATGGTTGGACTCGATGATCTTAGAGGTCTTTTCCAACCTCAATGATTCTATGATTTTATGATTCTATACCATGTAATTCTCTTATTTCCTGACTAATATAATCCATAAGGGCCACAATTTGTTAATTTTGCACTCAGTCAGCTTTTTTTCCTTGTTTAGATTTATATTGCAGACATCATAGATTTTACATAACAAACAGTGACAGGACATTTGCTTTACTTCAAATATTCTGGATAAAAGTGTATGTCTCAGCAAGGCAATTTTCTCTTAATATTAAGATCTTGAGAAACTTTTTTTTTTCTTTCTGCAACATTAACCAATTACTTTAAAAATGGAACCGACTAACCAGCTTCCTCTTTGGTCGTGAGTATCCTTTTAACGATCTATAGTATTTTACATCATCTGTTCTTCCTGCCTGCTGACTTTTTCTATCTTAAATTAGCTGCTTGCCCATTAGGTGATTAGGGTAAACAGTAAATATTTGCAGCTTTGAACAAGCATCTGGGGAGTAGTCATTACAACTGTTAAATTACCTCAAAGTGATTGGCAATCAATTAACTTGAGGGAAAATTATCTAGCACAGAGCAGCCAAAGAGGAAGAGCTGAACTCCCTAATGGCCCGAAGTGGTATAGTAGTCAACAATCACAACCACTCAGGAAAACAATGGGAATTAGACCTGCTCAGTCTGTTGAAGCCTATTCAGCACTCAACCTCTTCTAGAACTGGGCCTTTAACTTCTTCAAAATCCCTGTGACAATTTCAGATATTCTGATACAGACATTTTTTTAAAAGATGAGTCAGTTCTTCTGTTGAGAGAGTTGCTAATAACACAAAGACCACAGGCTTCTGAGTCATGCATATGCATGCGCAATAATGTTCTTTACCGGAAACATAGCATTGATGTATGCAGATAAAGCTAGATATAGCTGCAGACAAATGATGGCATGTGATGGTATAAAGGCTTCATTGGCAAAGGTTTGAGAAAGCTGAATTCCTCACAATTAGAGAATTATGCAAAGTGTCCTCAAGGAGTGATGAAGCTATATATTTCCGAAAAATTGTTACACACTTACTTCAGACCTCTACTTTTTTCTTAACCTCTGCCTTTTAAGCCAAGTGCATACTTGACAGATAAGCAACGAAGTTCAAACTCTTCCTACCATAATCTCAGGGCTTGTTCCTGAACAATCACAATTCCTGAAAAATCCTCAAGCAATATCAGCAGATTGCTTTTTTTTTTTAAATTAAAAGTAAATTTTGGAAATACTGGTACAATTTGGTGGCCAAAATAAGAAGAGAGAATTCCATGAACAGCAAGTGCTCTTTGGATGAAAAGGAATTAAAGACCGCAGAATTCTCCCTGAAGTCAGTTGCTGGAAAACCTAGTGTGCTCAGTGCTACTGAAAATCTCACAAACTAATTTTCAACACTGAAAAATCAAACACTTGCCAAAAATCTTTTTATAGACTTGCAGAGGAATAAGAACAATCACAGCTCTATTGTTAAGAGGGCTCCAATTAAATGCAATCAATTTGATTAGTTTATGTCTTAACCTCACCATCATTTTACCATCAGTTTTTATGTCCTGCAGATTCTAGATGCTGATAGGTCGTCTCAGTTCCCCATTTTTTCCATTACTAAGGTTTCATTATGCACGTTAAGCATGTTTCCATTTGCCTGAGGTACACCAGGGGCAGGGAAGCATTTTTCAAAGATAACTCATTTAATATTAAATGTCAAAATATTACTCACTTCTTTAGCAAGATCACGCAGCTGCAACCTGGAGAATTAATTTGGGATGGTGTCTCTGTGGAGTTCAGGGCGTTGGTCTAAGCATACCTTTCGCTAAACAAAAAATCATTGACTTGACTTACCCAGAATTTAAAACATTGTATGGAACTAACTAAAGGGCAATAATGAACAGCTCAACATATAAAGGAAGTGGTTTTCAAGCCAGAAACACTGTGATTAATTACAGATAAAACAACCAGGGGAACTTCTCATTACATAAAGTAATGAAATAAGTCTATTAGCATGATAACAAAAAAAGTGGAAATGACTGTAGGCTTTGTTTTGAAGATTATCACCGCAGCATTTCCCTTCTGCACAAGCAATCAAGAACAAATTGAAGAAAAGAATCATGAATATCCCCCACTTTACACACAGAAAATTGATGTAGGAGAAAAAAAGCACGCTGACTGTTTATACAACACTCGCTTCCTGTGTTTCATTGGAGGCAATTCCTGATTTACATTCATGTAAATCAGGTTACAGACAGCCCTTAAATGACATGATCAAGGATCTGTGTCAACAGAGTGAACTGTCACCTGATCCTCTCCATCTCAGCTCTGAGAATTTGTAACAAAGCCTTCCTGTTCATAGGAAGACCGAAATTATACTCTGACTTCCAAGAAGAGGTGTTTCCCACTGCCTGCACAGATAATTGTTTTGGGAGCAACTGACAGTGCCCATCACCAAACTGTGCATTTGTCAAAAGAATGCAAGACAAGATGCCAACTGATCAGTCCTCATGTGGACTTCATTGTTTATGTTGCTATTTGGGGCATAAGGCTTGAGTGTTGTGGGTTTGATTTCTAAGTTTTTCATTATGTATTTTGCCAATTCCTTTCTTCTATACAGTATCAAACTAGGAAACAAATCTTTTGGGGGGTTTTTTTTGGTGTCACACCCTTTTAGAGACCTTCTACACATAAAAGCTATTTCAGAGAAAAGGCAGAGAGTGAATTTAAAATAGAATAAACATACTGGTGAACAAAAACATATGCAGATACTTTGATTTTATATTAAGAATGTCCAAACTGGTTGTCAGTCAGAAACAGTAATTCTGCCTCCAACTTACATCCTTTCTTATCTTGAAAACTTTCGTGAGTCTTTAAACCCAGACTGACCAAGCTCTCCACAATGCAGTGTGTTAACACACATTTTGCACTAGGCAAAACACAGTCACCTTTACTGATTTGCTCCAGCTCATTCATTACAGAAGCCATATGAAACTTGTTTTGCTAAAAAAGCAAAATTGAGTTATCCCATGTTTCTTAAAAATGGCATTTGAACATGGTAACGGCCACCCTTTTGCTTATAAAACAAGACAAGGCCAAGGTACTTTTTAAAATAATATGCCAATCCATAAGCCTGAGAACCATTTTAGTCCCTCTGTTTAGTTCTGTTACTTAGCAAAACAGTTAAGGTTAGCTAGGCTTATTCACAGGACCTAAAGTTTCTTCCTGAAATCCAAGATTTGCAGTATGGCCTTTTTAAATGCTCTTCTGTTAAGTCTTCCCTCACTGTTCCCTGCAAGGGTCTTCTACCAAATCATCTTTCTGCTTGGTTTAGACAGCCCTTTCTTTAGCCCCATGATTTCCTCTCAGGACCTTTATTTTGAAAATTGCTGCCTTTGAGCCATCAGGTAATTTTTGGTGCCCCAAACCAGCCTTCAACATGTTCTTTTGGGTTCCCATGTATTTTTTTCTTTGACCCTCTGCCTGCAAAGGAAAATAAACACCTCAAGAATGCTCTTGAGGTTTGCTCTACAGCTCCCCTCTAGCGTTGGCTACAAGCCAGACTCCTAGGTGGGGCCTTATAACCCCAGGATGAACTAAGATAAATCTGTAGCACTAGCAAGAGGACGTTGGGAATGCAGTACTTGCTTCTATTTCAGAAAGTGGCAAGCAAAAATAAAAATGGCTTTCTTATGCCTATATGCAAATCCGAGATCTGAAGCTATACCTAATAACTGCCTAGTACCAGTTGCTATAACTGGCACAGTACTACATGTTAAGGTACTTAGCACAGTGATGGATACAATATAAATACATTGCTTTTCCTATAAAAATTATAACTTTCGGGGTGCACTTCATGGACATCATACATGTTGGCACAGCTGCTAGCATACAAGAAATGAGTTTCCTGCTTCTGACAGGTCTTTGTTTTGTCCTTCACTGTGATTTGGCTCTCACAAATATTGCCATTAGATGCTCCAAGCCATAAAAACTTTTTAGCAAAACTGTTCAATTTCCAGAGAATCCTTTTCCCTAGTACACAATAATGATGAAATACAGAGACTCCTCTAGTTCCTGTGTAAAGACTAGGAAAGGAAAGTGAGCAGGGAAGAACTGCTGTTAACCAAGTAGAAATTTTTCCACACTCTCCTCTCCTCTGTCCAACTGGCAATGTTTTCATCTATGTCCAATCCACACAAAT
This sequence comes from Aptenodytes patagonicus, assembly GCF_965638725.1. Taxonomy (NCBI): domain Eukaryota; kingdom Metazoa; phylum Chordata; class Aves; order Sphenisciformes; family Spheniscidae; genus Aptenodytes; species Aptenodytes patagonicus. The sequence continues at coordinate 125,382,576 of NC_134951.1, forward strand.
GCTTCTATAGGAACTGATGGCAAAGTCCCTTAAATTGAGACGTATCTGTTTAACTTTAGTAATAAAATTAACATAGTTTGGGGGCTCTCGAAGACAGGCACATAGAGACAATGTTTGGTCTGAAGGGCTGGCTACAGAGCTGTGGGTATATAATCAGCCCAGCTTTCCAGAAAAATGCTACATTTCCCAAAAGCCAACACAATCAACAGATTCTCACTTTGAACTGGTTCAGTACTTCTCTACACTGATCTTTCACACGGTTTTGCAGGTCATACAAGGAGTTGGGAAAATGCAACTCTGCTAGTTCCAACACTGTTAGGTAGGTGGCTGCTCATGCTGGCACTGTTCTTCTAGCTGACAAGGAATATCGCCGCGCCCTATAAAATGCATTACACAGTGCAATGATTATACATGTTAAAGAAAGAATCATTGCTGCAGGAAAAAATAAGCCTTAATTATAGGTGAGCAAATAAATTCATAATAGTGTTTCTCCATTTAAACTTTCACATTTTATTTATTTCAAGTTTTTAATGCATCTTTCTCATTAGGATTTTGAAATTTCTAAGTTTCTCTGACAAACACTTCTTTACAGTACTTCACCTTCAACATTCACTAGCTGGTAATGACCAAAATTACCTGGGGTAGTGTTTGTTTCCAGACTGAATAATTTAAGAACTGTTCAGCTGCCCCATAGGATTTGATCCGATCTGCTCGGCATCATATGCTGTCTCTTAGAGGGGTCAGCATCAGATCTTCCTGGGAATTGATAAGGTCTCAGTTGCTGCAATACGCAGTAATTTAATTCCCACAGAGGACTCATCCTTGTCTTTATACAGTCAGGTATTGCCTCCTATAAGCCTGGAAGGTCAGTGTTCCCTCTCTAATGTTGTCAAGATCAATTCTAATTCTAGAGATGCTTTTTGTCCATATAAATAAGCAATCTGCATTTAAGCTGAAAACTCTAAATGTGGAATATTAAAATCAAATGGGCATATTGGTTGGATTTCTGTTCAAATTTTTTAGTTTAACAGTTGCTCTTGATAAATATTTTCCCTGATAAACCCTGGGCACTAAGTATTGTCATAAAGCAAATATAAATGAATTGTGGATACCACTCAACTGAACTCAACTGACCCTCAGTTTTGCACATGTAAACTAGTTTTCAGAGAATTTCTTTCTTTCTTTTTTTATGGATTGTCAAATAACACCATGTTTTTATTGTATTTATTTGGTTTTGTGATTGATAATGTTTCACTGTTTGACACTTCATGGCAAATCAGACTATCGTATTTTGACAAGGTGGCTCCACTGAGAATTTAGACTTTAAACAATAGGATTTTATTCCAGCCACCATTTTATTAAATCAAGAATTAACATGTCTCTTCAGCTTTCACCAATTCATTGCTGTACACACCTTCATAAAGACTTTTGCTTGATTAATGAATACGTGGTTTGGCCTGAAATACTGTGATACTCTGATTGTGTTTTTTGACATGCCTTTATTTTTCTGTCATGTGTTACACAAGCCTTTTCTAATATCATGGCTATTGCAGTCACAAAGATTCATAACTTAAGATGATAAAACAATTACCAGGATAGAAGTATCAGCTTTACATTTTGTGTATCTTAATAAAACTTCAGCATTTAAAGTACAAAATTACATGCAAAAGCTAAACTCTCCTTGAAATTCCATTATACAAATCACAATTGTTTATTGCCCCACAAAAGCGTAGTGGAGGGGTAAGTCTTTTTTGTAAAAGATTTAAGAAAATTCTGACACTTCCAATCCTTTTAATTAAAACTCTGCTCTCATGACTCATTTATGTCACTTTAAAATGTAGATGTATATCAAGCTAGGTTGTGGGTGTGCACTGATACTATGATTTACTCTCAATTGCTGGCCAGACTTATCAGTTAAAACAATTCAAAACACATGGAATTTTTTTTTTCTCAACCACAGACTAACAGGCAAAAGCGAAATGGATTTAACCCCTCCAGTTTGAGAGTTGCATGGGACTTAGCCGCACAGCTCTCATTAAAGTCAACAGAAGTTCAAATCCATGGGTGTGGTATGGCACCCTTCCACGTAACTCTCATAAAGCTGGAGGCTTTGTGTGTCTGTGGGGGTAAGACAGTGGGCAAAAATACCTTACCTAGTGGGAGTCACTGCCATTATGCTGACTTCAGTGGAGAATCTGACCCGATACCTCGGCTAGCTACAACCCAGCAGGCAGACAGGTTGGTGGGCCAATATCCAAATGGTGATTTCCCCCTGGAAGTATGGAGCAAGTGGAGCTTATACCACTTCAAAGTAATCCACTTCTTGTAGCTGTTCTCAAAAACAGGCCACCTGTGACACACTGTGCCAGCTATAACTTGTGGGTGATCTTAAAAGGCAATCTCACGTTGGGCTCATTGCTGTAACCAATCTGCTGGTCACAAAGGCACAGCCTGTAAGCCAAGCAGTCAATGCCATCCCTTGACGGCAGCAGCAACCAAAGATTCAGATGAACCTCTTAACTCTTAAGGTCATTAATATAATGCAAGCAAACCTCATGAATTGCTGAGACCATTTAGTTTGTCAGGTTGGCCATAACAGCTATTATGTTGCTGCTCTATAAAAGATCTACTCCTTCTTAACGTTTGAATGCAACTCAAGGTGTTGGTTGTTGCTCTTTAAAAGCCACAAATGGAATCCTGGGCCCATGGAAGAATATGGGAACATTGCCATGAAAGACTTCACCCCACATGTGGTTCTGGAGACATATACCTTCCTAAAACAAACTTTCCTAGAGGGCAAAGACATTTTGAACTTTTTAAAAGGCTTGCAGCAATGTTTCAACTTGTCCCAAGCTCTATTGCCTTTTGCATATTTTCTCAGTTTTGAAGAGAGCTTGGGAAAGACTTCCAGGAACTGGTATGTAAAAACAGGCTCTGACTCTTGCATTTCAGCATCTCCAGCAGCTCCTGCTGAGTTATCTGAGCACAGTTCTGGGCTTTGCCTCAAATCCACTGTGACCTGGAGTGAAGTTGCTTACTTTCTCTCTTCCTCAGTTTTTCAATCTTAAAACACAGCTGATAATGCTTGCTTTCTTCTGTGTCATGTCCTGTCTACAGAGACCATCAGCTTCAAGAGAGGGTCTCTGCTACAAGGCGGTGTTTGTTCTGTGCCTACAACACAGGGCTGAAATCCCACTAAAGGCTCTAAGGGTACTGGGCTCCAGGCCAAGATTCGGATAAGCTTGGCTTTTGGTTCAAACAAAGGTTCTCTCTCCTCACAGGCCATCACATTCATTTATTTTGCCCTGTGGTGAAGTTAATGCTACATCTGTGATGTCACAGTTGTTTCCATGACTACAGGTTTATGACTTCAATGTAAAGTCAAATGGAAGGAGAAGCTGAGGGACATGAAGAAAAGCTCTTATTCAAATCAGAAACATCTGACACAATAACAGAGAAGAGAAGAGAAATGGCCAAGAAGGTACATTTCTTTTATTGTTATACATGTTTGTGGTTTCTTCTTAAGTTTTCAACAACATGTACTTCTTCCATCACATGTTTTAATAGCTACTCTTCCACTTACATTTCTTTAGTTAAAGCTGTTTTCTTTCTTCTTTTAAATAAAAAAATAAATTTAATACCATTTGTTTAACTAGTTAATGAATGCCTTTGCCTTTTTTCAATTAGGTTTAATTTAATAGGAGTAAATTTGGACTTCAGTATAGTCTTCCTTCTGATGCCAAATATGAATGATACTATTTCTGAACAAACAGGGGAACTGTTAAAACTGTGGCTTTCCATACTTAGTAGAATAGGCTTTCAAAGAAGAAAATAAAAAAAAAAACCACCACATCAAAGTTTTTTGAAACACGGATTTAAAAAAAAAAGATGTAAGAAGGCAAAGCTATTATGGAATAGAAATAAATATTGGGCAGGGTAATGTAAAGACTCAGAAGCTTTTCATTCAATGTTTTTTCCTTTGTTTGCTGTTTGTTTTTTCCTTGAACAGCAACCTCCTCAAACACAGACGTCTCTCCATGGATTAAGGTGCCACCAAAGTACAGACTGCAAAGTGGCACTGATATGGCTCAGTGTTTGTCCAACGTGGGAACCTTCACAGGAGCTGTCCCTTCTGTAGTCTCAATAAGGAATTCCCAGGAGCGTCTAAAGGTGGAGATGATGCCTAAAGGAAGCCTGTGAAGTTTACCATCCATCCTTGTTAGCAAGTCTAAATACACATAAACCGGTCGACTCAAAGACCCTGAGAGCCACACGAAAAATTAGGATGGGTAGCAATGCTCATGTTGCATGTTGCAGTTTGATTCACTGAAAGTACTTGACAATGGTTGCGAATAACAAAGCCATTAAAGTTTCAGCTGAAAAGTTTTCAGGTAGCTACTGTGCAACCAAAACTGGCTAGGTTTAGCATGTTATGTCTCTACTACACTGCTTGGTTCACAGATAGTTGATTGTATTAGTTAATTAAGATAAATAGTTAATTAAGGATGGAATTTTCAAAGAAGCCACAGGAATTAGGTAACCAAATTCAATGAGATTTGGGTACTTAACTCCCTTCGACTCCTTTGAAAAGGCCAGCTATAAATGCACACCTCTTTAGTTGCAATTATTTGTACTCGCAGGGTTATGAGTGCAGCTATTTAGAAATGCAGAAGCATGGCTGCAAAAGCAGACATGGCATGAGAACAGAGATCTGTCCATGCATAGCATAGTACATAAATGTATACAAGCAGTGGCCATACATTTAAACTATCCTTGAAGTAAAAATACCAGTAGAGTTAGTAATATCTCTGAAGCCAGCAGGAGCTTCTTAAGCTTACCTAATTAAAATCAATTAGATATACGTACTCAAATATACATGTGCACCAGCTTATAATATATATAAAAATACATATACATATGCATATATAAAAGTATATGCACGTATATAAAGAGCCAGATGTGAACATGGGTGCAGACAGTTGTTTGGTTTTGTATGTATTTTTTCTTTGCAAAACAGTAAATTGTAATAGTATTTGCTACTGGGAAAAGGGGCGGCTAAGCTGCCGTGGTAATGTCCATGATCGTATCAAAGTATATGAGGAAAGGCCTTTGTTAACAGGTATATAATCCAGGCAGTATGGAGGTAACTTATTTAAGCAATATAGAAGGAAGCACTGTAGCAGAAGTATCACCTAGAACAGTAACCATCTGATGGATTAAGAAGTAAAAATAACAACCTACATACTACAAAAAACCAACCCCCCAATCAACAAAACCTGACACCTTGTCTTTGCACCCGACCGCAAGGCAAAAGGACAAAAACAACAGGTCTGTTCGATAAAGGCTGTGGGTGTTAGTAACAAAGATATGGCACAGCCATCCAGTTCATCCTTGGTGCTGGCTCCCACTAAAACCGTTGGGGCACTCTGACATGAGCCGTTAAACCTTGACCCTACTGTAGTGAATGACAAAATGCGGGACCTATGATTGCCTTCCCTGAACACAGCGCAGAGCTTGGCATGACTGCAGCCTCCCTCAGAGTCCACTGTCTTTACAATTACTGCAAACGGTAAAGTCCGTTTTGCCTAAGTGAGACAAGTATTAGCTTCTCATCCAGCAAAACACTTTCAGACGTGCTCAGAGATACACATGGGCTTAGGCACTTCGTTATGAAGGGAATCTCAAAAAGGAGGATATATCCCAAGGCCAAAGAAGTGGGAATGAAGAGCATCCAGCCAAATCCCGTTCATTAGTGGGCAACATTTTTTTCTATTAAAAATTGCCAGGACTTTAATTCCATGTGTTCACAGCAAGAGTGCTGGCGCATAAACAAATCCAAAATATACAGAAGATCAATTTCTTTTAATAAGGAGGGCCGGTGACTTTCCATTAGAGTGAGTCAGTGAGTTCTCCAAACCCTTAAGGTGTAGTAGAACAAATGAAAATGAGGTTAGCTGAGGAATGCAAACAGATATACGGCACATATAGACCTTTAGCTTCACTCCAACATCCATATGTACCCATAAAATACAGCTTCTTAAATGTAAAATGTATGGATTTCCCTCTGCAACAAAGGCATAAAATATCTCACTCCCAAACAAGTATTTGAGCATACGAACATGATCTTTCACTTCATCTAGGACTACCCACCCAGTAAACCAAGCTGTATTCTTTCTGGGTGGCTCAGAGAATAGCATATTGCAGTGGAAACACCCATTTATTTCATTTACTGCCATTTATAATATTTTCCACTATTTGCAGATAATGAATTCATCCACTTTTTGCCAAGATTATGCAGCCTGTTTTATAGCCAAAATTATCCAGAATCCTTCTAAAAATGTGTTACCCTTCATTTTCCATGATTGCTTAGTGGTTCTCTTGGAGCAGGACCAAGATCAACCATATTAACAATGCACGGCAATAACTGAACTGTCATGCTCATACTCTCCTAGCAGCAGGAAGAGTGCCATCGAGCTGGTCCCTGAAGTATGCACAATTCAAGAGCATAACTGTTCAGGTTAATTAAAGCCATCAGATGAGAAATGAGGAATTACTTTTGGAGTTCTTTCCTCTACACGTTCTACAATGGTCTTCTCATAAAGGTAGATACATTTCAGATTATCTAATGTTTTCTTGGCGCCTCTGACTCTTCAGTTCTCCAGGATAAACTGTATTTGTAGAATACAACACAACAAAGACCTACAATGTGTAACACGCCTGAACAGACCTAGCTCCTGACCCTGTAAAGACTGACACAGACCTTTAACATTACACACCCTGAGTAGCCCTTTCAGATTCGACAGGGCCACAGACAGCGGGTAATACAGGCACTCTGCGACCAAGCCCACACATAGGGCACTGCGTAGCTGCACCAAGCCACAGGCAAGGCAAGCAGAAAACAGTGGAAAGGAACAAGTCCTTTGCGGGACGATGTGTATTGGGTTAGTGCTGATTTCTTAGTAGACAACTTCCCGCTCCCTTCGCTGGCTCGGCTGTGCTGGCACGCTATGGAGGGTGGAGCTGCAGCACCATTCACTCCCTGCTCCGCACGAGGGAAGAGGAGAAACAGGCCGGTCACATCTGCTCTTCCCTTGTGCAGGGTCTGGCAGTCTGAAAATCCCATGCAGGGGAGAAAGAGGGCTCCTTGCCATCACCAGGCTCAACAGCTGGGCCCAGCATGTAAAATGAAGCACATGCAAATCTTTGCAGGAATTCCTTAGCGTTCAGCCTGAGAGCTTGATCTTGGAGTCAAGGAAATCCAGCTCAGGGCCCTAAATGCAAGAAGCAATCCCTGCCCAGAGGTTCTAGTGGTCAATGTTAGCAGTGCTAACAGAAGCAATCACACCAATAACTATAAAGAAAGGCTAAACAAAACAGATTCACTTTCATTTTTTTTAATTTTATACAAAAAGAAAATGAGTGCAATAAATATCCTAACAGCCAAGTCTTTGTTTCTTAACATTATCACTATTTTCTTTGGCACTACTGGGAAAATCTTAGCAGGAGCTAAGAGGAAGGAGAAACTCTGGCTCAGCAGGAGGCCCTGTAGCAGCCAAAATCTGCTCTTCACCCAAATCACCATTGATCTGCAAGACTGAAGCCGAGCAGCTGGTACTGAACAAGTTAATCAGCGACCATGTGTGACTTGAGAACCGGGGGAGGCAGGGGAGCCACACAGCAGGTTGAGTTATGGCCACTGGAACAAAAACAGGTTGTCGTGATATAACTGAAGATTTCTTAGCACTGACAACTGACAGCACTGCAATAAATATTAATACTCCAAACTCCTACTTGGATTCCCATAAATACTCCAGACTTTGCCAGGAACTCCTTTCCCTTTGGCCACTCCTTCATCCAGTTTTACCATACATAGCTGGTTGGGGCATTTCTAATTTCTCCCTCCCTCTACATGCAACACCCCGGCACCACCACTTTACCTCTTCCTATACAGCAGGTTCCACTGATATAACCCAATCTGGCCTGGTTTAAACTTCTCCAGCCAACCCAAAACACATAGATCTTCTTTTTTTTGGCTCCCTCCCAGTAACATCTTGAGGCCCTAATACTCATCCAGTTGGTCTCAGCGGAGCAGGATCTCAGCTGATTAGCTTTATTCAGATAGGTTGTTTAATCTTAATCTCTCTCTTTCTCTCGCCTTTTTTTTTTTTCCCCCAGGCTCTTTGATTCCCTTTCTGGTTCTTCTCAGGGTCTCCAAGTTTCAGGCACTTCTCTAAACACCCTCTAATGTTTTGACTTTTGATGGTTAAATTTAAACAAAACTTAAAAGCTTTTCCAACTATTTTTACTCATTCTCGGAGTCATTTATCAATCCTATAGGGAGCCTGGATTCCCCCTGTTCATGTGTAGCTAATGTGTAACCTCCTTTATCCCACAAAGACAAGATTCTGGCCCCTTCCTTCTGGATAAAGCAACTAGAAGCCACTGAACCTTTCCTGCTCAAAACATAACCACTTCTAGGGTATGTCCTGCCAGACCCACCACTAAGGTCCCAACCAGTCCAACTCTGGGCCTTTGAGGCAGTTAGGGTGCCCTCAGGATGCTGCAACATATTCTGGCTGTAAAGGTAATCATCCTATTTGCCCTGGCCCAAAAGGCCCCGTGTGGTTGACACTCTAGTCTGGACAGCTGCATACCAACTCTTCCCATGTCAAAGGTAAATATACCTTTCACAGCCCAGCTGCAGGCTATGTGAGCTAGATGCATGCTGCTCCTCTCACCTGTCCAGTTCCCCCGGCAAAAATTCTGACTTGCACTTCTTGCACTTACTGGAATCGCAGAGAGGCATATGAGAAGGAAATGTGTGGCCTCTCAAATCCTCTAAAGGTTGTCCAGCTGCCACTAAAAAGGTGCCCTGCCTTGAATTCATTATTTTATTTTTTAACAGACAACTACTCCATGCTTTTGTACAAAGCCATAGGAATTTTATTCTTGGACCAGTAGATAACCACAGCACATCTCTCCCAAGTTTCCAACCCCACAACCATTTTTCTTAATTTTGAAACTTTAAAGGAAGAATGCTGCTTTGGCTTCACAATTTTACACAACTTGTTAGAACCACGGGAGAATGTTACAATACCAAGCCACATGAAATGGAAACATTTGAACAGACCATTGGGCTGGATCCCTTGCTTCCACCAAGCTGCACTCAGCCCATGACTGAAGAGTGTCTGGCTTGGGTAAAAGACAGTTTTCTGTGACCTCAAGTCCTGGTGGCCAGCAAGAGTGGTTTGACCTCCCAGTGCAATTAAGAACTGCCTCAAATCTACTCAGAATTGTGTCCCTGACTCCGGACCTCCTGGGCACCTTCTGACAGCTAGTGATAACTGAAGCCCTACATGCTGTGCTGTACTCGGGGACCTGGGAGTTAGCCCAGCTTGCTGGCACGAACAGCTCTTTCCTAACACCTTTGGCAGGAGGCTCCTGAAGCTGGCTCTACGGGTTTCGCTGCCAACATAGCAGTGCGAGGAGACCAGAACAGTTCCAAGGAACAGTTTCCCCTAAGAGGAAATGAAAAGGGAGACTGAAGCCACTGGCAAGCCATACGTTAGACATTTTGGTTAAAAGCAGCTAGACTGCACTTTGGAATGACTACTTTTTGCAGAATGCTTTGTTCTTCTTCGGCATGCATTGTACCCCCACAATTCATTGCTCCAGCTACAGACAATGCTTTTAGTTTAGTCCTCCAAAATTGTACTTTTCTATCACAAATTTCCGTATCACAGCAGGGCTTAAAATACAACAGAGGTATTTAAGTGATGTTCTGCTCCTGTAGACTAGCTGGCTCAGTCACTGCATTTCAGAAGGACACAGCCCAGTTATAAGAGCAATATAGGAATGTGCATGGAGAAAAGCATGGTTAGCAGGAATCAAAACCAGAGATTCGAGAGAGATGGACTTCCATATGACAGGCCTGTACTGGGGTCTACATAGCTCAGATACTCTTACAGTGGAGTTGCTTTTGCAAGCACAGTACTTAGCTCTCAGCCACCTGAGGTATCCCATCTCAGGCGGATCGTTCCTTAGGCTGGGCTGCTCTGCTTCCCAGAGCAGGGCTAGCTATTCCCTGGTCCCTCTTGCCTTCAGAGGAGTAGACAGCCACAACCCAGTATTAGTTAGGTCAGGAGCCTGTGCCATTGTGCTAGGCATTAGTAAAACACATATATCACAATATCTGCCCCTACAACCGGAAAAACTACACATTTAATGTAGGTAAAGTTTTAGTAGGTAATACTACTGTATTACCTCTCTTGTATATGGACAAGTGAAGCACACAGCAATTCTGTGACCTGCCCAGGGTTAAGGACCATCTCGAAGCGGGGTATTACACCCAGACCTATTAACAGCTAACCCACTGCCTTCTGCAGAAGGTCATTCTGCCTCCTGTTCAGAATACAGTTCAATGCAAATTGAGCTCATCCTACAACATTACTTAAAACAAGACAAAATCCCCCAATCCTGGATTTGAAAATGCTTTACAACACAAATGGTATAAATACAGAGAGAAGCAAGAGCAGGAGCAGAATGAATTTATGAAACAGAGGCAAGGAAAGAGAGATATGATTTCAACTGAAATGGAGAGTCGATGAAGAGACAAAGGAAAGTCTTTTCAGATGGCTGGAGCTGTAAGAAGCCTCTTGCTCTGAAGCTGGCCATACTGGATAAAGAGAGAAAAGGTTAGGAGTAATAACAGGGTTTCACTAAGGTCCCAGAAAAAAGTTCTTTGCAGCAGGTCAGAGATTCCTCTCACGGAGAGGCAGCCTGCTGGTGAGCCCTCAGGTGATGTTGAAAGTGAGAAAGACCCTGCCTGTAAACTCAGGCTGCAAAAAGAGAGCCAATGCAATCCGGCAGAATTGCTGCAACTCTTCTGGGAGTGGCCCGACAAAGTACTGACAACCACGTAAAGGCAGCAGCAGTACAAACCTCACCACAGGATAAATGCCTGAGCACTTAGCCATCCCAGGTGGGTTTTGCAGCCTTGGCTGAATCTGCATGGCCTCTGCTTTGTTGTCATCAGTACCCCACTCTGACCAGTCTAAAGTGACCTCAGAAGTGTCCCCTATGGTTGCAGTCGCATCTATAAATCACAGCACAGATGTGTTGTCCTGGTTTCGGCAGGGATAGAGTTAATTTCCTTCCTAGTAGCTGGTACAGTGTTTTGGATTTAGGATGAAAACAAAGTTGATAACGCACCGATGTTTTAGTTGTTGCTAGGTAATGCTTACACTAGCCAAGGACTTTTTAGTTTTCCATGCTCTACTGACTGAGAAGGCTGGAGGTGCACAAGAAGCTGGGAGGGGGCACAGCCAAACTGGCCAAAGGGACATTCCATACCATGTGACATCATGCTCCGTACATAAACTGGGGAAAGCTGGCCGGGGGGGCCGCTGCTCGGGGACTGGCTGGGCATCGGTCGGCGGGTGGTGAGCAATTGTACTGTGCATGACTTGCTTTGTGTATTATTATTATTATTATCATATTATTATTATTATCATTTTATTTCAGTTATTAAACTGTTTTTATCTCAACCCACGAGTTTTTCTCACTTGTGCTCTTCCAATTCTCTCCCCCATCCCACTGGGTGGGGGGGGTGAGCGAGCGGCTGTGTGGTGCTTAGTTGCCGACTGAGATTAAACCACGACATGTATCCAGTGATTTTGCAAAATCCCCCCCCGCAACAGTTACTTTGTCTTCCTTAGCTTTGCATGCTTGGAAATGGCTGAGAAAAACTACAGGCTAATATCTTTTGAAATGGCTTTTAAAGGCTCTTTTTTGTCAGATTCCTCACCTGCTCTGTCGGGATGTTCTTTTAATGCCTTTCCTATTTCCCATGAAAGACCATAAGCTCCCAAAGCCCCAGCATATCTGCCATCTCAGTGCTATCAGGAAAGAGATGATGAGAATATGATTGTCAGCGATGATTACAAGTGCTTTACAAACACAGGAAAGCGTGTTCTGCATTAATTGCGAATCTATTTCAGCCAATTTGGCACCGTGACAAATGCAACTGGTTGTATCTAACAAGCCGGGGGATCGGGAATGATTCTGTTTCAGTACAGTATGTCCATGGAGAAGAATCAACCGTTAATCCCAGGTGACTAGTTTCTTTATAAATATATTAGCAACATAATGGAGGTTTTTTTAATGGGATTATAACCACACAAGCAGACCCCAAGCAGCTGCTCTGCTTGTCAAAGGGAACATGGCTGACAATAAGATTTAAGAAACTGAATGAGGAGAAAATGGCAAACCTCTGGCATGGCACACTTAAATGACCTTACTGCTTAAAAGGAATGGGATCATGTTGCATACATGAAAAGAAAATCAAATATGCTTAAAGCAATCTCTTTGGGCATGCTCATCACTACTTTCTTCTACTGATCTTCTGTCACAAGCGGAGAAAATGGCCAAATCAAGGAGAACTCATCTCTTCATATACTAGGGATAGATTTTAAAGCCAAAAAGACTTCACTTATATACTGAGTAACTAAGGGGTCATTGTCAGGGATGGCAGAGCCTATATATTGTCACACAACCTTTGTGTTCCTCCCTCTGCAGAGCTGAAATAATTCTTCATTCTGAGTACAATTTAACAGCTCAATGCTGTAAATATGTAAGTGTGCAAGCATGTCTTTGAGAGTGTATGTGTGGGGGGGGGGGGTTGGACTAGATGATCTTTAAAGGTCCCTTCCAACCCAACTCATTCTATGATTCTATATATGAATACATAGACATGTACACACAGAAAAGGAGAGACAGCCATGAGGCAGCCACTGGGAATGACCTTGCAATGGCACGAGCAAGGGAAGAAACAAATCTCATTCAGAAATCCCTCTCGATACATTTTACAGGACTGTTAAAATCACAAGCCTAGATTCTGTCCATGGTGATACCTGGGTTCCCTTTCTTACCATTACTTTAACTGGGAGGTATAAAGATGGTATTGTAACTTATTAAAGAAATTTCTTTTTTTAAAGTTGATGGAAGTAATGAAAGACAACTGTGCCTGTATAAATGGCACGTACACCTCAAAATACAATACTTATATATTTTTTTGAGTCATCACTTGTTTGTAGTTCAGTGGCTTGAAGCTGAGGCTAGGATTTGGCTCTGTGGCTTTGAAAGGAATACAGTATGGTATAATGCACATAACTGTTATGGAATACAAGCACTGCAGTATGTAGCTGGTCTAGCAAGGACTATTTAGGCAGCTTAAGCTTAGCGTAATGAAAATCATTTCTGAAGTCCAGATCTAATTTGCGCAGCTCTGGAATTCTGTTACCAGAGGCCCTTGGTTCAGGGTGGCAGAATGACTCGCAAGAGTATTTAAGCACTCATTTAACACTAAACTACACCTTACATCACTCTGAAATGCTTTTGTTAGAACCAGCTGAAACGAAGGACACTGACTCACCTAGCCTGACCGACCCGCACTGCCTGCCTGCAATCCACTGATACTAACAAAATATCCCTAGTGATTTCAATGGCTTGGGATCAGACCCACATGTTATTCCCGAACACCTCTTAAACTTTCAGGGCTTGACCTCAGGATGCCCTGGCACCAGTCCAGGTGACACTGTGCTTCCTTTCAAACAGCTGCATGGGGCATTGAGCTTGATCTCCTGTTCACCGAACACTGCTGAGCCCATCATGGCGGCACAGGAAGCGTTTAAAGTACATGTTTATATACACACGCATGCATTAGCGGGGATACCGAGGCGTGTAAAAGTTTAACTGGCCTCAGTTTTCATGGTTGTGATAGCAAGCTAACAAGGTTCAACAAACTCTTTCTATCACACTGTGATGGATTCTGCATGCATCACCAAGTGTTGGCAAGTACCTAACAGTGTCCTCCAAAACAATTTCCAACTGTATAAGTGCATCACCCTCCAGCCAAGCAACCTGAGTGTCTTCCTGCCTTTTCTGTATGACATTACTCGCTGTTATGAAAGCTCCCCATCTTAAGTCTAGTTGGTGACAATACTTCTGTAGTGCACTGAACAGTGGATGTAATATGATCCCCGGACACATTTAAGTTTTACTAACGATAAGCACTGGCCGTGATGCACTAAAAATACTGTGCCTGTGGGGAGAACTAAGTGTATCTCTAGTGCCTGATTCAGGAGAGCAGTTAATGCTGTGATTAAGTCCATGGCTAGTCAGGACAAGACAGCTTATGTTTAAAGAGAGCTAAGTATGTCCAGTAGTACCATCCTGAATAACACCAACCTCCAGAATTGGGTCTGTACCAAGACTGTGGAAGGATATCCTTAAGGAGCTAAAAGCCACTACAATCCTAGCTGTCTGGTACTCAAAGGATAAGATGTGCTTTTTTGAACTGACTTTACCTTAAAATGTAGCAACCTGTGTAATTTTAAACTTATGTAATTTTATAAAATCTAAACCAGAAGACTACACTGCACACATTTCTCCTCCTAAAGAAAGAATGAAAAAGTCTGCATAGGACAGCTATTAGGCATACTGAATAACACACCGCTGGCAGGGCACTCAGAGAGTAGTTATAGGTGCCTATCAAAATCCATACAAAACCAGCTAACAAATGCTGGAATTAAAAATGAAGACTTGCAGGGAGACAGGGGCTTTGAGCAGCACAGTATTTCAGATCATCTTACTGAAAGCTTCAAAATATCACCGGCTTTCAGTCTGAAATGCGTCAGCAATCGTTTCATTTTTATCAAAACACAATTAGACTGTGGTGAATGACAGCATAAATCTTAAATAGGAAAGATACAAGATGAAAGACCACCGGGGTGGAACATAACTGTAAACCTCTCCATAAAACTGAGTTCTGATCATATACACAGGAACTCCTTTAAATGATCCAGCAAGAATCTTAACTCACTGACTTCCAAAGAAAGTGTTACCAATTAAGTGGGAGAAACTTTAACAGTCAATTTTAATTACGCTAAGAGATTCACCAATCAATTCCCAGCTCAAGCTGAAGTTTTTACTAGAGACAACTGGAACCAATTTACATGCTTTTATGTTGCGTCTAGACTTTAATAAATGGTCTAAGCACGGAGCAATTCTATGCCAGTATTGAACTAGTTTTCATGTATACTGAGAAACGCACCAGCTTCTCTAAAATTCTCCAGTCTTTGTGTCTTGAAACACTCCCCTGAGAAATGATTGCAAAGGTTACCGAGTATATTACATACGCAGCACTGTGGGGATTGCTTACAATACGTACCAAGATAGTGATGCCACAGATTGTCCTCCAGCTCATTGCTTTAATCTAACAGACGCAAAGCGTGCAGGGCCAGCTCTTCCCTTCAGCGTGAAATGGAATAGCTTTTCTGATTACAAGACATCATTCCTATTGAGTATTAACCCAAGTCCATTAGACAAAAAAAATCTAAACAATATGGAACCACCCAGGACAGCTACAAATATTTAACTGATGGCCCAAAAAGGTAAATCGAGGCAATCTTTTGAACACCTAAAAACCTTATCTTTCTGTTCTGTCACCCCTTCTCTGTACGTCTCGTGGTCGTGATTAAGCTGTGGGCTACTATGCTAAAGGACCTGAGCATCCAGGCAGTCCAGCAGCACTGATACAGAGGAAAATGAAGCACCTGGCTGCTAGATTGTTTAAACATTGCAGAGCCTGCCGCAGCACACTCAGTAGTACTCTAGCTATATAAGACCCACCACTATGGCATCACTTTGATCATTGCTGTAGGTCATGGAATCACTCTGAAACCAAAACAGTCTTGTTAAAAAATTAAGTTGAATTACCATTTAGGGAGCTCTGTTGCATTTTTTTTTCTTCCCTCCCTTCCTTCTTTTTAAACATGCCTGTCGGGAGTGTGAAATTGTATGCATTTATCACTACCCTGCTGAGCAAAGCTTGTTAAATTAAGAAAGACATATTTAATTAAATGATTGATAAACATTCATATAGTTGTATTCAGAGGGCACTGTATGTAATTTAGTTTTTAAAAACTGAGAGGTTGCTTTGGTGATTCAGAGCCTCTTAAGATGTTTCCTGCAGGATGATGTCAGACTAATAAACCTCCAGGGAGTTCTGCATGCCAGAGGTCTGACAAAGTTGGGCCTCCTTGTTCTGGAAGCAACACAAGGATTTACCTGCTACTGTATTTTAGGAAAAGGCAGCAAACAGCTTTGGTAGTGCTGCACCAGCTTGGCTGCCACCAGAGATAACGGCCAGGAAATCCAGAAAGAGCTGCCTTCCATTGTGCAGTAGCACATAGCCCTTTGGTGCAGCAATGAGCAGAGGGTGCCCCATCTCACACCTCCCTCCTCCCACCAGCCTGCTGTGCAAAGCGATCCAGGCCGTGGGGCCACACGCTAATCTACACAGCATGCACCTGCATACAGGGTCATGCATGCTCTGTAGGCTATTGGTTTGGGCAGCACATCTTGAGGATTGTCTTTGGAGCTATTCTAAACCTGCAACATAGAGAAGGACTCTTCTGTTAAGTACAGTACAAATGTACAGAAAAGAAGTCTGCTTCAGGGACAGGACAGTGTGGGCAAACAGGACAAAAGGAAGGAAGGAAAAGGAAGCAACTGATAAACGAGGTTACATGTCTAAGATCAGCTGGTAGGCCAGTCACAGAGCTCGGACCAGGACCTGCCAGCCCGGTTCCCTGTTCTGTTCACAGGAGTGGTTTATCCAAGGCATTACTCACGACTGCTGCCAGAATGAGCAAAGCAGACTCATACTCAGGCAGCTGGAGTCTTGACTTGACTAAGTACCCCTTGGTCTCAGGGATTAATTTTGCTGAATGGCAATAATAGCTTGTAAAAATCAAATAAAAACCAAATGCACCGCATGTTGCAGGATGCTGGGATTGCATGGGGTACTGTAAGCAACGCTTTTTGCAAAGACAGGGAATGTTAATCATCCTAGTTGTCTGTGGTGGGCAATTTGGTTGTCTTTCAGGGGACTCACTCTCACGTAGGATCCCTGCCAACGTAAAGAAGAACTGGTCAAAGCATTGTGCTTTTAAAAGTTGAGGGATTTTTTTTCCTTCTGTCTCTTTCAGAAAACATACCAAACTTTGGGAAGTCACAATGATCTCTGTTGCTGAAAATAAATTACTAGCAATTAAAAATTTTCTGTTTCTTGCACAATTCCATTACACAGAATAATATACAATGTAAAGATTCACAGCCTTTTGAGGAAGCATCATGATCTTCAGACCTGACCTTCTGAATAACATAGGCCAAAGTACTTCACTTAGTGGTCGCTGCCTCAAGCCCAGATCTTGTGGCTGAACTGTAGCAAGTCATTCAGAAAGACATTTATCTTGATTTATGGGTACCAGTCTTGATGTGAGAATGCCATACAGAGCAGTTCCTGTCTTGAGCTGCATGCAATGAATTGCAAAGTTAAGCTGGTTCATGCGTTTGAAATGCCTGTAACCCAGAATGATTCCCTCTCCAATTCCAGGCAGAAATAGTGTGTAGGTGGCTTATAAAACTTCCTTTCTACAGTGACCCCAAATCCAACAAAAGGTCAGAATCATTTGTGTTGTTTCAAAGGCTCAATTGTTACTCAGGCCAACAAGTTAGCCATGATAAAAACTATATTCAATTCATCAATCTATGACGTAGCTAAGATAAACATGGTGAAAGATTGTTATTGTTTACTCAAATGCTGCCTCTACTGAGAGAAATTGTAATGCCATTTTTCAGTACATTAATTGCTTATGGCTCCTATGCCATGGATTTTAAATCCTAGGTGCTAATAACTACGTTTTGCTCCCAATACATACACGGCCAATAGCCTTTCTTTATAGAAATTCCAAAACAGGTGGATGAAATCCTGGTCCCGGTAAAATTAAAAGGAGTTTTGCCAGAGTCTGTAACCAGCAGGGCAGTCAAGCCCCTGTGGGAACAGTACCAATTCCAGTACCCATTGAGGTACCAATTCCAGCACCGACTGAGGTGAGGAAATGGCTCCTTTTACTTGCGTACGGAAGTTTTCTGTCACGTGACCGTAACTCCCTGGCAAATACAATCTTTGAAATATGTCTAGTTTTATGGAGGGGAGGCTACATTATGTCTGCATCTGAATACAGCCCAAGGACCTGGCTGTTGCTGTGTATGTGCATGTGCCTGTGTCCAGTAACACAACTACTCACACTGCTATTTGGTGTTGTTACAATGTAATACAAGATATAAAATACATGTTACACTGCATAAAACAGACTGCTACTACAATGACATTAACTGCTCATATTTTAGTGCCACCAACTGAAACGGGGACCTCACAATACAAGTATTTGACTGACAAGTGCTTAATGGACAGTACCCCATAGACTTAAAACCAAACTAGACAAGGCAGGGAAACAAATAGTAGAAGACTGAGAAAGAGGAATTGATTTGCTGATGGTCACACAGCAGATAGCTGCAAAAATCAGGAACTGGACAAGACAGATCAGAGAATTAACTTAACCATTGACTATTTCCCAACAAATATTAATCATTCAAATGCCAGAGAGTCATTTATTAAGTTACAAGGCCCTTCAACTTCAGTCAATAGCCATTCCATTTCAACCTGCAGTGTAGCTACCAAACACACACACACATAAGCCCCATGGAAGTGTTCTTTAAAATGCAAAGCATTGGCTGAAGCTTCATGTTTACCCTTTCAAGTCATGTAAACCTGAGAATAAATCCACCTGTTGCCCTATCTTCAATGAGGTCACTAAAAAAAACCTCCCTTCTATTTGCAAAAAGGTAGCCTTAGTGGCTACTGAAGAGCAGTCACCAATAAACGTATCCAAACAGAGATTAATTCCTGATTTATCACTGAGAAGGGTTAAATCAGCATTAAAGAAAATGCCAGCCACTGAAAAGTGAGATTTTTCTGTAGTCATTTATTGCAACCTTCCATGCTGAGGCTAACTAGAATTGGACAAAAGATTTAAAAATTTGTGAAAAGTAAAGTGAAAGGCCTCAGTTTTTAAACTGAGAAAGTAAATAATACAGAACAACAAGATAGACAGGGAATCAGGAAAGATAACAATAACGACATGACCAAACAAAGTGTACACTTCAGTAATAACCTGCTAATGGGAAGAAAGGAATAAAATTCAGCTCTATGAAAAGTCAGCTCTGAATAAGTCATTTGAAAAGAGCTGAACACTATCCTGTCTTTTTAATTAACAGTATATCAAACTTAAAGTAAAACAGATTTATTCTCAATGATAAGACCATAATACCTTTAACAACCCATTTATTTTTCCTCAAAATATCCTACATAATTTTCCTATGATTTTCAAATCCATACATTCAAATAAACGGTTGCTAAGCGTTCCTTACTGTAAGTTCTGCCTCTAAACAGTCTCAGAACGGAGATGGCAACAATTTTCTAGCTGTGTAGCACACTGGCTTCACTGAAGGTAGTTCTGACATGTGTCTCTGAGAGGAACCCAAGACGAGCACTATATAATGAACCCTCTGCCATGTACACTGTAAGAAATAACCAGCAAGGTAGATTGAGGTGGGTAGAAGGCCAAATCCTCCTTCTTGTGCCTCAAGAGACAGGGGAGCAGGAAGATGAGCTCTGCACCACAGCTTCTCTCTGGAGACGAGGGAGCAGCACAGGCTGACCCACAGTGCCACAGAGGCAGGTTGGGTAAGAAGGATCCTCAGCAGGTGGCTGAGTTGCTGCGTTATGGAGAACGGAGGATGGAGCCCAGCTAGAGATGGGAGGGCACACAGCTTTTTCCGGGCGAAAATCTTCTGATTTGAGGGAGTGAAAATGTATCCAAGGAAGTGGATGTTGAAAGAAGAAAAGCCTCCTTCCCAAATTCTCATGGGAAAGGCCAACTGCTCGTTAGGCAACAGCCTGGAGGGAAACTTTTTGACCTGGCCTAGCCATAACCAGAGCTGGGTATGAAGTTCTTTTCTCTCCCCACCCAAACTTCAGAAATGCCAGCTTTAATAAAACATAAGGAATACAAACTAGCACAGATTTTAATGAAAAACAAAAACAACTGTTGCCCTAGTCATTTTTTTAAGTAACTCAATAGAATTATGCTTCTTGATCTTATTATTTAAGCAGAATCAAACTTTTTTAAAGTTTAAAAAAAAAAAAGAGCAAGTGCAAACTATACAAAAAGGGAAAGGGCAATTCAAAGCATTGTGGGAGATGACCCAACACAAGGGTGTGATCCCCATCTTCATCAAGCACCATGAGCTGAGCTCGGGGCCCTTTTGGTAAAAGCCGCTCCATGAGCAACCCTTAGAGCCCTCCTGTTGTGCTGCACCACTGTAAATTGAACTGTTGGCTAACTACATAATACAATGTGGTGTTTGCAAAGCCACTGAGACCTGGCTTTACTCCACTCCTGTTTACATCAGTAAGAGTCTGACAATTAAATTCAATGGAAGAAAAGGTAAACTACAGAGTCCAGGGTTTTTTCCAGTATGCTGTCCTAAATAAGACTTGCTAACACTGTATAGACATTTATGGGATGTTGTTTGCTGGAGCAGTTACAGTGACATGCTTGTATTCTTCTTATGAATTGACCGTAATGATAAACACATCTGTCTTAGGCAAGGAATGTTATTTAAGGATTGGAGAATGATGCCTTTTGCTTGAAGCATTTGCTCAAATGATGTTTTTTCTCTGACTTTTTCTTTCTCTTTTTAATAAGACCAAGAACGGGGGAGAGGGGGGGAGAGAGAAAGAAAGAAGAGGAGGGAGAGGAAGAAAGAAACAGAGGACAAAAGAGAGAGCAAGAAAGTGCTGAAGATAAAAAGAAAGACAAAAAAAAGACAGAGAGAGAGAGAGAAAGAAAGAAAGAAAGAAAAAGAGAGAGAGAGAGAGAGAGAAAGAAAGAAAGAAAGAAAGAAAGAAAGAAAGAAAGAAAGAAAGAAAGAAAGAAAGAAAGAAAGAAAGAAAGAGAAAAAGAAAGAAAGAAAAAGGAAAGAAGGCAAGCAAAGCAAGCAGCTGGTGCTGAAAGTGAGCAAGACTCTTTCTCTCTCATTTTCTTCTGTCTTTTAATAAATCATTGTAGCAGCTTTGTGACAGGTCTCTGTTATCCATAATGCCCAAGCAAACAGCTTTTCTTTCAGCCTCTATTCAGTTGGCTGCCAGGGAAGCAGGACTGCAGGCAGGAAACTTCAGTGGCTCAGCCTGCTCCCCTGTAATTCAATTAGAAAAGCAAGCATGAAGTCAATATTCATTGCGCCAGGCCAGAACTGCACAACACAATGAAATGATAATGAGAAAGTTCACAAAGGAGACGGGCTTAATGATAAGTTTTTAAAGAGGTGCTGCAGCGGGTGACCCTCTGTACGACTGGCAAACACACACGGGCATATGGGTCTTTACGCTCAGGGATTTACTCTCATCCCTTACCATCTGTATCCAGGGCAGACGGCCGATTGTGAATCCAAGGGAATCTCATGATATACTGTCTTAGGTCACCCTATTCAGCTATTTTGCATTTCTGAAGGGAAAGAAGACATGTTTCTTAAACACCCAGGCCCCGAGGGAACACATACAATTTGCTGGATCACAGGCAATGCAGTTTCAAGCGGCATGGAGCTGTGACTCCCAAGCCTAGCAGGGAGGTTGCGCCTGTGGGGCGCAGACCAAGGAAATCACGAGAGAGAACGTCCAACACTTCGTGGAAGTGCAGAAGAAGAACAACTGCACCCTTGTGCTTTCAGAGCAAGGCAGCACTCGGTCCCCACTACCGTGAGAACTTAAAGCATGTGCGCTTTAAACTGATCAGTACTGGGTAAATGCTGGACCCAATCCTGCAGCTCCCTCTCGAAGAGATCTCCCACTGGAGAAGGGCTCTACATAATTTCCTTTATTCTCCTTTTAGCACTTTGCTGGTGACAAGAAAATATGTAGTTATTTATTTTGTAAACATCATTGTATTTAGTTTTAAAAATAATGAATGATTGAAGTAGTAATTAAAAAAACAGCATTGTGTGTGTACAAGCCCAGAGTTGCCTTGTTCTAATTTTGCTTTGGGTTTCAACATTCCAGATACGACAGAATTTGTTCTTTTTAAAATTACTTCTATGGTAAAGCCTTGGGCCCCTCACAAAGAGACTTGGGCCTCATTCTTTTCGGTGCAGTACAGAAAGAACGAGTGGCCCCGACTCTAAGCAGGTAAACATGAGAAACAGAAAGTTTTTCTTTTCTTCTCCTTTAACAAAAGGGAAACAGGACACACGGAGCTTATATAAGTTCCATGAGGTCACACAGGGTGTCAGTGACAGAGTCACAAATTGAATTCAGATTCTCAGGCTCTCGGTCCCAGTTCATGTCATATTGTAGTGCAGGGCAGTCCAAAGCTTTAACGTAATTTTCAGAAATATGTTGTTATTTCCCTAAATTAATCTCTCAGCCTAACGTATATTAACATTCCACATATCCCCATCACCAGTAATGGCCGCTTAATATGCTGGTAAATAATTAATACAAGTCAACAGCTGTATATTTTCTCAAAATCAGGAGGCATTTTTCAACATTGCTCATGACAACAGCCCATATTTTACTTCAGAGCCCAACAAAAAGGAAGTCAATTTTGCCATTCTTCCTGATTCAAAAAGCCTTCAACTGCTAATAATAGAAGTGGGTGGTGAATTGCTTCATCTGCAGTAGGAAGCCCTTCATGTCCTATTGGGCCAGTTCTTCAGCTGCTATAAACCCACACAGCTTCACTGAAGGCAATTCAGCTTTGTCAAGTCACGCAAGCCAAGGGCAGATGTACTTGTGTTTCACTGCCCACTGAATCTCTTAAGACTGACTCAATCTCTACATTTCAAAGGGAGGATGAAGCACTGCCCACAACTGGAGCTATACCCAGGGATGTAAGAGGTAGAACAGGCTGGCTGGATTCCTCTTACAGCCGTCACTCTTCTCCAGAAATCCTCTGTGGGGAAAAGCAGAGGTGAACACCAGAAATAGCAAGCCTGTCCCAACAAGCCATGCTGATGTCCTGGACTCAACGCCCACTCCTCTGGGACATAACACAGGATAACAGCAAAGTGTCTCAGAATGAGCTGCTTTCTTCCGACGCTGACTGAGACATAATGTGAAAAAAGGGAAGGGTTTTATCTCTAAAGCTGCACACACTTGTGGCTGCTTCTGCAGTTCACAGTTTTCAACAATTTTCTTGCCCTAATTGCAATTTGTTGGCTTTTGCCAGTGTTTTGAAGGGTTACAGACCCTTGGTGGACATAAAACCCTTCTTCTCCTGGCAGAAGGAATCAGATGCTGAACTGATGTACATTCACATCTATATTGAATTATGCCAGCAAAGGGCCAGATCCCAGGATCTTTCCTTTTGGTTAATTAATCTCCAGTGCAACTCCCTAAGAGACCAGAAAAAAAGGGTCGGATAGCCACATCTTCCATATGTATTTGTGCTCATTCTTACTATTATATAAAAGGCCAGGTAAGATAAGAAGTACTAGTTGCTTTAGATGCCCATACAGAACATAACTATACTCTCTCTCTCTTTTGACAGGTATATAAACCCCAGTTTTCACAACCAAATGCAAATTTTGGGTACTCTCCAAAGGCCCAATATGTAAAACGGAGTCCTCGCTGCTCAAAACAACTAGAGGTCAAATGTCCCAGTGTAACTCCTGCATGTAGCTGTCAGAAGTGATCACAATCACTTCCCCTTTCTTATTTTAGAGGCAGCACTCTCACTCTTATGTAACGAAGGCAAAATCTGTTGAGGTCAGGGATTCAGAGACACCAGCTTCATCCACCAAACAGCCTTTGCCTCTCGGTGACAGGCCCTGGGAAGCTCACAAGACACTGCAGGTATCTATCTCCCTTTGGTTATCACTCATCCATGTCAGACCCTGCTATCCTGTTTTATGCTCTGTGCTTTGATGGGAGATGTTGTCTGCACAATATCCTCAGCTGAGAATTGTTTTTTCCTGGAGACATTAATGCATGTAATTGGCGCATGCTTTTCTGGAGTATTTCTATCACCTTTCAAAGATAGAGACAATCAAATCTCTCCTCCACTCATCAAGGAAATGCTTAAAGCATCAAGTGGGGAATTCCAGGCCAGCTTACGGCTGGTACTTACTTTATATTTTCTCAAGCAGCAAGGTAACATGGGACAAGGACTGTGACAGTGTTTATTTTGAGTTCCCTGGTGAGAAAAACATTTGACATTTATCCTGGATGGCTGAAACCTTCCTCCCCTCCTGGGGAAGTCAGGCTATCTCTGCCGTTCATATACAGCTGCCGTTACTTGCCTTCACACATTCCCCCTGAACACACACCACTGAAGTCAGTTATCCTAGGTCAGGCTCTAACCTTCACAAGGGTAAGGTAAAATAGAGCTCTCCTCTCTAGCTAGGTCATAGTGCTCATTAGAGATGAGCTCAAAACTCATAAGCTCACCCCAAAGAACATAAATGTACTAAGAAGAGACCAAAATATTTCTTCAAGTTCTGCATCTCTCTAGTTCCTGCCATGCTGTTTTCAGTCCTGAACTAGGCCATGTCAAAACAGAAGAATCGAGAAAAATACACTGAAAAGGGAAAAGGTGGTCCTGTAATTAAGTGATTAGCCTGACTAGGGTTTAATTTCAAACACTGACATAAGACTGCTTTGCATCAATGGGCAGATGGAGCTATGGGCTCTCTTCACCATGCCATTTTAAGAAAAAATGAGAGATGATAGCACTTTTCTCCCATTCTTTTTTTTGATTGTCAGTGTTTAGAGGCAGATATTTTTTATTTGATCAGAAAGTAGCTTGCATAACAGCCCTCTCATCTTCCGAGAGATCGCTGTGTTGCGATACACCTTTTATTTGTGCACTACAGAACACGCCCAGATGACAAGGAACGCAATGCACCTCTGTGCTCCATGTATCCTTTCAGCAAAAAGGAGTGAATTTGAAGGTGGAGACACAGACGATTTAGGTACAGGTTATAGCCAAAGACCTATACAATAGCATGCCAAAATCAGTCCAGCAGAGAAATTACAGAAACACAGAATGGTGAGTCTATTTATGTTATTAATAATAAAGGTACTGCAACCAGTGAGTCCAGAGCTATGCAATTACAAGGAGACAAGCAGTGTACACAATCAGGAATCCTTATCAGATTGTTTGGTCTATCTTTTCCATTTAAAAGTGATGTTTAAACTATGTTTATAGACAAAAGAATTGATCAATGAACCTGTCATTTGGTCATGAGTAACATGGAAAAAATTAATCAGGTGATGAAAATATTGCCGTTTCTCCATTTGGGGAATAAATTGAAGATATTTCAAAAAGATTTTGTCAAAACTTTGGGGACACGCGTATCAGCAAAGTTAAATGTTACATCTTTGAAAATTTCCCACAAGCAAACATCTCTAAAGATAGTCGGAAATGAGATTTTCCAAAGGTAAAATAGCTGGAGATTTACTATTATTTAAGCTTTTCAGCTGCTCCCTAAGAAAATAAACTTGGAGTTAAACAAAAACTTCACTGTTTTCCTACAAAATAAATAACAGTAACATTATACCCACTAAACAGGAATCAGCTGTATAAATAGTTTACCTGCCTCTGACAGCATCAACTATAGAGAGAATTTCTGGGCAACTATATTCAAAGAAGGAATAACCCAAGTTATGGTAACCATTGTAACCCAATGCATAATAAATACGAAGTAGCAAGTAGGAGGGAAAAATACCTAAAATCTTCATCATCTTGACTCAGCATCTTCAAATTTTATACTTGAAAAGGGTGACAATCACCACACTCTTCTCCTGCTTGTCACTTTAAGCTTGTCCAATAGTCGCCATCATAAACCCTCGATTCAACTGTCTTTAACCAGCTAATCTCAGTTCAGTCGTTTCTGAAACGTGGGTGTCTGATTTTCCACATTCATTCCCTTCACCCACAAATAGACAGACAGACAGACGTATGCAATTTGAAAGTGTTTTGCAGATCGGAAACAAACCCCTATTTTTCTGTCATGTAGTCCGCCTGGATACTTTGATTAATTTTAATGAACTTAATCTGAAGAGCTCACAGGCCTCACATGGTCCAAGCAAGGGAAGAAGAGAAAAGAAAAATCAATCATTTTCACAGTATCGTTCTCTGCAAACTTGAACTGTAACAACTCAGTGATCAAACGATTTACAGTTGTGAACACTAAGAAATGGGAACCTTTGAAATACGTCAGCATGGCAGAAACGTATCTCCCCCCTACTCTCATCCTTCCCACCAGCTCAACATATGTAAACTTTTAGGTACTGCATGTTCAAGTTGTTCCCACAATATATAACAGAAAAATGTATGCTGTTGCGGAACAGAGGCATGTGTAATAAATATTTTGTGTGCTCAAGAGCCTAGAAATAGATTGTAGCCTGCATGTGTATTACAGACTTGTGTCAACATAGCTAGATCCATCAGGTGCATGAAGAGAAATGATCCTGATGGACACAGCTGGGTTTCAGAAGCTGCTTCTACAGCCTTATTTATAGCAGCAAAACTGTCCGTGTTCTAGTTCAGCTCTTGACAAAAGGATATATAACAGAGCTTTGCTAACGGGGCTGCCTCTAGAGTAGGAGCACATCAGCTGTAGAACACATGATATTTGCAACTGACACATATCACCCAGTACAAATCTGGCATGAGGTCTAGGGATAGAAGTTGGATGTGGAGGGATTACATCCAGCACTTTCTAAGACAGTGCTCTCTGAGGAATGAAAAGGGCTTGACTCTACCTTGCCCCAAATTTTGTGCTGTCATCCTCATCAAAGCAACCAGGATGAAAAACCTTCTCTCTTCAGTCTTGGATACTGGTATGTTTCACACTACTTTGTGAACAGATTTGCTTAGTAACCAAGTGCCTTGAAATAACAAACCTGAATCCTCTCATACAACTTCAGCTTTATCACGCCTGTGGTCACTTTTATTTTAGAGGATTTGCAATAGGAACTGAATGCTGAATTCCTCTTTGTGCTTCTTTGGACCAGATCCTCAGCTAGTACAAACTAACTTAACACCCACAGATGTCACAAAGTCTTCCCATATTTATACCAGCTGAAGATCCAGCCTTTGCTTGCCAATGAGTGTGTTGCTCTACAGTAATACTGTTTCTGGTCCAAGTAATTCCTAACATTATTGTAATTTACAACACTACCAGGCACAAAAGGGAAAGAGTAACCACCAGGAACAAATCTTCTTTTCTGATTCTCTAGAATATGTGCATGTAGCTAATATATGGTCAGCAGAAAAAAAATAGGGATATGGCCATAAATATATCCTATAATTATCTTAACCTGCTGCTTTGGGACAGACTTCATTGTTCACCTCCCTCAGATGCTCTCCCGCCTCCTTCCTCACACCCTCAGCGCTGTCAGTTTGCTGTCAGCTTTACAGTATCAAGCGTGTGATCTCTCCGTTGGTACCCTGTTCAGTGTCATTTAAGCTGGCCAGTCTGCAAGGCCACCAAGGTCAAGGAACTATCAGGAGTAAGGTTTCTTAAGTGCAACGTGTGAGACACCATCTGACACTGTTTATAGATAGCATTAGCCTCTTATTGACCACAGGATAGAAGTTAAAAGCATTGCTTTGGGAGTTCAAATGTGTTAACCTCTGAAGTGATGTTTGAATTAGGGTTATGAAGGGCCTAAAGTTTTGATCAGAGGCTTGGAGAATAAAAAGGATCTGGAAAAATTTTAGAGCAGGATCAGAGTAGCTACACTGAGTGTGCCAACTGCTATATTATTGTTGATTTAATTGAGTCCATCTATCAGGTCTGTGCATTATGTGATCCAGTTCCAAAGATGTTTCCCTGCTGCAGCTGACAAAATACAGACTATACACTTCAAATGCAGTTGTCGGTCTTTAAAACAGGCAGTTACAAAACATGTTGGCTGCTCTAGCAATCAATAAGGGGAAGGGCAGTGTACGCTGGACTAACTCCCACACAATTAAATACTTGCCAGTGTAAAGTAAAAAACGACGCGAGACCACGCCAAAAGCTTGTTCACTGTTTGGCAACCCACAGTATTACAAACACTGATGGTTTAATAATCAGGTAAAATTAACAAAGCTGGAACAGCAAAAACATTTTCTGAGAAGTTTTCTGATGAATACACTGAAGAGGTAACAAATACACCTTCTCTTGAATTGTATCCACATGACACCTGGAATTCCCGATGCAGTTTTCCTGGAAGTTGACTCACAGAGGAGGAGGTTAGATACCTGTCACGAATTGCCTACACAAACTATGAAGACACCACACCACCTCCAGCGAAAGAAGCAATGCCTCTTACCCAGAAAGGAGGCACCTAACAGCTTAAATGTTTTGAAACACTGGACCCGCACTCTGCAGACTGAGAATGAACAATTCGGCCCAGCCCTGAGAACAAGGGAAGGAAAGTGCCATGTCAGGGTGCAGCAAGGGCCAGTTACTCCCTAAGGGACCAGGAGCTGAGCATGATGACACAGCCAGGGGACAGGCCAGCGAGGTGAGCAGGGCAGGTCTAGGGCGACAGCCCAGGGGCAGCCCCAAGCCCAGACCACCAGCCAAGTTCATGGAGAGCTGAGGCCAGGCCAGGACATTAGACTGCAGGTTGGGCCTGGCGCAGCAGAACCTGTGGCCAGACAGGGTAGGGCAGGGCTATGACAGAGCTGGCAAGCGGCACCCTACGGCGTCACTGGGGCAGCGAGTGACGGCCCTGGCTGGACTGAACTGGAGCCCTGGCCCTTAGCCATGCGCAGGAATGTGAGTGGAAGACCCAGGAGAGGCAGGCAGGGCCAATAAGGCCCATTAGTGCCATTTTTTCCTTAAGAATTTCACTGTTATTCAATATTAAATTATCTCTCTTCCCATGTCTTCGTTCCACCAGAACAAAGTGTTAAATATGTTGACACTTTGAGCACTGTTACTGTTTTTTCCACATTTGTGATCTGTCTTATCAGCACAGAAAAGAGACAGAAAGAACACCAAAACTGCAGAGAAAGAACGGTAGAAAGGTCCGTGCTATTCCAATGGCTATGCTTAAGAAGTATGGACTTCCTTTTACTACTCCACAGTCCTGTGATAAGTATGTTACCCCTCTGCACCAAAATAATAAGGCTTGGGCAACCATGCTTTGATTTACGGGTGGAAGGAAGGATTCACTCAGGGGCTTAGAGACAACCTCCCCTTTGCTATTAATGCCAGCTACTGTGGCACGTTTACGTGTTATCATGTAACATGCAGGTACACGGCTGTTTCCCTCAACCTCTCCATTCAGACAAGGGCTGGGCATAGCCCTGCTCTATTCCAGGAAGGACTGAGAGGGGTCTGCGGCCAAACTGGATAGCTGATGCCTCAGAGATGTCGTAGTGTCAGTCAATGGTTATTGCTCACAAGGCCAGAAACAGAGACCCTAACTGGCATTACAAAATAGTCCTGAATAGAAGCAGGCCCTGCGGGCCATTCTTTTTCTGGACTTGTGCTAACAGCTACAGCCTTGTTGCAAATCTCCCCAGTCTTTCAAAGTGTGGAAAATATGGTAGATTTGGGTATTATTTCTCTGAAACATAACAGGAAATGCTAGGTACTTAGTTATTCTTGCTGTTTGCTACCGTGGTGTACTCTGTCTACAGTGATGTTATAGGATATAAGATCCATACTCACCTTTTCTATCTCCATCAATTATCTGGGATAATAATCTCTTCATACTTTATAATCTCTCCACTGCATAGCTGAGGAAATGACAAAGTATAGGTAGTATTAACCTTGCGTTAGAGGTCATTTAGAATGCTCCCGTTACACACACACAAACGTCTGAGCTGCACTTATCTTCAAAGACATTTCTCTTTCAAAAGATGGTGCATGTGTCTGGGACAACGAACATTACTAGAAAGCAACTATCCTGGTGCCTAAATTAACACAAAACAGGTTGGTTTCTCTACCTCTCCTCCTCTCCCCCCACCTTTTCTCACGTTCTCTTTTTTCCCCTTTAGCTCTTTCTGTCTTCCTTTCTTGCTTTCTTAACTGTGGTACATGGTACATGAAACTAACGTGGGAGTAACTGGATATAGAAATACATAGCTATTAGCTTTTACGCTTCTGGTAAAACATGGTACTGTGTGATTTCTAGGCATGTACAGAGAAAGATGAAACAAAGCAGACTTACCTAGCAAGTGTCAGTCTTCATACCCCAAACTATCATTTCAGAGTGCTGCAGAATGTAGTTCCCTCTCTTTAACCCTGCAATAAAATGTGTGTCAAATCTCCGTAGACCAGACCCCAAATAGTCCGAGTCCAAGGCTGTGCAACCCTTGCATCTGCCACTCAGCTATCAGCAAAAGAACTGTCCCAGACAGGATGTGCAAACAAATTGTCAAAATACAGTAATCTGTAGCACCAAAGTCTCAATGTAGACAACAATCTCTGATTAATGAAAGAAAAAACTGATGTCAGCCAAATCAAGAAGTCCTAGACCTGGAGATGACACCACAGGTATATCACAAAAAAATTCCCAGCCGACAATAAAGAAGGAAGGTAGTGACAGAGTGGTTAGTGGCGTTTACTTCAGAAGTGTGAGGAGGTGGATTCTTAAGCATAGCCCTACAGCTGTTCAGGTGAGGCGTGCTAGAAGCATGGGCTACCTAAGAAACTTTGACAATCATCTCACTAGAATATGAACCCAGTGTTACTTAGGCATCTTCCTTTTTTCCACCCTTAATTTTTACTCTGAGGAAAAGGAAATGCTCTTAGAAAATGAATTCTGTTAGGACATGTTAGATTGTAGCAGAAGATACAAAATTTTACTCAGTGCTTTATAAGGAAATGCACCGATCTGCAATGCAGCCTAACTCAAATTGCCTGCTGGCAAACAGTTCGACTGAAACCCTGGGAAAACCAGACCAACACTATGTACCCTGTAATAGAAACCCAAAATATAGTTCTAGAGGCTAATTTTGACCCCAAAAGCTTTTCTGAGCTCTCTCATAATGCTAAGAACTTTTTTCTAAGTCAGGATCATTTTAGATGGAGGCACAATCTGATCTGCAATTTGCAGTTATTCAGAGGACTTGCAATATCTCACTGACATTAGGATTGATACTTTGACTGAGTATTCCATCCTTTCAGGAATCAGCAAATATTTAGAAGAGAAACCTCAGATCCTGATCACTACCCATTTGCAGAAATTATGTAAAAAAAAAATCAGCAAGAAAAGTTTGGTCTTGAAAATTCATAAAAATGCAAACTTGACTTTCCGTATTTTAAGAGCGGACTAAAACATAAGTAGGTTGACTTAAGGTAATATTTTATCCAGAAAGCACAAGAAAAGAAACATCCTAATTGACTGAAAATCCAGCTGTGGACTTAAAATAGAATATTAAAAAGTCACATTTTTCATGTTACTAAGTTCAGCACTGTCTAGTCTTTGAAGAAATGGATTGGCTCGACAGAGCTAGCTGGAGCACTCAGCATTCACACGGGAACTCTCTTCTGCTGTCAACTGGCCCAAAAGCATGGCTGTGAGACTTACCATATCCTGGCTGCTAGCTATTAAACGTATCTGCTAGGGCCACCTTCGTGCTTGAGGAGAGTTTTAGAGATGGAACTTTTTAAGCTTTTTGTGGATGCTTTGTTCTGTTTAAAAACATCTTTGCCTTTACCGGAGAGATTTTCAAAGCTGAGGAAAGAATCTGTGGGCTGGATCCATTCCATTTTAGTAGTAATTAAACTCTCTATTCCTAAAGGCCCAGTCTAACTCTTAATGAAATAAACAGCATAGCTCCCATTGCATTCTAGAGAGGCAAGATCCAGTTCCATCTACTCAGGGTTCTTCACATGAATGCTTACTAACTGTGATCAAGACAGCAGGAGATAGAAATCAAAGTAGAGCAAAGTGTTTGAAATCATTCTCTCTAGCACAATGACTAACCTGTGCCACATTTTCCACTATCAGTCCCTTAATGGAAACTCCAAAAACCATATCCACTGTCTGTTATATTAGCATTCTGTACTTAAACCAACCACTTCATTTGTTGATTTCCATGTAACACCCACCTCGTAACCATATACATTAAAATCCTGCAGTGCCAAGTGTTTCAGGGATCCTGAAATGAGTCCCTGTTAGCACTAACTTTTCCATCTTCAAGGCCTTTACCCTACCCACTGAACTCTCCCCCTATTTCCTTGCTGCCTCATGACTCACCACTGAACCATGCTGTCTGTGCAATGCAACCAAGCGATCTCTAGCCACCGAGCCCCAAAACCCTCCTCACTCAAAAGCAGTACAGTAGCAGTGTTCTAAAATTCAGCTGAACTCACGGGGCTTCTGACTTCTCTTAGAACCGATGCTGGTTGGAAAAAATGCTGATTTGGTGAAATCAAGACACTCCACAGAATCATTTTTACTTGTTTTTTTTTTAAAGGAAAAAAATCAAGAAACGTTTCAACCTGAAACCTCTTTATTTTCCTGACAGCTCATCTATCCGGCACATTGACAGCTCATCAGGTGGAGAGGCATCCAGCATCTGCAGTTTATTACCCAGATGGAGCCAGGGGACCTCAGGCTTCCAACTGATCACTGGAAAGCTCTGTAGTAAGACATAGTATTTGTCTCAATTTATAAGCTTCAGGGACAAGGTTCTTCAGAGAGTGAAAAATCAATGCAGCTGAACGGAAATTAGCAAATGTCAGGGCATTTGCAGGAGCTGGGGATTTGGCCCTTGGTTTATAATATTTGATTAAAACAGACTTCCACATCCCAAATGCTACATTGCCAAAGTTGAACATCAACTGCATGAGCAGCTATGTGGCAGGATGTGGAAAACTACTTTGTGTTAATGATTCTATGCTCTGATCAATATTCTACAGTCTCCCCATGAACAAGTTAGTGTTTCACAGAAGATAACACAGTGGAAGCAGTAAGTGTCAAATCACTAGGGCACTGCCAGATTTCATACTGCTACAATCCCGTACTGCAAGCATTTGAAAGGCTGCCTGAAGCAAAATAATATTAATTGCACAAAACATATAGACTCATAGAATCATACAATGGTTTGGGTTGGAAGGGACCTTAAAGATCATCTAGTTCCAACCCCCCTGCCATGGGCAGGGACACCTTCCACTAGACCACATTGCTCAAAGCCCCATCCAACCTGGCCTTGAACACTTCCAGGGATGGGGCATCCACAGCTTCTCTGGGCAACCTGTTCCAGTGCCTCATCACCCTCAGAGTGAAGAATTTCTTCCTTATACCTAATCTAAATCTACCCTCTTTCAGTTTAAAGCCATTACCCCTTGTCCTATCACTACAGGCCCTAGTAAAAAGTCCCTCTCCAGCTTTCTTGGAGATCCCCTTCAGGTACTGGAAGGCTGCTAGAAGGTCTCCCTGGAGCCTTCTCTTCTCCAGGCTGAACAACCCCAACTCTCTCAGCCTGTCTTCATAGGAGAGGTGCTCCAGCCCTCTGATCATCTCCGTGGCCCTCCTCTGGACCCACTCCAACAGGTCCATGTCCTTCTTATGTTGGGGGCCCCAGAGCTGAACGCAGTACTCCAGGTGGGGTCTCACGAGAGTGGAGTAGAGGGGGAGAATCACCTCCCTCGACCTGCTAGCCACGCTTCTTTTGACGCAGCCCAGGATATGGTTGGCCTTCTGGGCTGCAAGTGCACATTGCCAGGTCATGTTGAGCTTCTCATCAACCAGCACCCCCAAGTCCTTCTCCTCAGGGCTGCTCTCAATCCATTCTCCGTCCAGCCTGTATTTGTGCTTGGGATTGCCCCGACCCATATGCAGGACCTTACTGTTCTATGAAATGTAGCACTTAATCACTTGGGTTCTTGCTGTTTGGAGGATAAGAGAGGCAAAGAACTCCAATGAATACCCTTCAATAGGAAGTCAATCAGCTTATGGCTGTTTATATCGCATAAGGAGTTGATCATATGTCTGACTCTTATTTGGTATTTTTTAAAGAATTAATGGTGTATAAATCACATGATTAAAGCCATTGCAGGGTGTTTTACAACTGTAGGCTCTCTTTATAAACCATAAGCTTACTATGTGACCTAAACCTGGCCCTGTTTTATAATTTTTTTTTATTCAGTTGCCAAGAAAATCAACTGGCAAGAATATTAGTCTGAAGACAGGAAGTATTCCGCTCTAGAAAGCTCTTCTGCTTGTGTGCTGTTGGAAATTGGAAAGGGTTAAATATTTGGGCAGTGGGGATTGTCCAACATAGGCCCATCA
Organism: Aptenodytes patagonicus; assembly: GCF_965638725.1. Taxonomy (NCBI): domain Eukaryota; kingdom Metazoa; phylum Chordata; class Aves; order Sphenisciformes; family Spheniscidae; genus Aptenodytes; species Aptenodytes patagonicus. The sequence goes on from NC_134951.1 coordinate 125,416,789, forward strand.
AGGCAGCGAAGCCCAGACTTTTTTTTTTTTTTTTACACAGGCAATACAGGAAGAGACTGATAATTAGAAGAATAACAATGAAGTTACTCTCACAGCCTAGGAATAGAGAAGCCTATGAAGGCAATCATGAATTAAAAGTTCAGAGCCCAAGTTCTTCATTCTGAAACTAGGAGACAGTTGGGGGAGAAGGGACATCTGTTCCCAGAACAAAAGGCCAAGAGGGACAGGATGGGGGAGCTCAGCTTGTTGCAGCCCCCCCCTGAGCTGCTACGTAAGTTTGTTTTAGCCTGATATAATTTTTAGCTCTCTTTGGAAGACGCATGCATTTGACACTACTTACTGTCACTACTAAACACTTTTTATTCCTCTGCAGGGAAAGCTCAGTCACTGGATCTGTCTGCTCCTTCTCCCATCTTCTCCCATCTCCTCCCCTCCCCTCCCCTCTGACCCTCAAAGCCAAGACATGAAGTTACATTTCTCTATTTCTTCCATCAGTTATTGTGGTATGAGAGTTCCTCTAAGACATGGGCACGTTCCAAAAATAACATGCGAATAAGGACTTCTGTGTTTTTAAGACCTGACCCAAAATATTTATTTATCCAGAAGTTGAAATTCTCACGAGCAATGGATGAAATTCTGAGGAAGGAGATCTGCAGCAGGCCTGGACATAACACTGAATCTCAGGGCAACAAGTGCTATAATATAGGCAATGAAGGATAAGCCATAAACCAAGCGTCAGCAGAGATCTATATATTAACATCATTTCATAACCTGCATCAGTCACTTTTATATTAGAAAGGAGCAAGAATGAAAGCATAGGTACGCTTAAATAATAATAGGGATCCCTACAAATCCTGGAATGATTTACTACTGACAGTGCAGTAATGGATTGCTTATGGCAAACAGGAGATTCACAGTTTCCCAGGAGGCTTATTCCCCCACTGCAGGATACAAATAATTCCCATTGACTTCAGTGCCTTTCCTGCCGTGAAGGACTAGGAATTTATTGGCTTCAGTGGGAGTTACGAATAACTTGCACGAGGAAAATGAAACCCTAAAGAAACAAATTAAGAATGACTCTGTCTACTTCTTAAATCTATTTCAAATATTTCTTTCTATGTCAGCTGGAAAAAAACCCACACTCAGCTCAAACTTACCAGTCTATAGAAACTAAAAATTCCAGCAACATCTATAAACAAATGTATATGGTCAGTGTAGAGCAGAAGTAGCAACAAAAGCCATAAGAAGCTGAAAGATTTCTCATGGAAGAAGTTCTCTGTAAAGTATTTGTCTCCTGGCAGATTTCACCAGCTAACAGCCAAGACGCCTTCACCCTGCAGATGCACACAGGATTCCCTCACTAACACTGTGTAGTCATCTTGCTGTAATTGTGCACTTTGTTTCATTTACCAGTGAAAAGCAATTACATTAAGGAATCAACCCAAATAATAGATTCTACTTTTTGACAGTTGTGAGCTTAAATTCCCATCCTGCCCATCTGTACCACTTGTCTGACAGTATATCTGGTGCAGAAGAAGAGGAGGAAGAAATGTTCTTCTTTGAGAACCATATTTGGAGAAAATTCATTGCTTTAAAGGAGACATTAGGGCTAATATTTAATCTGGTAGACCAGCAGATGGACAATCACACAGCTGTTGGCCTACCTAGTCAGGCATATCACATTTCCACAACAGGAAAGTGTTTTCAAGAAACCAGTGAAACGTGCATGTTTGGCAGCTAAGTGGGTGAGCAGAGGACTGCTGTGGATTTCTTACCACCTCCTCACAGGCATCTAGCTGGGGCAACTCCTAATGACAGGAAACATGGCCAGAGGATCTGCTCCAGTGTAGCAACTTGTATGGAAGGAGACCACACCGCAACCTCCACTGGAATGGCAGCACTGAAGGAATCACTCCTGGAAAGAGGAATTAGCAAATTACTCTTAGACATCCTAGGAAGTCTCCCACTGATACCAAGTGAGACTATGGGCATAGGTGAGGGAACAAACCTAAAAAGGCTGGGCTTTTCAACAAAAGGAAAATACATGAAGTACTCTTTGTGTCTAAATCAGTAATTTTATATATGATATAGCATTTGGTTTCAGCTGAGCTTTTCCAAGCTAATGGAGACTCGCAAAACTGAGTAAACTATGGAAATACATCCTTGTAAATGTCACCTTTATGTAGCAGATAGGGATTATGCAATGTGTTTGTTATTTTTCACTTCCCATTTAAAAACAAAAAATCTTTTGCTTTAACAAACTCTGCTGCTCTTGTGACATCCCCAAAAGATATCACTGTCAGGTGTCTCAGATTGTACTAGAAATGTCAGATGATTTCTAGTCACATAGCCCTCAGTAAATTGAGGGGAGGATTGTATTATGGTAAAGTGGTTCAATACTACCATAGAAAATCTACATCCAGCTGGAAAGGAAATAGCATCTCCAGAGTATTCAGTACCATATATGCCAGCAGGACAGTTTGGGGACATAGGAATTGCTCCGTATACTTATTTTCCTTTTAAGCAGAAACTAGGCTCTGAAAAAGCTAACACTCAGTGAGTACACAAGATTATAAGCAATGTATTTGCTAGAATTGGTTTGCCTTTGCTGTTGAAGAAAGTGTGGACAGCCTGTATGACTAAGTAACACAGGTTCTGCTGGAAGGGGATGAAGTACAGATGCAGTTTTGTAAAGGATTTAGAGGGAAGCAGGGAAAAAAGGGAGGCCTTATTCTCTATTTACTATATTTTAAAACACCTGCCATCCAGTCAGCTCATAAATCTCAAAAAGAAAGTATCCTTCCAGAGTACTTTCATGGGCACTGGGGCCAGGCAGTTGTTAATCTGGATGAGTCAAGAGCATCCACTACAGAGGAAACAACAGCAGGAAGCATGGAAATCGTCTCAGACTTCCCTTGGCTTTCCTGACTCAATAGGGAGACCCCACCTACACACGTAATAGGGTCAGAGCCATAACCCGAGGCTATAGGGTATACAGATTCTTGATCATTCCATTACAGTAAGGATGTACATTTCTAGTTAAACTTACAAACAATGCTGAATAGCTACTCAGAAGATTAACAGGACCTCCCACTTCATGGAAAGAGTGACTGTTTACATAATATGTAACGACAGTAAATCATAACAAATCCTAGGAGAAAACTCCAGTGAGAGATAAAATAACATGACCTTCTGATTTTTCTTCTTTTCTCAGTCTTACAATCCATGTCTTTATTCCCCTATCCTTTAAGGATTTCTGCATATGCTTAACTTTCAGCACATCAGTAGTCCCACAGGTTTCAAATACTCTAATTAGGTGCAAAAAAGTAAGTGCATGCATAAAAGAATGTCCTTTTTTCCCTTTGCTTATCCAGTGCCCAACGTGGTAGGATCCCTCTCCATAGCTTGAGCTCCTTATCACTGTGATATAAATAATACAATACGTTCCACTTCGCAAGGTTAAACAATTAGCATTCTAAATACAGGGCTGGTATAAAGTAGCACCACTATTGATCTCCATTACTGTGCCGAGCTAGACCAGCTGAGGATCAGACCCTGCCTAAGGTGGTGAGTAGTTTGTAATATGCAAAGGAACTGAAGAAACATACTTCTGTGGGGAAAAAATTTGCAACTGGGCAACTGGTTTCTGAAACTCATCTGTCAGTTGAGATTAATTACTGAAGAATGTCCTGCATGAGAAATTCTCGTTCTATCATTTGCTATATTATAATACGACAAAGCTTTCGCAAGACAAACAGACTTCATAACTTCTCCCCTGGGAACTCCTCCACTCTCTTTTTGTGCATGTGCATGTGAGCACATCCATAATTACACAACCAGAACTCAGATTTGCTTAAAATGAACTGTTCTAGTGCTTATTCCCTGACAGGACACTCCTGTGAAAAAATACCTATTCCCTGCTAAGACAACACAGTCAAGGCAAGAAAAAAAAAATATTAAAAAGAAAATTTGTTTCTTCTCACATCTAACATCTACTTGTGCTGCACTTGCATCAAGAAGCTAACAGGTCAGGCCTGAAAGCCAGTATGCTAGGTGCTGTACCAACATGTGAAAAAAAAGACAGTCTACTCCCGAAGCTTTCCATCAGAAGTGTGTCTGCATTACATTACAATGCGTGACTTTTAAGGGAAGGGATCGCCTGTAGCAGATGTGCAAGGCTTGGTGCAAAAGGTCTGCATGCCTGCCAGGGGCTGCAGGAACGCAAATCCTTCACATCAGTGTTAGAAGGAGGTGATGCACATCCTGAGAGCACTGCCTGCAGCCTTTTGCCAGCCCTTGCGATGTGGCCAGGGTGTCTGACACAGACAGCTTGGAGAGTCCTCCCGCAGAATCTCCCCACGTGGTCAGCGATCAGGAGAGGGCTCTGGCTGCCCTTTTAATATTATTAGTGATCTAATCATCCAACAAAGAAACAAAATTCAAAACAAGGACTCTCATATGTGAATTCACTACACTTCAGCACTTGCCCAGCTCCCATTCATACGGCAGCTAAAAGATCTAGTGGAAAAGAACAGACTTTAATGACCATGCGTCCTTGTGCTCTGGAGTGTGGGCTACAGCAACTAATAATAGATGAAGGTTTACATGTTTTTCTTGTGTTTCTGCTGGGGCTGCTGTGTCATTAATTCAGCTTGTGCCTGGCTACTTATGTTAAACATTCCCTTTGTGGCTTTCTCTAAATCTTAAATTTTGCATGTGACCACATGTAAATGTAAATGTGTATTTTTATGGTCCTGTAATCTCAGTGCTTTTAAATCCCAGTTGCCTGAAGGCATACAGGGAGCTGAAGCAGAAAAACTTGGTCAGTTTGTGATCATTTAGAGCTAGTTTATTTGCTCTTTCTGAGTGGATTCAGTTCCTGTAGAGGTTTTTGCCTTTCGTGTAAAAGAGTAAAGATAAGATCTAGGAACCTAATTAACCCTGCAGGGCCTGTGAACAAGGCTCATTAGAAAACAGTCAAACACATTTATATTTAAATACCTTATTTACAGGAATTCATATCATATTTCTGAACAGCAGATATACATGCCACACACTCCTACCTTTAACTACTGTAAACCATTTCCTTAAATAAAGCTGAAAAATGCACCAAGTTTGAGCTCAAAGTCATCTGGATTATACCTGTAAATAGCCTATAGTTTGAAAGACTACCCAGTAATAAATGAAAGTCCTGTCTGCAGGACACTGTAAGCTATAGTGTCCTTTCACCTGCACCCACAAAAAAGTGCCCATGTTCCAAAAAAACGGCGTTATTGCAGCCCACATCCTGACCAGTAAACACCACTCTGAAGCAATTTCTCTGGGGACTTTCCCGTCTGTCCAAGACAGTGACAATAAGATACATGTGATCATAGACATCTCTGAGGACTTCTGGAAAGGCTTCATAAGGAGTCAGAATAAGGTTATTAAAAACCTCATCCTGAGGTTACTTCATATCTCTGTAAATGTTCTGGGTCAGACAGTAGCAAAGCATGGGTTCTAGTACTCAGTGCCTATGAATATACATATGTACTTGTCATACGGATTCCAATTATTTGAGAACAGAAGTATCCTCAGCAATTCTGAATTCTTTGTCTTTCCTAAACCTTCATTCCTTCCACCCCCACTCCTCGTGACAGAGAGACCAGAAAAGCCAAGCAAAGAGAGATCTTTGGAAATATTTGACCCAATTTTCTACTCTGAAGACAGGTATGGGAAAAGAAATGTTTCTTCGTGGGCACAATTGGTAGTTCAAATCCACATCCTCAAAGTGCCAGCACTTGACATATCCTGTTGACTGAGGACTTCAGGAGTCAGCAGCCTGATGCTGGTGATTAGCCCCGGCCTCATATGTTGGTGCATTACTGGGTGCAGCTCTACATACGTACTGTGTGCATGGCAGCTTAAAAGCCCGAAAAACTAGTCTTGCTCCTCATGACATCCTGAAAGGCAGCCTGGATTCAGAATTAGGTCTGGTCAGTACTTAACTTTGTTGTAAGTGACTGCCTGACCAGTGAGTAGGATAAATGATGCCACTGGGACTGAAATGTATCTTAAAATTAATAATTTGCTTAATGGTTTTCCTGGAGAAGGATGGGTTTAAATACAAATTTAAGGGCATTTTCTGCTGCAAGGCTTGTGGGAGTGAAGATCCCGTCACAGAGAGATTCTAAGCGACACAGACCTATGTTGTGTCACGGGTATTTTAAAATTAAAGACATTATAAATTTATTTTACATTCTATATCCAGACACAATTGGTAAAAGCAACCAAATCTTTACACTGTAAGTTCTTCAGGAAAAGAATGAGTTTTGTTTGGAATTTATATGGCATTTAATACAACAGGAACCAGTCTAGGACTGGGGCAACTGCACTGTAATGCTATACAAATGAATATAATTGTGTTTTTTTAAAACCCTTAGCTGAAAATTCTGCTTCAAAGTCCTGAAATTAATATTTTATTAGCCATTTTAAAAGCATGCTGTTTTACAAAATGCAAAACCTTGACTACTTCTATAAGTAGAGCCATGATTTATATTGTGAATCACTTTGGCAAGAGCAGGAAAATCCCAAATCAAGTTACTCTTCAACCTGCACTAATAAATCCTGTGTTGACATGAATTCTTTTTTCAGTGCTTCATTTTCAAGGAGTCATGTGGCTTTTTAATAATCAGTCTTGTTGTTTCCTCTTCATCCTGTCCAACAAAGCAGTGATAACTGCAGAAGCATCTTAGGCAACACAGAGCAACTCAAATGCAGCACTGAGAAATATCTCTGTGAAATCAAGTTTAATGAGATATCAAAATATTACATCTGCAAGTCTTGGCTGCTGGACAGTACTTTGGAAAGCAAAGCCAGTTTCCCTAGTCCAGATTAGTCAACATCAGGTTCATTGGTCTAACATTTCACAAAATATTTTCCCACATTTGTCCGACTGCAGTTTGAAGGGTGTAGCTGACAACATAAATGTGCCTTTAGGTGAAAATCCCTAAACATTTCCCTCGGCGATCTTTTCGTCTGGACATTACCAATGCAGATGTCTGTAATCAAGAGATCTCTACGGACCTGCTAATTACTCCCTAGGCTTTTCCACTGGCAATAAAAATCCCATTTGTCGCAGCTTGTTTGCAGAACTGCTTCCATTTCCACAGTGGTGGCATTAATTAGCAAAAACCTGTGAAAATTGTTGGAGTTTATAGGTTCAAAAAAACCTACTAAGCATTGCTCCTAAATACTCCTATAAATTCAGCCATGGCAACAAGTCCTGAAAGACCAACTTTCTCAGTTGGAACAATTTTTCATGCTTGTAGCAATAAGTGGGAAATAATGGGGGTCTCAGGTTCACATTAGGAAAGTTGCTTCTGTGACCTCTTCATGCAGATGGATGGTGAATTTCTCAGATAATAAATCAAAGTTTCCTGATGGTACAGTGGCATCTCTTGCTGAGGCCCGTAGAGCTGCTGGCTGCCCTCTATTCAAAGGCAGCAGGCCTCTACCCTGCAGGATGCTTTCTCTACAAATCCTTCAGTCACAATCAGGAGATATTAGGGCCTCTATAAACTGCCCAGGCATTTCGGGGAACAGCCAGCATCCTGCTGGGAAATGGACACTTTTCAACTTCACTGACATCTGTCACACATACAAAGAATAGAAAGTGATCAGGAAAAAAGCCACACTATGACTTTCCCATCAGCAGGGCCAGTTAAGTCTTTGTTCTTAAAAGATATTGAAAAGGTTCATAAGAGCTACCTTGCTTAATAGTATCTTTACTAAGAGAATCTTACCTTTGGGTTTTAATGACCATAGAATGTTTCTCTGTTTCTTGATACTTTTTGCATTCGGCTAACTTTCCTGTAGGAATTTCAAACAAAAAAAAATAGCTGTGATGCTAGTTTTTCCATGAAGTTTTTATTAACTTTCTTCTGAATAAGTCCCTGCAAGGAAAATGACACCGATTTTTATTATCAGAAATATATTTATTAAGTGACAATCTAACTCCCAGAATAGCAATGCATTCATTTTTTTGGAGTTAAAGCTTTTTCCCAAATGACCCTAAAATAAGCATGGGAAAGCAGTATTGTAAATACAGTAATGAACTTCAAGTGAATATACTTTTTCCCTCAATGTATTGCCTATATTAAACACTGTTTGGGGGATAGGGCTGTCAGTTGTTGTGCTTATATAACATAAGGATAAAACTTAAGGTGATGCTCTCTTGCTATTTATAATCATTTTTAAGTGTCTTAAACGCAGATGACAAAACTTCAATAGGAATTTCCCCCCCTTTGAGTGTGATGTATATACACAACTATTTTTCAGTTCCTTCTTTATGCAAGTATTTCCCTCAAAAAGCAATAGAATCCAGTAGGTAGAGGCACCTGGTAGGGAAACAAGGATTTTCAACTGTAGCTCTGACATACTATGGGGCCATGGGCGTATTTCTGGGGCTCAGTTTCTTTAAAAGCTGATGATCCATAACCTAAGTGCTTTTATATGTCATTGTGATACCTAATGATAAAAAGAATTTTTAATTGCTTTTGCACTTATCACAGAAGTCAATATAATCTATTCATTCTGGGTTTTCTCTATTGACTTCAGTAAAGTCGGTGTAGTTTATGTAATGGTAACTGAAAGCAGGATTTGGCCAACTGGCTTCAGCCTTTTTCCTAGTTCCACCCAAGTCAACTAAATTCAACAGTGAGGTGAACGAAGCAAGCAGGACTGGGCCATATTTTACACAAAGACAACGCTGAGCTTGATGCGGCAGAAGTATGGGAGATAATCATAGAATCATAGAATCATTGAGGTTGGAAAAGACCTCTAAGATCATCGAGTCCAACCGTCAACCCAACACCACCATGCCCACTAAACCATGTCCCTAAGTGCCTCATCTACTCGTCTTTTAAATACCTCCAGGGATGGGGACTCCACCACTTCCCTGGGCAGCCTGTTCCAATGTTTCACCACTCTTTCAGTAAAGAAATTTTTCCTTACATCCAATCTAAACCTCCCCTGCCGCAACTTGAGGCCATTTCCTCTCGTCCTATCGCTTGTTACTTCGGAGAAAAGACCAACACCCACCTCGCTACAACCTCCTTTCAGGTAGTTGTAGAGAGCGATGAGGTCTCCCCTCAGCCTCCTTTTTTCCAGGCTGAACAACCCCAGTTCCCTCAGCCGCTCCTCGTAAGACTTGTTCTCCAGACCCCTCACCAGCCTCGTTGCCCTTCTCTGGACACGCTCCAGCACCTCAACGTCCTTCTTGTAGTATAATGTATTTACCCAAATGAAAACGGGGGGGAAAAATCTCAACTTGCCTGCTCAGCTACAATGACAAAGCCCTGGTACTGCATAGGCGCCTGGGGAAAGGGATTTAGCTGCTGGTGGCTGGACAAAGACGAGCAGTGACAGGCTGCGATCATCAGTCACTGAATGCTGACCATGGTATAATATTTGCAATTTAAGATTAGATGTAAGATTAGATGAGTAAAGGATAAGGTGGGCTTAGAAATGGGTCCTGGTGAGGCTTACAGCAGACCACTAAGCCCAAAGCCAGCTGGTGCACTGGTTTCCCAAAGCAGCATGAGAGCCAAAGAGTCATACAAATGAGTCACACCTGCTTAAAGCCATCGCACCAGAGAGCGATGAAGGGCAACCTGGAATGGAAAGCAGTCTGGATCCCTCCATTGGGTGATAGATTTCTAATAACCTTTCCCCCCGCTTCTAGTTAGAGAAGACTTTTGTCTAAAGGCTGAGCCTGACTGAGCAAACTTAGCAGCAATGTCAAATTTAGCAGTCTTCAAAGTTTTAATGGAAAACACTATCAAATTCTGTTGGGCAGAAAATGTGCTTTTCATGAAGAAAACCTCTTTGTTAAAAATTAACATACTGAAAGCATTAACATAGTGTTTAAAAGACTAGGCTCATTCCGAACACCTTAAACCAAAAGTAACTACAACATTCCAGAAATAGGTTTTCAGTCAGTCAGGAGTTTAACAGTTAAATACCTTTAAAGGTCCAAAGTTTAATGATTCAGACCCTGGAATGACTTTTTAAAACTGCCTAATTCTACTACAGCATGTAATTTTTTATAGCAAATGGGCTTTTCTGAAATAAAGCTGCAACTTCCATCTTTCTTATTATGATTTCATGGACTGTCCACAGAATGTAGTTCACTGCACACTTCAGTTCTGGGTGTATGTGAACACAGCACAAGGCCAATGCAGCTCAGTTTGCTACCGTCAGTCCTACCTGTGCTCAAAGCTCAGGTTTGGAGCACAGGACAACCCAATGAAGTATTTAACCATACACTTCATATTCTAGGATACAAACAGTGAAACCAAAGTCAAAGAGTCTGTTCCAATGCTTAAAACTACTCACAACATCAAGCCTTCTGCTAGATGAGCCTAAAGTACTCTCTGTCTTGCTGGATCAAACTCTGATGTGAGGGCAAAGAGGTGTAAAATTGCAACACAGCCAAATCAAGCCAAAGGCAGCATTGAAGTCAGTCAGTGGTCTTCCCAGTTCATGCTAAAGCTACTCCATGCAAAACATTTAAAATGTGAATGCTTTAATTATGTATTGACTCTACTTTCAAAAAGGAAAATGATTCGAAGTAATTCAAAAAGGATCTTTCTATTTTTGAACACAGTTTAAATATTGCAAAACTGAGATTTTCAAAGCGTTGTTTTGTTTTCTGTCTATTTTCTGGAAACTGTCAAATAAACTATTGTCCTTCTACTTCTGTCAGGCTGTACCTTTTTCTGAACAGCTGCATCTTTTATAACTCTATATAGAGGGCATTTCATCACCAAGATTTGAAACAATCTAAATATTCTGGAATATAAATATTCTAGAAGTGTCCTTAACAATCTGCAAGTATCTACATACACTGAAGCAGCACATTTAATACTGACAGTCAGTGCACAGCTAAAGTCCTAAGGCAAACAGCACAAATTCTGAAACACAGGCATTTATGGTTTTTAATTTTATATCATCAGGTTCTCTTTCTAGCATCATAACATAGCTTCAGAAATAACCTGATACTATTGTTCCCATGTGCTCTGTATAGAAGAAATTGCCATCCTTCTTTTACCTATTGTCTTATTCCATGGAGGGACTTCTGGGTTCTTGTTTCGTTTAGGAAAATCCTACAGAATGCTGAACATGCCTTACTGTCATTCAAGCACATTTAAAAGCTAAGGGATGTCTCTCCTCTCCCTGGATCAAATAATTTCCTCCGTGTAAATGTTTAACATTTTAAAACTCCTTTTACACATGAAAAAATCTGGCAAACTTTTCCCCAGGATTTTCTGAAGAAAACGTGAATACTTCATACTCCTGTGCTGTAAAGGGGAAAATTCATTCATCCTCTGACATTCATCCTTTGCAGTTACTGCAGAAGATAAGCTAACGACCCAAGATTTGCAAGGGGACTACCCCATGCTGCGACTTCCAGCTTTGTAAAGGCCACACAGAAGGTTTCATTTGTCTCATTAACTTTCCCACTGTACCAACCAGAAGTTTATTATACAGTACTTTTCTCTTTCAACTTTTACAGTTCATGTACCTCGGCAGGAGCCTGGACACAATGACCCAGGACGCCCCTTCCAGTCCTAGGTTCCTATGAGATGCATGAAAACAAATCACAAAGGTCCAAAGCAGTATTTTTAGAAACTTTAGATTAGATGAAGCACAACAATGGAACATATAATTACAACAACAACCTTCACTGTAATATGACAGACACAAACCATATTGTGTTGTATATAAACTATACAAACATTTCCACTTGATTTCCTAAGGAAATGAGGCTTATGCAGTCATGCCGTCTGTTTGTTCATGTCTCCCCCTAATAACTTTCAAACCCACCGGCACATTTCAATGCGAGTTGTCAGGGGAGAAGCAAAAGACTTGGAGATAATTATGTTCCTACAGGTCTTGTCATTGCACAGAGGAAAGAGACCTAAAGTAGTGCCCCCAGCTGAGGAAAATCTCCTTAAAGCTCTGGGATCAATGGTTACTTGTCCAATCAGTACAAATCGGCTTATTTCTAGCCTTCGAATCAGTACATGCGTAGCTCCGTAGCAGATGCAGCAGAAGCTGCCTTTTGCCCTTCTGGTCATGACTGGTTCTGGGAAGGATCTGGGGGTCTCACGAAGGTCCCTAGAAGGGGTCTCACGAAGGTCCTTAGAAGGTGTGTGGGAGACAGAGGATATAGTTCCATAGGAAACTGAGCTTCTGCTGCTCCTGGAACAGCTCCTTATGTTTTTTCACAAAATGAACAGGATAGTTTCTGATTTTAATCCCTTGGCTGGACTATTCCTGCTCTGTCAGTTCTTCCGTTGTCCTCAAAGGGCTAGGAATCCAGTACACAGTCATTCAAGAATGCTTGGTCATACTACTGGCTGCATTTTTCATTTGAGATCGAGAAATTTATTACTGGGCTCAGGATTCCCTCAGACCTTTCAGAGCCTCCTCTAGAGAGGGCATGTCCCATTCTCCTAACCTTCCAGTAATTTATTAAACCGTATGAGTCCTTGCTGACATGCAAGGTTTGCTCTTTCTCACGGTAAAGTTAAATCTACCTAATTTTATTCTTTTGCCACCCTTTGCTGAAGGGTGCCCTTTGGAACCAGTTCACCTTCCAACTCCCAGTTACCTTCCTTTCCTCCCCCCTCCTACCTTCTCTTTTTATTCCCAGATCACATAGACTAATTCTGCCGTATTCAGAGGCATTCTGAGACACCTGTTAAACTCATGCTAAATGGAAAGCAAAATGAGAAGACACTCCTTGAAGCTGTGCTGCTGACATGCATCATATGGAAAAGTTTTGTGAAAGTGGCTGACTTCAGCATCCCGTGGAGCATTCTAAATCCTGTCGCTGCACTTGAAAAAAAAAAAAAATTAAATTAATATGTCTGGGTGCAAGAAAAATCACCCTGAAAAAAGAACTAACGCTCTGAAAAACATCTGACACGGTTTCTAAGCCGCTAAGAAAGTCAAATAGAGCAGGCAGTGCAGCAACTTGAGAACTGAGCAGAAGAAAAAGAAAGCTTTAATCCAAAAATCCTTGAAGTACAATACTTATGGATCCAGCAAGGCCTGTCTTCTTAAGTTAACGGCTATTAAGTACTTACACACAGGGAAGAAGGACAGATTCATTGCATGTGAGATAAACAGAATACTGATGCCAAGTTGGGGAGTCTTTTAAAAGTCAGATCAATGCAGTCAATAAATTAGACTGCAACGCTTTACACACTTGGGATGGAAAGCTTCCTCCCTTTCCGAGTTATCTGACCCTTCTTTTGAGGAATTAAAGTACACATAAACGATTTCTAGAGATTGTGATTTTGAAAAAGGTTTACACTTGCATTCTTTGCTGAAAGTGGGTTACTTGCTGGGGATGTAGTTATATTTTTAAAGGATTCACCAGCAGACCTTATTTTTAGTAACTGTTTAACCATTCTGCCAACAGACCATTACTCTTAAGAATTAACGAATGGATAATGGTGTTAAAATAGTGTTTTTCAGGAAGGATCAAGCAAAAATTAAACTGCAATCAGGACATCTGAACAAACAACACACCATCCTCCAAATCCAGTGTTATAACTCAGTTGGGCACTGTTGCTGAAGTCAGTTTGTTATTTGCATGGATATGAATTGTAAGAATTGGGCTTTTTTCTTTTTAATAAGTTATTGATTTTAGAAAATCACTCAAGGCAGAAAATCCATACATTAACAGGCTGGCTTCACTCGCCAAGATGTGTTATTTTATAGCGCTACTGAGAAAATTCAATGCATAAAGTCCTTTCGGCTACTCTAGACAAGACAAATCAATGTGCTTCTTAGACAGAGATCAATGCTTTACACTGATCAATAAGGAAATACCTGAGAGACTCCTCCCTCAGAGGGATTAAGATGTTTACGCTTTTTCAGCATGACAAAGACCTGAGATACAGAACTAGGGGTGAAGTACATATCCTATTTATTGTGCACAGAGCTCTTCTAGATTTCCAGCAGATTTCCTTGTATAAGAAATTCCAGGTCTTGAAAACTAAGAGCTTGTGAGAATGTGAAGAAGTAGATTTTTAAACTCAACAGGATGTTAAAGCAGGTGTGTTTTTGAAGGGAAAAAAGAAGAAAAGCAGCAACATGCCAGAAGATAGAACTCCCTTAAAATAGTTGAAGTGTGCAAGCTGTATCTCCAGTTCAGGAAAGCATCCCTATTCAGAAAAGGTGTTTATGCACACAATTACATGTTGTCCATAAGAAGGATGGATTTCAGTATGTGTTTAAGTGTTGTCGGAGTCTGTATTGGCAGCCTTCTATAAAATAAATGTGTTCAAATACATTTAGAGAATATTCCTAGGAATATACCATTGCATTCCTTAGGAAATGCAATGGTAACAAAGCTCAAAAGGACTTTTGAGGAGGACTTTTTGTCTGGGCTCACTTGTTTTTTAAATACACCCCCCCCCAAAAAAAAAAAAGTATAAATTAAGTATAAATTAAATTCCTACTTCGATTATCTGAGGTGTTAAAGGTACTCACTTCCTTGTGACTTGTTAACTGACAAATATTTCCAAGTTAAACATTGATTTTCCTTTGCCTCTTTTCATTCCTGTCTTGAGCAATCTCTCAGATTGTGGAATTGCAAAAGGAGTACATACATATACCACTCATTTCAGGTTTCACGGACTTCGGAATCATTAGGTCTTTATACAGTAAACCTACAACAGCCAAGTCAGACTACATCTTTGGAGAGTGCTATTGCTTTGAAACCGAAGTAGTTAAAGTTAGCAGAGGTACGATCTGGCCCACTATCTGGCAGGAAATAGTTTTGCAGAGATAACTGAGTGGAATTCTATGGCATGCAAAATACATATGGTCATATTAGATAGTCTTGAGTTTCCTTCTCATCTAAAATCCATTAATTCAGTTATGCTTCCTTGGTAAATGAAAGAGTAACTTTTGACGAGATGCAGATATATTTGCATCTTCACTAATTTCTGCTGTACCTCTTGAACTCAATATTGTCCCAACTTTGCACTAACTTCACTGTGATTTTACTGCTTTCTGTTTATGAAAGTACTCACAAAAATGAATAAAATAAGCACAACATCCTATGAAAAACATTTTAAAAGTAAAATGTCAGTGGAGCAGACAAAGCCCAGAACAAGAATCTTCTGAATTTTGGGTCTGCTTTGCTACTTGCTCCCAAGAGCCGAGTTACTTGCTTCATTTTTCTGCCTCATTTTTTTCTTAAAAGTAAGGGAAAAGCTGTCTGCTTGCTTTTCTCTCAAACATATTGTAAAAATTAATTGATTTTTGTGCTTGCTTGGTTTATTTAGTTTACTTAAATTTAATAAGGCCCTCATCTAGCAAAGCTCCTAAGCATATACTCCACAAACAATTGTATAGCCTTCTGTAAGAACAGAACACCTTGAACCTGACCTTCACAACTGTGATTTTTCGTCTTGCTTTCTGCACACTCACTGAAGTTTACCAGTACCTTTGGGGGTTCTTGTTAAAATGGATTTCCCCTTCTACACATGCAATGAGGCTATCTGTAAAAGCAAACATGCCATCCAGCTTGGCTTCTCTGGACACAGTGGAGACTGCACCGATGAATGCAGGGAAAAGAAAAGCTTGCTGGAGAGAGACGTAAGGGAGATGAATGGGGCTTTATGTTTCTTCTGCAATGAAAAGAGTAATGATATAGAAGGACAGAAGAAAAGATTAGAGAAACTACTCTGGGTTCCTCAGGTTTAGGCAGGGGTCACCTACTCTGGTTTCTAAGGAAAAAAGCGAAAAGGAACCCAGTGGCCATACACCATAAGAGGTATGCATACCCCAGAGCTTAAGTGCCTAAATGGCACATTTAAGGCTCATGGAAACTGTACCTTCAAAAGGCTCTGATATCTGTCAGTCAGACTCTCATTAGCATATCAGGCTCCAGCATTAAGTGCTATTAGGAGTGAAGGAGGCTGTTGGTTAGGCAGAATACTGTCTCCCTTTATTAGGAGCAGCTTCTGAGAACTGTAAAACAATAGGAATAAAGTGAACAAAGACAATATTCTGTGTGGAAGAAAGAAGAATTTATAAATCTCACCAAAGTCAAAGCCCTTCAGAAAGACAGAGTAGAGATAAGAGAAGTTTAAGCAGTAACTTTCCTTCCTAGCCAACAGGAACATGGTCTCCTTTCAGGCAATGGCTGATTCTGAAGCCGTAGATGATTTATATAGTTTAGCTAACTCAGGCAGGGGAGGCAGACTATTAAATGTACAGGAGTGCTATACTGAAACAGTACAGAAAAAAAGATGGAAATATTCTGTTACTAATTGATAGCTGAAAACACAAGCTGGTATGAGGGTCAAGCTGATATTATAGTGAAGGGGAAAAAGAGAGAGAGAAATACTGTTAAAAGATTTAGGAATAACCCAACTAGAACTTGCCAAGAAAAGGAAGTCACTCTACCCAAACTGAAACTCAGGGGGGGAGGGACAGTTCTGACAGATATGAGAGACAACATACAGAAAAAGAGACCTGTGGCAAAAATATCGGAGTCCGCAAAAACAAGACATAGTTTGTGAATAAGAGAAGCCAAGACAACATCTGGTATGTGGAAAAAGATACCAGAACTGCAATGGTTCACATCATTTTGGCATTTGCAAACTCTTGAAGGGAAATACTGGAGAAAGTCCAGTACCAAGTCAATGGCCACTGCATGACTAGCCCAGAAAAGGTTGTAGGACATTAGATAAGGCTGCAGAGGATCAACTGACTGCTGAGAAAATGGATTGTTTCATTCAAGTTAGACACAAATGTGCAAGACAGTTTGATCCCAGAAAAAGCAATATTTGTGCTACCTTGTCAATACTAGCGATGACCACAGGAAACAGCCAACAAAAAAGCAAAACTCTGCTCTGTACTAAGGAAATGTAAACTAAGCATTGAGGTAGATAAACTAGATAGATGTATTGTGTAGCCGTACCAAGAGAAAGTATCTGCTGTGGTAAAAACATGTTCCTGAGTCTTCTTAAGACTCTTAAGAGTGTACACTCGCTGCAAGGTTATGGGACAGAAACAAATGAAGACTTCGATATAAACTTTTAGAGGCAAGCAACTTCTCTGAGTACACAAAACTCAGAGAGCCCAAGCATGTGATATTTTACACTCCTGGGAAATTGTCCCTGGAAGCTACTAGAATATTTGAGTAAAATTATTGTTTGAGAATAAGCAGAAGAGCCAAGAGTCAGTTCAATCATCGGTTCAGATTAAGGGAAAAAACTGAGTTGTTCAGCTGTGTATTGGCACCTCCATTCTCTCCCAACAAAAAAACCCCCGAACCTTCAAATGTGCTCACTCAAGCAGTCGAGGAGATCAGAAACAGAGATTCATTGGGAGAGTAGTGTGCAATATGAAGATAATGCTTAGTCTAACCACCCGATACTGATCTGAGAGGACAATGGCAGGGAACAGACCCAAAGGCAAATCACAGTAAAAACCAGGAAAAAATGAAGGAACAAGTTAGAGATGCCAGACCCAAGGTGTGACTGCAGACTTAAATCTCAATTCCCTTGGAAATTTCTAAGGTGGGCACCAGCACAGCCTTGACAGCTGGGATGCTGAGATTTCTGAAGACTCACAGCTTGCTGTAGCGGCACAGAGCATCCTGAACACTGATTGAATATTACTAATTAGTTAACAGATATTTCTCATAGAATCATAGAATAGTTTGGGTTGGAAGGGACCTCTAAAGGTCATCTAGTCCAACCCCCCTGCTGTGGGCAGGGACATCTTCAACTAGATCAGGTTGCTCAGATGTCCTTAGACCACATAAAATGCTGAATTAGGTTAATGTTTTGTGGGAAATTCACATAATTTATTATGAGCAAGTTGGAAATTCATATGTCACACAGTCTCATATTAAGTAAAGCTGGGTCTGTCAGACACCTTGGTTCCAAACAATTTCTGCATGGCAGAGGACTGGATGCTACTCTTGCTTTTTACGTTTTTCTCAATGATGATAGTCCTCTGCCAAAACTGGCAAGGTTGTACCTATATCAAGTTCATGGTGAATGAGGTAAGGCTCTGCTCACTCTGATGTAATCTGAAATAAATGGAATGGACAAGTGATCAGATTAAAGAAGTGGGTCAGATCTGCCGCTGGCACCACTCCACTGACGTCAATGGAACTAAGCTGATTTACACCAGCTGAGTACCTGGCCCGGAGGTTTCAATGTATTTAGACAAAATGAATGAGAATACACATAAAAAGCTCCCCTTGGAAGATCCCAAGTCCAAACCCCTCATTCCTAAATAGAGTAAATAAATTACAAGAAAGCAGTTACTGTAGACATCACTCGTTACAAGTCAATAATGAACAGAATAAAGGTCAAGCCACCCTAAATCTTTAATTGCCCCTTACACTCCTGAGTGAGAAAGAAACTGATAATTCAGCACAAAATCACCTTAACTCTGACCCAAAACAAATATCTTAGCAGTAACCATTCCTGGAATGAACAGGTGCTGTCCTTTGCCTCATGAAATATTAACTTCAATCCACATCAGGCAATTGAGGCCACAAAATACAGTTTAGCTTCTGCCCAGAACTGGGTCATACCTTTACTGCTGAAGAAAAGCAGTGTTTGTGGTCTATATACAGGAACGCAAACACTTTCTGAAAACAAATCTACATGCATAGATAAACTTTCAGGTGTTCCTCAGACTTAAGTTCACACCTGCACATCCTTATTCTAACTCTAATACAATTTCCTTTGGAAAATGTCTTTATAATTGCTGTTCTTCTAAATAATACTTTGAAAATATTACAGTCAGACAATATGTGTGCATTGTAATACTGCGTAACTTTGTCCCTGATGAGGAAATATTTAGCTGTTGATAGTGTAAAACTACCATAAGAAATGGGAAATCAAGCTTATTATAATGAAATTATAAATCATACACATTTCTTTGCATGTAGGAAAAATAGGCCATATCCTCAAATTGTTGGAAATCAGTGTTGCCCTGCAGAAATTACATAGCTTTGCCACTCACACCAAGTGAGTGCTTGCCTTGGTGCATTTATCACACCAAATAATAAAACATACCCTCAGTTATTTCAGGATAGTGATCTAGAGAGGTGGCATTTCAGACAAGTTTAGATATACTTATTTTCACGAATGACACCAAGCTGCATGTATTCCATACAAAAACACTCGTATATGCTTCCAATTTACTTCAACCTTAGCAATTCCGAGGTGCTTCTGTTCACACTGTGTTGACTCAAAGCACAGAGGTTTCTGCTGAGGCCTAGAAGAGCGCTGGAGACTTTTATCGTGTTTTAAAAGTCCATCAGAAATCATACATTCAAGAAGCAGTCAAATTGTCCTGCTGGACATACACACTTAGTCTGGCATCTCCCAAGTTTCCACTGCTTGTGTTTGCCACAATTAACTTAGGTGTGTTTTACATATACAATCTCCCCCCAAAATATTTGCAAAGTAAATAGATTTGTTTATATTTATATTGTTGCTTTTTTTCCCTCACAGAAAAACAGCTATTTTCCACTTCTACACTTCAGCCTCAGTTTTGAGGTCTTACTGATTCCAGCTTTCTGCTGTCTTTGGGACTCAATCTACACCTGCTTTGTGCTACAGAGAGCATGAGCAAGGATGCAAACCTGGGAAGGCTG
Organism: Aptenodytes patagonicus; assembly: GCF_965638725.1. Classification (NCBI taxonomy): domain Eukaryota; kingdom Metazoa; phylum Chordata; class Aves; order Sphenisciformes; family Spheniscidae; genus Aptenodytes; species Aptenodytes patagonicus. The sequence continues at coordinate 125,436,485 of NC_134951.1, forward strand.
ACTTGCTAGTCTAATCTTTTGTCCTCTGCGTGCAATTATCAAAGTCTTCTTTCCTGGTGTGCGTTTGTGCACTAGAAACCCTCCTCTCCAAACATCTACCCTGGGTAGTTGTATGCAGAATAAGCCTTGTGTTGAACTTATGCTGCCAGCGTTTCTAAAATGCTACAGCTAAGCACAGAATTTGACCTATAGCACAGTGGAGGAAAAGTTCAAACACAAAATGAGATATCCATTCCACAATCTGAATTCCAATAAGCAATTTCCTTTTCCCAGTCTACCACAGATTCTCATCAGATAGGCAATAGCAGACAGAAACCTTGCCAGTTTTTATTTTATTTTTTTATAACCCATAAAATTTCTTCAGGCAATTGTACAGATTTCAGGCTTCCCTTTGATCGGTCTTTGCAACAATGACTCCGGGCCTTTGCCTAGGTATGATTCCTCAATCCCAACACATAAAATGGAAGTGCCCTAGCCCACAGAAACCCTTCTCATTAAAGCTCTAATCTGTTCCACTACATTCTTGCAAGACAGAATTATCCAGCTTTAAAGCATGCCTCAATAGTGAGCCATAATAAGACTGATAGAAACAGCTTAAGTAATTGGATTGCTATATGGTATTGAATGTCTGACAACAAAAGATATCAATCTCTATTCTACTACTGAATCTTTGTTCCAGCAATGTATTCGTTTAGTAATGCACTTGGAGGCTTGCAGTCCCTGCAGGAGAAATAACAGACTGCGGACACAAAAGCAGGGCCATCTGATGAGCACAGAGAAAGCGACTGTGCCATTCCAAGAAGTTAATTACAGTGAACAAAAGCACAAGACTATGACTTGTTGACCATTACCATAATCACATTACTATAGTCTTCTTTTATTCGCAGCAGCAGAGGGTCTATTCTTTCTTTCCCTTTGGCACTGTGCATCATACTTGTGTTTTGTCACCTGAAATATATTGTAGAACAGACCTCCCTCTAAAGATAGCTGGAAACATCACACTTCTGCTTTGGTGCTTTTTTTTTTACAATTTATTCTTTCAAGGCTGATTTACAAATACTGTAAGTCGATTACTTTTTTTTATCTTTGAACAAAGACAAAGGCTCCCAAGATTTTCTGCAAATGATAATTTCTAAGAATGATTGCCTATGAAAGCTTGTGCTTATGACATATGATACTTCTATGATTTATGTATATTATTGTAACTCAGACACGATAGAATGGTTCATGACATACTGTTTACACCGACGCCCCTTTTGGAGCCAAACATATCCCACACTTGCACAAAAACTAAAAGAGGGTAGATTTAGACTAGATATAAGGAAGAAATTTTTTACGCTGAGGGTGGTGGAACACTGGCACAGGTTGCCCAGAGAGGTGGTGGATGCCCCATCCCTGGAAACATGCAAGGTCAGGCTGGACGGGGCTCTGAGCAACCTGATCTAGTTGAAGATGTCCCTGCCCACGGCACGGGGGCTGGACTAGATGACCTTTAGAGGTCCCTTCCAACCCAAACCGTTCTATGATGCTATGATATTTAACAATGTTTTAAATCTTTCTGGTTAATCCTGATTTACTACACAGTAAGGTCCCTTCTAGTAACGTGACAAATATTTTGCTTCAGACAAAAGCAAGTTCTAAGACCTTTAAAATGGATGACTTGATGGAAGTAGCACTGGGACCCAGTGTTTTCATATCTATTAGACATAGTAATGTACCAGGAGGCTAGGTTACCTAGAATCGAGGGAGCTGGGTGCATCTGTGTCTGAGAAAACCCTCAGCTTTTGATTACATATGCCAGGGGACAAATTTTTAACTGGTGTACATCAGCCTAGTTAATATATCTGGTTCCAATAACTCCACACATTTCATACAAAATACAACCAAAATAAAATGTAGCTTCTTCTACATTCTCTTCTTCTTCAAAGTAGCTTAAGTGGCACAGTGAATTAATTCCCAACCACTTAGAATTACTCAAGTGGTGCTGTGCCAAAAGTTGTATGAATTTATTTTTTAACGCTACAATCAGCTTCAGTAAAGCAGTAAGTACTTCCCAGTTTGGAGGACAGGAAGAAATGAGATTGTTTGCAGTGGAAAAGACCAGAGCAGTGTTCATCCTCCCAGAAAGCTCCAGAAACAAGATCCCCAAGTGCTCTCCAAGAAAAGGGAGAAATTAACAAAAACGTGGGAGAATATCAAGGTCGCCAGCTTTCTCTGGTGTTCAACCAGTGGCCAGGAAGAAAATGGGTAAGTAGCAGGAACCTGCCTGCAATCCACCATGGATTCATAGTTTCTGTACAAAAGGCCCGATATCTCTGCTATTTAACTTAACATAAGGATCATAAATTAGCAGAACAACGCCTTTTAACTAAACAGCCACGGTATCAAGAGTGCTGTCATAGAAGCAACTGAATTGCCAAGTGCTAATTGAACAATCAAGCCTCAAAAGAAGCTGCAGTCTATCCAAACCCTACCTCACCCATGGCTGGTCACGGAACACCTTAGCTAGTCATTACAGCCCACATCCTGCCTCTGTAGCTAACCATCTCTGTCACAGTGCAGCTCCCAACTGAAGGGCAGGGAGGTTTAGTGAAGCATGGTTCTCCAGACCTCAGCTGACCAGTGTAATTTCTACTTTGCTAGAATGCATCTCACCCAAACCGATCCTTTTCACACCCCAAAAAAATCCCTTGTGGAGCAGCCAAACCCTGAAAAATTCCAACTAAAGCAGGACATGCTATTGAACAAGAAACTCCCCAGCCGAGTCCTGGGGAGCCCACTGGATGACCACAGGGCAGTCTGATAAAAATCACCCACCGTTGACTGGAATCGCTCTCTGTGGTACAGTCTGACACACCACAGCATATTTCCTGTCATACGCAACCCATATTCCAGCAACAGCCCATCAACACCAAAAAACAAAAATACCCACCTCTCCTGAAGCATTTCTCCCCTCCAGAATGGCAAAGCGCTACAGAGCGCTGGTCACAGAACCCAGTGTTCAGCCACGGAAACTGAGGCACCAAATGGCAGTGTGGCTTACTGGTAAGCTAAACCTGGAGGAGACCGTGGGGTCTCTGCTCACCAGGCCTCTCCTCTTTCAGCTGTGAATTCAGGAGTCCCCCAGAAAGTTTTGTTTGAATTGTGACAGCTTCTAAATCCAGGCCTGACTTTTTAATAGCAGCACTGCTGGTTTGGAAACACTGAACAGTATAGACACTTCCCTATGTAGAGTAATGATTAAAATCAGCAGTGCTGTAGGCTCTCTTGAAACTTGCTGAAGATTTATCCTTTAAACAAGGGAATGATTTATTTCAACAATTATCTTCAGGCGGATTAAATTATGTGCTTTCAGGGCTCTTATTCACCACAAAATTAAGAACACTGGGTGCCCGCCATGGAAGCCCCATGATCCTTTGAGACTCGGCACTAACGGAGACTCATCCCGACCCAGCAGAAAGAGCTGCCTTTTTCCCATGGCCACAAAATGCCATCCCTGACCTTCTGCTTGGCTCCACCATTTGCACAAATCCTTTGGCTTCCCCCTACTTGACCTCCTGCAAGTTGCAATGGACATATAAGGCACATGGCTCCCCAGGACCACACTAGGCATGCTCTGGGTTGGTGTCGTGACAGAAGAGTTAGGATCTGAAAGGATTGACTGATTACAAGCCAGATGCCCCAAACAACAGCATTTCCTAAGAGTATCTGTTTTAAAATGTTCTAAAAGACCAAAGATTTTTCAAGGAAGCAGTAGCTTTCAATGAGCGGGAAGTCTCCACCAGGAACACTGAAAGCATATTTTTTTTAAGAATAAAATTTAAGAAAGCTTTTCCTGCGTCTTACGAGGGAGGACCCGAGCTTCAGCTAGCAGTCTAAGAGTATATTTATCATCATGTAAGGCTACTTTTTGGCTTTGATGAATCAGGCTGAAAGTTGAGAGGGAAGGAAGGTGTTGGTGAATTCTTGCTGATAAATAATCTCTTCACCTCCAAGAACCTCAAATCCCAACTTAAATGAAGGGGTTCTTGCATCAAGCAAAGTTTTGGAAGAATGACTCATGCCCTTCCCCCATTGCTGGAACCCAGGTCTCTGTTTCATACAGAAGAACCCTCAAATGTTGATTCTCCTTTTCCCTTCCCACTGCATTATTTCCATTTCCCTTGATTTCAGCTTTTGCTCCCTTTATGGTTTTACAGCTTTGACTCAGTAAACAAAAGCCAGTTGTTCTGTGTGTACTGGACTTGTTCCTGTTCTTTTCACCACAGACCAAGATCACTTGAAATGAGCCATTCACACTGCCTAATGCTCAGTGTCAGCAGCAAAACACTCTGAAATATGGAGAGTGCAAGCCTCCCTAAAACACATGCTCCAGAATTAAAGATACCCAAATGCACAGGAAACATTAAAATTGTAATGTGATCACCCTCTAGAAGACCACAGGCCCTGAACCAACAGATTTTCAGTACCACCATGCTATGAGTCACTATCAATTTACCTCCAGCAGCAATATGAAAGATCATGCTCAGGCTGAAAAGTCATGCTCAGTGCTGCAGCTCTCCTGTAATTTAAATACCTTTATTTTCACTCAGCTGTAATTACTAAGTAGTAGCAGCACAGCATGCCTACCTGGCTCAGCCAAGCCATCGTTTTCTCAGCAACAGAATTCATTATACTTCTACTTCGATAGTCTAAAACCTAAAAAATAAGAGCCTTGGATGAGATAAATGTTGTAAAATCTTGTCTAGACAGTTGTTTATAATATATGGGCATTTAGTATAAATTTTATTACTTTCCTATTACAATAGTGTTGCTATCTATGTTCCTTGTCTGAAACACTGAATCCACAGGAAGCAGAGAAGAGAGCAGAAACAAGAGGAGTCCAGAGATTGGCAAGTGAAGGGCCTAGAAGCTTAAAGAAATATCTGGAAAAAACGGGCTGAAAACAGTAGGATTATCATTGTTAAATGAAAATGAGATGAGAGTTACCTAACAGATCAAACATACAGAAAGGGAGCCATGTCCTCTTCAGCCTCTCTCATAACAAAAGACAAAGGTTCTGCCAATGAAGTAGAACGATAATATTTAAAAGTGATTTAAGAAAAGTCTCAATGCGAGTAATTAATCTGTGGAACACTCTGCCAGAAGAACAACTGGGAAACCAAAAATGCTGCATTTCAAAATGAATTAGTGTTATTTATGACAAGATACAACCAAATGGTTATAAAGCCCTGTGATTCTGATCCAAACTACTAACAAAAGGCTCGAGATATTTTTTTCCTTTAAGCAAATAATTAATTGCTTGCTAATTTCTTTGCCCCTTGTACTGACCAATACCGACAAATGTTATCACACTGGGTATCTTATCTGGTACGACAGTGTTCGTGCTTCTCTATTGCTTTCCTTCTTATGTAACTGACTTCTCTATAATATAGTGATATTAATAGCATTTTCCTTTTTTAAAAACAGTCCCTTTCAAGCTCAGAGTTGTTAGAAATCTCTTGAATGCAGGACTTTCATTGTGAAAGTGCTGCTTATATGAAAATTATTCTGATTATAGCTTTTTGTTGACAAAAAGCCAATGCCTATTTTGAGTGAGAATACAATTCTTGTGCTAACATACGTAAGCGTAACAGATACTGTGAAGGAACCACACTGTAATAAAAGCAATAGCTATATTAACAGTTATGTAAAAGCAGCTGTTTCTAATGTTTAAGGATCTTCTTTACAGGCTTTTGAGCTTCTGGAAGTTTGGGGGTAACTGTTTATTTTTGAAAAACCTTGAATTACAGACTAATCAGTTTTAATTGTGGTCAAAGTTATCAAATATTTAATCATGGTTTAGAAAGCTGTGTCCTGATGAAAAATGTGTAAAATAAAAACCCCACAGGTCCTTTTAGATCAGTTTTCAAGCTATGTTTATCAACACTGGTTGAGTCATCAGAATGAAAGACTAGCCTTGTAGTCAATCCATGGGGCACACAGCAAGGTATTTCAGCAAAAGAACCTCAGATAATTGATGTCTTCAGTTTCACGTTAAAGTATATATTTCATTTCCTGCCTGGGTTGGTTTTGTGTAAGGTCTGTGCTAAGTGCTTATTCCTAAGCAGGCTTTCTTACGCACTTTAATTCACTTTATGTCTCCATGATATTTTTCTGTCCCAACTACTTAAACTCAGTTTTACGGACTAGGGATTGTCTCCTGATTAATATAATTGGTCTCTGATACCAGTTATCAGTGCTAAGCACAACCATCACAGTCATACTGGAAACTGTCTCACAGGAATCAGCCTTTCACTCTTCATCTCTGTACAAGGCCTTCACCAAGCGATTTGTTGTCCTTAAAAAAATTCCAATTCCAATATGACTTTCCATATATCTGAGGCCAGCTAAACACAGTGGGACAGTATAAAAACTCCTGGACTCAATGAGAGATTTTCTAGCAACTTTGAAATACTGTGTATAAAATTACTCAGAAGTTGTCCAGCCTGCTTTAGGGCTGGTCTACTCCATGCCTTTAATCAAGGTCTCTTCAACCTTTCTCCCACCAATGAACTTCCTCCCAAAACTCTGCAAGTCCAGCATCTTCTCCTCTGGTGACCAGGATCACCCAGCTAGCTACTGGATGCAGAGTGCTGACTGAATTTCAGATCTGCTGCCCATATATCTACCAAGAATGAAGGAGGTCACAAATGTAAATTGCTTCTGTACTTGGAAGGCATCACCTTGGGAATAAATTTTGCAAAAATCCTCCTTTAGTAGCAAGTTTCCCTTAGCAAAGCTAGCTTGGGCTTAGGGATGATCCTCTTTCAACAAAAAACCCCACATTTTTTGTAACCTGAAGTCACAAAAATAAAGACCACATTTGAGTAGAAAAACAGAAGTCACTGTGTGGACGTACTCTTTTTAGAACACCAGCTTTATTTTGCCAGTTCAGGTCTGACAGCTTTGCATTTTGTCACTTGATGTGGATAGGCTGAAACAACCTAAAACCAAGCCATGCACAAACTTGTGTAGAGCAACAAATCTTCCTAATCACTTGCCACCAATGACTGCAGTGCACCACCCTGCCTACAGAGCACCATAAGCACTCTTTCTAAGGGAAACATCATGCTTAGAATCACAGCACGGTGAACTGTCAAGTCTTATTTCCCTTCTTAATGGGTTAGCAAACGGGCTGACATTTTTTTTTTACAAGCATCTAACCTGTGAATTGATAGTGTTTACTCTTGGCTATTATTTTTAAGGGAGCCTACTCTGGCCACAGTACAAACATCCCTTTTGCTGCAGGCTGCCCCTTTGTCTAACAATCTGATACATGGAGCCTATTGACTGGTCTACTGCTCACACAGAGATGAGCTTCCGTGGATACAGAGCTCAAACTTTCACTAGTCTCCATTCAGGCTAAAAGTGGCTGTGTTAATAAAAGTTCAAAAAACTGACAAACAATTCCAGAGTCCTAAAGAAATTAAAAATTGCTGGAAGAAATTGTCATCTGATGCAAACAAGGCTCTATTACCAATACAGTGGGAAAGCATTGTCTTCCACCTACCCCATAGCTATCCCAATGACAGTCTGTAGAAAAGTAGCATTTCTACAGCAAACTGCCCTTCACACAATGAGCAGGCATCTTTTTGTGCACAGCCAAGGGGAAGATGGGAAGGTGCGACGTATATCCTATGACCTGTACAGGATGGGTGCAGTGGGGCCTGCCCTTCCTGACGGCAGGCTGATCTGGAAAGCAGAGAGAAAAGGGGCTGCTCTATGTTAAAAAAAAAAAAAAAAGGAGGAAATAATAGAATCTTTCCAACTACCAGGACAGCGTCAATCCAGCTTGTGTCCTGTCCTCACATCTATAGAGCCCTGGGGAACCCACTCTGCTCCAGCCTTAGGCAATATGGACCAGGGTGCTTTCAAAACGTATGTGGCTGCAGAAGCATGAGATGGTGGGTGAGAGGTAAGAGACACATTCAGTTCTATGTAAAGAAATGTGGCTCATAAAGAAGTGTTGCCTTCTCACTTGTTGGCCTAGATGAAATAAATTACCTTCTGCACAAGAAAAGAGTTGTTTCCTACCAAAGGTGAGGTAGGTGCCACACATGCAGCTTCTTCAGCTGGAGAGGCACATGGAAGGAGCTAGCAGGACAAAAGAGACAGGGAGAGGTCTGCAGAACCCACAGGAGGGAACACAGCTATCCCAGAAAACCCAGTCTCTTCATGGCTGTTGGACAAAGGACCCTTCTCCCTTCTGCAAGGTCCTTCCTCTTGTATCAAGAATTCTGTGAATCAAAACCCTGAGGAGTTCAGGAATTATATGCCCATCACTTCATGAAGATGCATTCAAGAAAGGACTGGACAAGTCATTAAGCTAAAGAGCAACTTCACTGCAACAATTGCCAAATCCCTATCAATTCAATTTTACAAGCATTGATTATTGCAGCAACATATTTACTTAAACATAAGTAAAACAATGAATTTAAAAATATTTAGCAATAACTGCCTCTTTATATTTTCTATTAAAAACAGTTCTGAGGTAGATTTGTAGTCTCATATATAACACATTAAACAAATGCATTCCAATTTAACCAGCTAATGCATATATACATTCAGAATTGTTCTGTTTTGAAAGTATGAAAGTTACACTACCTAAATATTGAAAGTTTAGTTATGGAAGATGACTTGATGTGCTTTAACAGCATTATGGGCAAGCAGTGAAACAAACATGTTTTGGCACAGACTTAGGCAGAGGGAGGCTCAGGGAAGCTAGCGAGAGAAGTAAGAGATAAGATAGAGTGGTGAAAGGCAAAAGTTGGTATCAGTGAGATCTGGTGCTGTGTACGTCCCTTATATGTTACTTTGTAAATACAACGGACGCGCAAAAACAGGCTGGAAAAAGTCCTCTGAGGAGAAAAATCTATAGCCTTATACATCCCTCTCAAGTATCTTCTTTAGCAATCTTGCATTTGGTTTCAGTGTAATATGAACAGACCTATCTACTTACAAAAGCTCCCCTCTTCCCACCAGCCTTGTTTGTTATTTTATGTGTTTCTGCATCATTTGCAGAGTTTGCTTTGATCTACATTCCTCCTGGATGTGCGGTTTCCTTTTCGGCTACCAAAAGGAAAACTGTTTGGTTTGAGAATTTGCTTATTTTGAAGCTCCGCTGGCCCAAAATACCTATTTTTAATCCAATGAGCACAGCTCAGTGCTTTCAGCTCTTCAGTGCTGGTTGCCTTCCTTTCAGGAAAAAACTCTTTGAAACAATAAGTGACCTCTTCATACTCTAATAAAATTACCAAACTGTAATCCCAGCTGGCATGAATGAGAGCATTCTGTTTGCTACAGCTGAGTTTGAATATTTACACTCATGCACAATTTGATCCTTGAAATGCTTTTATTTTAGCACCATCCTGAAATGGTTGATATTTTGTTCCACATCCCAACAACATATACCATGCTGCTCTAAAACATCATCAGAAGACGTAATTATGAATTCTCTCAATATTTCCCTATTACAGACTCAATCTGTCTTCCACTGATGGCAGAACTCCTGCTGCCTCCAAGGGTTGGCTGGGCTTTGGTGCATTTGTTATATGACTCTGGATCCTTCTGCATACAATATGTGACGCTGAATGTAAAGTCTGAGCCATTTTAATCCTTCCTCCTTCTCTAATACACATCACAATGCCACCACACTAGGAATAGTCCATAGACAAAACACAGTTCATAAATAACAGGTAAACAATCTTCAAATGAGAAGAGAAGACAGGACACATCCTTGGAATGACTCTTTGACTGGGAAACAGGATATATTCTTCAAGAACCTTGCAGGAATAGTCCCAGAGGACAATTAGAGATTAGATCTTCTCTTCTATGAGGTTAGGCCACAGGAGTTAACTTGGGAAACAATTCAGATAAACAAAGCGCTAGCAAGAGGAAGGACACTGTTAGATTTTGCTTCTGTGTCTTTACTAGACACGGGCCTTCATGTCAAGCTCCACATTAAGAACTTAGTTTCAAATGGTGACAGAGCATTAACTGACATCACCAGTATTGGAAAGGAGCAACCCCCTATGATTCTGGAGACTAATTAACTAGCGAGAATATTCTTAATGAGATGGATAGCCTAGAATTAGAGCATCCTGATCCACTGACTGAAAGTAATGGCAAATGTTGTTAGCATCCCTCAGCAAATGCACAACTCCTTCTACAAGAGCAAGTGCAGAAGCTTGGAGATTTATGCTCTTTTCATCTGCAGCCTGGTGTACTATATGCAGTCAAAGGCAGACATGCTCTCTATGAATAATTTTTGTTTTAAGAAAAAATTGATGAGGGAAATTTGTATTCAAGTGCATGTGCGCACACAGACACCGCCACATGTAGAGCTGCATAAGTAGTGGGGGAAACAGTGTTCCTACTTTGCAAGAAGAAAAACATTCTTCATAAAAACACAGCTATGCCCACTTTACCAGAGTAAATATTAAGAAAACAGTTAACAAGGATGAGTAACTGAAAAGCCTAAGAATAGCTCCCCTTTTTCATACAGATATATATGAGGGGAAAAGAAAGCACATACATGGAGCAATGTACATGCCCACCCTTGTAAGACTATATGAATTATGAAGAAGCTTTCCTGGAAGAGGAGACACATATATAGAAGATCCGAACTTCTAAGCTGCTCTGTATCCAATCTAAAATTAAGAAAATGGAAGCTGTTTCCTGCTAAGTGTTTGTGGACGAAGCTATTGCAGATTCTAATGTAAAACATAGTGGTTTTCTGTATGCACTCTTTTGAAACACGTTTCTCTGTATCTTTAAAATATAAGACTTTAATAATAAGGATATGTTAGAATGCAGTGTGTGGTTCATTCTGTGAAGCCAGGTTCCCCACCTCAGAAAGTGACAAGATTAAGATATGACGGAAGAGACTTAGTACTTGAGGCACCCAAAGGGTAATGCCAGTGGATGATCCAGGGAAACACTTGGTTTCTTTTTTCTAGATTTAAATTTTCTAGAAACATATAGAAATTGTAAATCTCAGATAAATAAGCTAAGAGCAGGGAACACCACGTCCCTGCTGGCAATGCATTACAAAAGCAGCACATCAGGGTTACCCCAAAGCAGACCCCTAAGGGCAGTGTCTGTCCCGCTGCCTGCACCACAGTGCCTCAGCTGCGCTGCCTGCCATCTTCTGCATTGTCAGTACCACAGCTTGCATCGTTAAGACTTGAAACTGATCCACTTCAGTGATTAGGCTGATCCAAGGACATGGACAGAAGAGCGGGATTTAATGGGCAGGCGGGCAGGAAAAGTCTTTTAACACTTTAGAAAACATTGACTTGGTGGAAGGAATTGGCTAGCTCAAGGGATTAGTAATGAGATACTGAGCCCCTTAGCTCTAGGTCACCACACTGAATCTGGTCCAGGTCAGTAGAAATCAAAAGCTGTTGCTGTTCGGTGGCCTTCAGGAAGTCAGTTGGTGGTCCTACCCCAGCTACTACGGGCAAAATATTTGTACCGTCATTACCGGTAACAGTTGGCAGCACTTACAGGAAAGGTTTAAGACTGGCACAGTACGGGAAAAGACTGCGCAGAGAAAGATGTGTCAGCAAATGCACTAGGCTGGAACTCAAGAAAAATGAGTCTGATCATCTACAGACTTCCAGTGTGACTTGGGGCACGAGATTAAGGACGCTGTTCAAGAAAACTTTGTTTCCTCGCTGCTATGGTCTTCACAAGGCGGTCTTCACAAGGCATTTGTGGCCTAAATGTCTCTGAAGGGCATAGCAATTGCTGAATTTCAGATCCCCACCTTTAAAATGGGAGTAACGAGCTCACAGGGTGGCTGCAGGGAGATCCACAGTAAAGGGGTGATTAGATACAAAAGCTAAACAAGAAACCAAGGTGGGTGAGCAACCCTTTCTGCCTAAAATCAGCTGCCCTAACTCCAAAGCAAGGCATTTGCTGAGTATGCACAAGGCTCCCATTTGCAAAGCTCTGTGTTTAATGTGCTTAAAAAGAACAAATTCCCCCTATAGCAAAAAGTACTCCCCCCAAAAAACCCCACATTTCCACTGTTGCCCAGCAGAGCAGCATCAAAGAATCCAGCTGCTCCCAGCTTTTATGCCACCTAGGATGAAATTCTAATGTCTGTGTTGTGCAGGAGGTCAAATAGATTATCATAATAGTCCCTTCTGGCCTTAAAAACTATGAAATTGGAGAGTGAATCACAAGATATCGGTCACTATTGAAAGCAGGATGGTAGGCGGCATAGTTCAGTGATAGGGTGTGATATGGCAGAGTAAATCCGATGTTCTTAGGCTGTGTGAAGCTGGGAAACTGACATTTTGCCTTCTTTGTTGCCCCTTTGGGACACCGAGAGAGATGCAGGTTATTATAATAATAAGCCCAGTTCACTCTCAACGCAGCCTAAGAATATTGCCTCTTACGGGAGTGAGTGCGTGAAGGATTGAGAAACACTAGTTATTTTCAAACTGGATTAAGTCTTTCAAAAGCTAATAGGTTTCCAATGAGCTGTGGTGTTGCTGCTGCAGCTGCTCAAATTTGAGAATAAAAGAATGCAGGCTTTGTGCCTAGGGACCTGTTATTGATCTGAGCAAGGAGGATGGGAAGGAAGGGGGTAGAGGAGGGTTATCCTCCTTTCAGCTGGGGTGGGGGCATTCTTTTCAAAGTCACATTATCTGCTAGTAACAACAAAGCCTAACCCCATGACATGCTGCTCTATACAGGATTGCACTTGTTGAGAACTAAAAGCATTAGAGAAAAAAACCTCCTCTGGCAACCTTGCGCCGCTAACTTCATTGAGGGCCCACGAGACTCAACAGATGGGTCTCGGGACTCCCTCATTAGGAAACGCGCCTATCCCTTTGCATCTGGTGCCCCGCTCTGCTCTGTGCCACGCACTCATTAGCATTGCAGGCTCACAGATTCCTTAGCACGTGCTTCCAATAAATATTGGAAAGAAAGGAGGGGAGGGAAGCCACTGCTTGGAGCAGCAAGATGAGGGGTCACCCGCTACGCTGGGAAATCCTTCTACACACACACACACACACACTCCCCTGCAGCCCCAGAGGAGGGAGGACAATAAAAGGCAGCCAACCACAAATGTGCATTTAAAGGGACAGGTGGGGAATCGCTTCTATTCAAGTTGTGGCAGATCCTCATTCGTTCCCCTCTGCCACAGTAAATAAAAAACATCATTATATATAGAAAAAACCTCACAATTCAGGGCAACACACAGATTGTGGATCTGCGAGAGTCTGTGGCCCTTTTCAGACATAAAGTGGATGCACACTGGGTAGTACCATTACCTTCAAAGAAATTAATTGGTTTTAAGGGTCCAATTCTACAGCCAGGCTCTTTTTCTTTCAGGTCTTCACCAAGGATGTCTTGCTGCCACAGTGCCACAAATTGGGCATGTCCTTCATCACATTCGGAGTGGTCCATGACTCACGGCCGAGATCAGGAGCAAGTGAAGGGAAAATCATCTCCCGTGTGTTTGAAAACGTTGTGAGACAGAACAGCTGACAGGGAGGCAGGAATGTAAAACCTTCCAGGTACTGTGGAAAGAGCAAAGAAAAACCTTTCATCAGAGAGGCAGGGTGACAGGGCACTGTATCTTGCTCGTACTCCCAAGAATAAGGCCCTTTATTTGCCATCTCTCCATGATGCCCCTAGCCTATTCTTACTCCATTCCTTCTCATTCACTCTTGTTTCCACTGTCCTGCCCGTAGTTGCAGGCACTTTGGTCACAGCTAACTCCAGAGTGGGACTGGGAGAGGCTCAAGTGATTAACTGCTGAAGTTGGTACGGACCTTCTTCAAAACGCAGTGTTTCAACACCAAAACTCCCAAATCAGAGCAGACTCAGACTCTTCTGAATGCTGCTGGCTCTAACATACAGTCCTGTCACGTCTCTCACTGCATGATCAGTGACAGAAAAGCCCTCAATGCACATACAGGTAACATCTGCATGCCAGTGGCACTGATGTAACATGCAGAATGGTTAAGGGGTTTTTTTCATTCCTGTGTAAAGGATGGACACAGAGAAAGCCATTTTTAGCCCCTTTGCCTAGGACCTTGTCTTTATCTGTACCACCAAGGATGCTAGCCACCCTCTGGGGCCTGTGCTTTATCTAAAAATATTTAGCTGATACAAAAAGGTTCCTTCTGCCAGGGTGCAGGCAGTGCCAAGGGACTAGATAAACACAGGCCATTGTGCCACTGTATATACCCCTAACTCCCTGGAGAAACGTTTCCCCTGTAGATTAGCAGGGGAAGATTAGTCACTCCTCACCCACCCAACTTTGAGGCTCAACTCACTGGCCGTTCCAGCAAGTTACTTAAGCACATCCCTAAATTAAAGTTTTTTGTTCCTTGATTTAGGCACATTTAAATTTTGGCCTGAATCTGGATTTTAGTAATCCTAACTCCTCTTCATGCCAAATGAAGCAACTCCCCTTATATCCCCCATGCAGGACTAAGTAAACTCAAGGCCCAGAATATTAGATCAGCCATGGAATAATGGCGGGCAAGGGCAAGAAGTCATATATTGTACACCCAAATTTAAATTTGCTAATTGCAACCCTCTTCTTTTTAGTCATTTCCTTAGCTAAATGACTTGCATCTTGCATCCTTAGGATCGTTTGTGGTTGAGAACGTACTGAACACATACTATCATATGCATTTAACAACGAAGAGAAAACAATCTTACATGAAGAGAAAACTTCAGACATTTTGATGCTTTCATAACAAGAAAATGAAACTTCATCTGAGCATTTACTCAATAAAATTGGCTAAAAGAAGCACCCTTGTAGAAAACGGTGAGGAAAACCCTACTAGAAACTTAAAAGCGTCAGTTGTTTATTGGAGACAGGGCTCAGCTTAGGTTTCAGTGCAGCCTTTTCTACGACTGACAAGAATAGCTGAGGTTACTGCTTATCAAATGAAAGTGTCATCTTGTCTGTGACAGACGTGCCAGCACTGCTCAGTGTCATAGTCTTTGCACCTACTGGAAGCTACTTTAGCTTGATAAGCCGTACCCCTACTCAGACCTAAAACTGTAGTCTCAGCTCTCCCCCGTTTTTAGAAAGCAGGGATTTGAGATCAAATCACTGGTGTATAGGAATCCCACCACTGGGGAGGATAACTGAAGGACAAAGCATTTGGGTTCACAGGTTAACGTGGAGGCATCTGATCCTTGAAGGGTTAACAGAGAAACAACCAGAAAGCAGGTTTTAGATGCATATAAATAAAGAAAACTGAAGGAGAAACAGTACTACTCTCTGTAATGGAGTAAGGTCTCAACTTTAAGCTGTGACAGAAAGCAATAATGTTATGGATTCAGTTAATTACAGCTGGATAAAACTTAAAAGCTCTACAATAGACATATTTTTGGCTCTACAACTTTTAACTCTTTCAAGGACTTTACTGGTTCTCACTACAGGCGTTTCTGAGTACCCCACAGTCTTTATTTTTTATTGTTCTCAGAGTATCCTCTGAATTAGATTTAGTGCCTCATTTTAATTCCAGGGAGCTAAGGTACAGAAAAACTAAGGTGGGAATTTCAAAGTCACAAAACGCACATGCACGATATACACAACGGGGCTTTGAAATTTTAGTTCTCTTAAGCGACATGCTCCAGGGAAAGAAGAAAGTAAGTGCTTGTAGCTTCAAACTGGATTTGAGTCTCTAGTCACTAGAGCATCTTCTTCTCCAAAACCTTTTGTCACATTTGGAAAGCTTGCCTAGAGATACAGCTTTAAAAAATTGCCTGACTCCAAAGAACTGAAGCTTTTATGGAAGTAGGCATGCACTGCTCCGTGTTTGGTAAGCTGTAGTCTTTGTCCTAACCTCTGCCACTTGCTCAACTTTCTCATCAGAGGTAGTTTTCTCTCCTGATCTATTTGTGAAATAGTCTAACATGGGTGTGGCCACCCCACAAAACGCTTTCTAATTAGTTTCTAAACATTAAATGATTATGGAAGTGCAATTCCCATTCCACTCAGGTGATGAAAAGCTTTACAGGAGTTCAGTCTCACTTTGTAATTAGAGAAATTAGCTTTCTAAGTTTAGATCACTCAACTGTGCAAATGGGTTCATCTGCTGGAATGTGTTGCTCTGAAATGCGTGTCAGCCAAGCAGCACGGCACAGTCCCTATCTCTGCCTCCGCGACACCTGCCCAAGTGGGGAGGTCAGTTCCAGTACAGCAAGAGGAAAATAAAGTGTTACGGGTGTATTATAGGAAAGGCCTTATCTGAAGGCTCACTCATCCGTGATTGACTGTACTGATAGGTTCTTCTCCGTGCAATAGGGAAGCTTAACTCCTAGATAAAGGATTATCCAAGTGGATGAAATTTTCACTCTTTCACTCAGTTTGTCCAGAATTAGATCTAAAACTGCAGGAAATGAATTTTAGAGGGTGGCTAATTTAGAGAAGCAAAACTACTTTTATATAAATCTACGGAGAAACAAAGGGCTCCTCTAGCCTCTTCATTTGCTGTCAAATGAGGCCGTCAAGCTTTATGAATTCTTTATGACTACAGATTCCACATTTCAACCGATCCTTTTCTGCTAGCCCTTTCTACTGGTTTATTGATAGCTGATGCAGGATCAGGCCCCCACGATTATGCAACTGTCTTGATCTGCATTACAGTAGTAAACAAAAGTTTAGTCACTGACTTGAAAATGAGATGGATCAGGTCCCTGAACGAAGAATTTTTCCAGGGGCGCCATTCCAAGCTTACCTTCAGGTATCACAAATCTAAGGAAATCCTGTGGGATTGTTCACAGCCATGATTCAATGAGTCACTGAGCTTTGAAAGGAAATTACAACTCTCCTAACACAAAGAATTGACTTCACGACACCTGACCCTTGTAAGCCAGGCGCTCCCTCTAAAGGCTGTGATCCTCGTCCCACCGAACTCCTGGACATTCTCCCAGTAGCTTCGACAAAGCAGGATCTAACTCTATATTAGGGAACTGATTCATGCCCGAAATGAAGTACTGTCTGTAACACTGGACCTCGGCATACTAGGTGTTTATAATGGCTTCTAACGTGGATGTAATCTAATTATGTCAGAATAGGAAAATTAGCAGGAAGTAACTTTACGCAATGTAAAAAGCTGAGTGCCAGACATTGAAAAGTTCTTCACCGGCCTCAAAGGAAGACACGTCGGCTCCGCACCTCGTGAGACACGGACATATGCAAGCAGAGCACTGCAGAAGGAATTTTACATGCACCAATCTCGGGCTACTCAAAGCAACTACAATTCAGGCCCCCTGTGCACAGGCAGCAATTTGTACATTGCTGTATATGCAGTGAAATGGGCATCTTAAAAAGATCCTCAGGGTGCATAATGCACCATGCTCAATTGGTTTTCAGTGCTGCTGTGCGGTGGCTAAAGATCTGGCCTTGAGAGCTCAGTGAAGAAAAGCAGGAGATGGATAGGACTTCACGGGTGAAATTCTGGCCTTAATATGTTAAGGGCATTTTGCTACTGACTTCCATGAGGTCGAAATTTCTTCCAGGGCTGCAAGGGAGAGTGTTTGCAATGCGCTTCTGCACATGACTCACACGCTGCCTTGGTTTACCTATCATCAGTAATGCTTTGCGTCTCAAGACATTGGGAGGCTTAATTCATTAGTGCTTGCAAAGCATTTTAAGTTGTTGGACAAGTAATTCTGTCTAAGGGCAGCTACGCTGCTGAGTCACAAGCACTGTGGGAACCAGAATTCTGGATTTCCTAAGCACTGGAGTAAAACAGGTGGAGTAACCTTTTGCAGAAAGGCCAACTCCAGACCTGCCCTAAAGGTACAGAGCATGCCAGCAGGCATCAGGGTATTTAAAGGCCCAGAGGAGCACATGTGTGGCACTTGTGAATGAGTAACATTTAAATAGGCTGTGGAAGCTAACCAACACCCACTGAAAAAAAGAAGAGAGGCACTGGTTCTCATATCGCCAAACTGCAGCCGCTTTGCGGATAAAACACAATGAAGGTTTACCAGCCTAAGAAAAGTTAATGACTCCAAGTAAGGAACAACTGATAGCGTTAGAACTTCTGGGCTGAATGAGGCTGGAAGGAGTATTCGGCAACCGTGTACCTCACAGGCATGCCAAAATTGCTGGTACGTAATCTAAGTTTTGAACTCACAAATGGGAAGTGATCTGCAGGAGTCTGACGAAAGTATGAGCGTGGTTCTAGCATTAGGGGCACAAGTACCGCCGGCTTCACAGCCATAGACACTCCGTAACAGGATGGACCTTACCACAGCCAAGAACAAGCATGCACTTTGCTTTTGCCATAGGAAATGAAAACAAAGGAGATAAAATTAGGTCAGAAATCTTGTTTTCCTCTATACCACTGGCTCTGGCATATAAAATAGACGTTCACACATCTACTGTGTTAGATCAGGGTGGAATAGGAGATAGGGACATAAGAATAGCACTTCTGGGTCAGACCAAATGTCATGTAGGCCAGGTTCCTGTCTCCAGCGCCTCAGGAAGAAAGGGACAGTGATGCAGTGGCAGTTCCCAGCACACTCGCCCAACTTCTAGATCAGCGGCTCAGGGACTTCCCAAACCAGAGACAGGGGTGTGGTGGGGTTTTTTTGGTGTTGTTTTTTTTTTTTTCCAATGCCCTTTGATGCATGACTTTTCCCCTGGGAGCTAGTCCGAACACTTTTTGCTACTGTGCAAACTGTTGGGCTTCTCAGTGTCCTGTGGCAAGGAGTCCCCCAGGTAACCACCTGGCTATGTGCCTCCAGACCCTGTTCCTGAAAGGATGTGTCTGACAAACCCCAGCACTCACTTGGAAGCTGGGCAGCCGGGACATGGGTCTCCAGCACCGGGAGCAGGCGAGGCCGACGGAGTCTCTGCACTCAACCAGCGCTGTCTTCCCCGGACTAATCAGCTTGGAGCTGTAGCTGAGGGAGGCACCCCGCTTCCAGCTCTTTCCCTCCTGAACCACGGGAGATCCTTGGCGGTGCGGCGTCGTGTTAAGGAGAGGACAACGAGTCCCACGGGGGCGACTGCCACCTCCGCTTCCCTGAGGAGAGCCGCTGGCCAGGGCAGCGGCCACTACCTCAGAGACCGGGCCGTCCGTCCCTCCTTTCTCCTCGGGGAGCGAAAACCCGCTCCCGGGGAGCGCCGTCACCTCAGCGGCCCCGCTGCCCCCTCAGCGGTCGCGCCACGAGCGCGCGCGCGCCCCCCGCCCCGTAACGGCTGCGCTGCCTCAGGTATTACGCGGGGCGGGAAGGCGGGCGGCTGCCGCCGGCCGAGGGCAGGAGAAGTTTTCACTGCAAAAGCGACTCCAAAGGCTTCATTTTTCCTTCAACCAGCCCCGAGGAGGCGCGGAGGAAGAGGCTACGGCTCCCGCTCCGCTCCCGGGCGGAGAGGACCGGCCCGTCCCCTCAGCGAGCGGCGGGCGGGAAAAGCCCTCTCCTCCGCGCAGCGCTGCCTCAGCCGCGGGCGCCGCCGAGGGAATGCGCCCGCCCGCCGTTCCTGGGCCGCCTCGGCGAGGCCGCGGCAGGCTGCTGCTCCAGGTAGCCCGGGAGGCACCTGCGGAGCGCGGCTTCCCGAGGGAGGCGGGGCGGCGCAACGGGCTGCGACCCTCGGGGCGGCCTGGGGCCGGGGCCCGCCACCTCCCTCAGGAAGAGCAGCCGCCGCCCGCGGCCGGCTAGCCCTCCTCTCTGCACTCTCTTCTTTTCTCCGCCTCCTCCTCTCCTGCCGGTACCTGCCTTCCCCTACTCCTGCCATTTCCCTCCCTCCTCCTTCCCCCCTCATGCATATGGATGGACGCATGCGCGGGCGGGCGGCCTCCCCGCCTGCCGCCGTGGGCTAGATGAAGCCGAGCGGCGGCGGGGCTCCCAGACGGGCGGCCGGCTCCCGGGCGGTGTGTGTGCTGCATGTGCGTGTGTGTGTGCGTGTGTGTGTGTGTGCGTGTGTGTCTCGGGGGGGCGGGGGGCTCGCCGCGCCTCCGCCGGGCGGTGGCCGGCGACCTGAAAGAAATAAAAGGATCGGGATAATAATCGCAATAATAAAAAAAAAAAAAAGAGAGAAAAGAAAAGGGAAAGAAAAGAGGGAGGCGAGAGAATAAGAATAAAAGGAGGCTGGGCTGCTTTGCATTGAAGACCGGGGCGCTATTGAAAGCGCTTGAAAAGCGGCGTTGTTCGGCGCGGGTGCGCGCCGCGGCCGGCGCGGTATATTAGAGCGAGGCGGCGGCGGCGGCGGGCAGCAGCGGCGGCGCCTCCTCCTCCCCTCCTGGCCCTCCCCGTCCCGTCCCGGAGCGAGCGGCGGCGGCCTGCAGGCAGGCGGGCGGGCGGGCAGCGCGGCGGCGGCGGCGGCGGCGGCATGCGTGCGCCCCGGCGGGCAGCCGCGGCGGCGTGCTCCCTCGTCCTCCTGGCCCTGCTGGGGCTGCGGGCAAAGGTACGTACCTGGGCACCGCGCGTCCTCCCGGGCTGCAGCCCCTCGCAGGAGGGGAGGGAGAGAGGGAGGGCGAGGGGAAACTTCAGCGAGCCTGACTTGGGCTCTCGAGTCCGCCGCGCGGAGCGGGTTGCAGTAATTTTGCTGCGTTTCTGCGAAACGCGGCTCCCGCAGTGGTTGCGGTAGATGGCTTGTAAAAAACCCAAACCTTCAGTGGTGTGCAAGGCGCTTTTGCAAAGCTCTTCCAGCGAGAGTGGAGTTACCGCCGCTAACTTTTCTGCGGAGATGGCAAACGCAGAGGTCCGCCTTGCAGCAAGACTTAATTCCCTGGGAATAAAAAATGCAATTACTGCAAACCGCTTTTTTTCCCAAATTACTACTTTTTTTTTTTTTTTTTTTTTAAACCAGAGCTAATTGCAGTACTCTTGGGGTGACTAATGAGCAAGGTTTGAATCTCAGCTGGGGAGCCTTGAGCGGGGAGGCTATTTTCCCCGTCTCAGCTGCACCTCGGAGAAGGCAGAGGGGTTGCATTTCCAGGGTGGGAAATGCTACATCGTTTTGTTGGGTTTGCCCTCGCGTATGCACTCTTGGTTTGGTTTAGTTTTATTTCCTAACGATTTAGAAGCCTTCCTCACACACACAGTGTTTTTAGGAGTTGGCACTTAAGGTTCTTTTTAGCATTAATGGCATTATTTGTTTGGGATGATTTATGAGCCTTTCTCATGGGTGTCTGATAGGGAAAAGCTTGGAGTGGTTGCTTTTTTCTTTTTTATTTTTTAATATTATGCATGTGCTTCTTGAAAGCACACTTAAAAGGACTTTTTCCTGTCTGCAGAGTTGTTGTAGATTGCATTTGGGGAAAAAAAGTGAGGTAACTGTCTGTTTTTTGTTTCTTGTTTTTTTTTTTTTGTTTTGTTTTGTTTTTTGTTTTCTCCTCCGGTTCTTTCTTGGGATTAACAGGTGACTTTAGCGTCGGGACAGTTCGAGTTGGAGATCTTATCCATGCAAAATGTGAATGGTGAACTGCAAAATGGAAATTGCTGTGATGGCACCCGAAACCCAGGAGACAGAAAATGCACCAGAGACGAGTGTGATACCTATTTTAAAGTTTGCCTGAAGGAGTATCAATCGCGGGTCACTGCTGGCGGTCCTTGCAGCTTCGGATCCAAATCCACTCCTGTCATCGGAGGAAATACCTTCAATTTAAAGTACAACCGGAATAATGAAAAGAACCGGATTGTTATCCCTTTCAGCTTCGCCTGGCCGGTGAGTGCGTGGCCTGCTCTGGCTCTGCCTCTGTTGGATGGTCCTGTTTGAGATGGCCATAGCGAGCCGAGCTCTAACTTCTCGCGCGGGGGGAAAGGGACCAGGATTGGGGAGGGAGCAGGCATCTTGGCAAGAGCGTCAGGAATCCGCAGCACAGAAATGAGTAAAATGTGGTGGTGTTTTTGTTTTTGTTCCCTGGGGCTCACAATGCACAGCCTGTTAAATTTGAAAGTCAGATGTGCAGTGAGGGGGATCTAAATGGGTCAGGGAAGCAAACCCAGTATCTCTGCACTTTACAGCATGAATAAGTCTCTTGAGACTTAGAAGGTCAGAAGTTCATTTTTTTCTTTTTTTTTTCTTTTTTTTCCCCTAACCAGTGAAGTCTTGGGCTTAAGCCAAAAGAGCAGTGAGTTAGGGGCTGTAGAGGGATCCCGTGTGAAAAGTGTGTGTCATAGCTGGCCTCCTTCCCTGGAGCGTGTTTGGGAAGGCTTCCTGCTTCTCCCAAGGGGAAATCTCGCTGCGCTGCTTGGTGTTGATGTGAGCTGCTGTTGCTGCTCTTGGTGAACTAGTTGCCAGCTTCCCTGGGAAGCTTGCTCTGTTTTGAGGTACTTGCGGACTCTAGAAGCTAAAGACTGAGAAAAGCCTGGCCTTAGCTTTTGGTTCATTTCACCCACTCTTCCCCACAGCACACCTTTTCCTGGCTACTTGCCTCTGTGGTCCATAGATTCTGGCTTTCCTTTAGTTGTGTGCAAAACTCGATGGCTCAAGGAGTTGGGGCTCATTGCCAGGCACTTTCCCAGCGTTGTCCACTCTAGCAAATACTGGTCAGTCTCCTAGAGTGGTGAGATGGAGGACGGGTGACCCCTTCGTTAGCTGAAGCCTGCTTTGTTGTTGGTTGTGTAAAGAACACTTGCTTAGACTTCAGTTCTGCTTGTTTATTCTGGGGTGTGCGAGGGTTGAAGCTTTGATATGGTCAGCTCTGCAGAGGAGTCCTCTACTTGCTGCACAGAAACTGAGGACCGTCTTTCCAAAACAGCCATCATCCAGGACAGACCCACAGATACAGGCTCCACGGCCGTAGGGTTTCTGGACACAGAAGGCTGCCATGGCCTTGGATGGCAGGAGGTGCATTGTTCTGTGCCCAGCAGTGCTGTGTGCAGGCAAGCAAAAACTGAGGATGGCTGATCTGGGAGGCTCTTACGCACACACAACAGTCTGTCTTTTGAGGTGGCTCGCTGGGATGCTACAGTCTGAAAGCGGAAAACTCCTGAATTTATGCTCCTAAAACTTATATTTAGAGATCACCTAGGAAACAAAACTGTTTCCCCCCCCCCCCTCCCTTTCTCCAAAGGCGCTGAGCAGACAATTTCCCACCAACTGCCTTGGGATATGTTGATGCTCAGCAGTTTTGAAAATCCAGTCATCCTAACCTAGATGCCTAAGGTCATTTTTGCGAGGGGAGGAGGGCTCTTACGTGCACACAGGGGAGGGGTGAATCTTGTTTCCTATACTCTTGTCACTATCGCTGCTGGCGAGGTGGAAGCATGCATAGACTTTCCGCTCCCTCCAAAGCTTGGCCCTTCCTAATCAGATAAGGACTGGTTGCTGGGAGGGCCTGGACTTTGGGGGGGGAAAGCCCGCCCCAAAAACATTCCTTCGCCAGCTGTAGTGTAGACACCCACTTTGTAGTCCTATGGCCAAGTGCTGCAGGCAGCCATGTGTTCTTGAAATGTCCTGTGCTGCCTCCTACCTGCCTCCTCTGTCAGTTGTGACTTCTGGAGTATTGAGGGCTGGAGAGGCACAAGGATGAAATCCAGTCTGCGTTTTTAAGTAGATAGTATTACAAAGTACAATAGCAGAGTTAACAAAAGTATTTTCTGTTGGAAGTACAAGTCCTTCCTTTCTTTTTCTTTCTAACATGAAATGAGATAAAAATGTTATCAAATATGCCATCAAAGGGATAAAGGGCTTTGTAAAAGTCTGAGGTATTTGAAGCTCTGCCAATGGCTGCAGTGCTTGTGTTGCAGATTTTGACTTTTTTCAGAAAAGTCAGGTTCATCAAGGATTTTTTTTTTTTTTAACTAGCCCCTTACCCTGCTCCCAGTAATTTGAGTGCCTCGAATCTGAAGATATGTGTATGTATGTAAAAATAATGTGAATACTGAACATGTTCCTTCTAACAACCCCTCTCTTCATAGAGTTGGGAAGGGAAATCTGTGCGCAGAGGGTGGGTTTGGGGAGGTGGGGACCCTGGGAGAAGTTTCTTAAGCTTGCCTGCTTCTTAGTAAAAGAAATGCTTCTATTGTCCCACTGAATCTAATTGAGCACTGGAATCCTAGAGCAGCAGCAGCAAAACTCCAGTGCAGCCTTTGAAATGTGTAAAACTCGACAACTTCAGACACTCTGGTTCCTAGGACTGGAATTTATGGAATAAACTCTTGCATATTCCCATGCAGAAATGCACTTTTTGAGATTGTGATGATAGTCTGTTTGCAATTATCGAGCCTGCCTCCCAGCTTTAACTTCCATAGGACACAGCTTTTATGCTAGCCATTGTGACTTTCAAATGGCATTTGAACAAAAGAATATCTAATGTGGCAAAGCTCTTATTTGTACTAAAATTGTGTACACAAATCATTTTAGGCATTTTGAAAGCTCTACAGATAAAGTAGTAAACTTATTTCAGCATCAGATTTGAGTTGACTAATTATCAGAACTTAAAACAAATTTCTTTAGATGGGTGAATACTCTTGACTTTAGTAAAATCTTGAAACTAGCATTGCATTTACCAATGTGGCTAATCATGAGAGTTGTCTTTGAATGCATCCAACTGAAAATTACAGTAAAGGTAATAGGAGCTAGACAGAAATGGTAATCATATTGCACTTGAAAATTCATGCTCATCTCTGAATATGTATTGTTTGTGTTCTACTGTCTGAGGGAGGCTTTTCTTGGATGTTCCAGCTTGAGTCAGTAACATTAAGAAGTCTTGTTGCCTTGACTACTTTAAAAAAAAAAAAAAAAATTTTTTTTAAAAAAATCTCTTCCCATGGCAAGCTGCCCCCTTACGCCGTTTGTGAAAAATAGTTACATTGCATTAGAAGTCTTTATTCATCATGCAAGAGAGGAAGAAAAGAGAATGGTGTGCTTTAAATGTATTGTTAGATTTCACTTGTAGTTGTAACGTAGATTTGAAGTGTCAGAGTCTTATTAATAACTTATGCGGTTTGCTCTTGTCAGTTTTGATATGCACCCCTGTGAGTAATGGGTGTGGAGATGGTGGGCCAGAAATTAATTTAAGTGATGGGAGGTTTGAGTAAGTTGCTAGGAAACGGGGCAGCAGACCAGCATAAAGGAACTGGAGTGCATCAGAAAGCTGCCCCTGCAGTAGCTAGGGATTCTTCAGTAAGTTGAAACAATAATAATGATGATTAAAAAAAAAAATACAAAAAATACATGTAGTCTTGCATCTTGCATTCATTTTGAGACTAGTGACTTTCTTGACAGGCAAACTTGGCTTATGAAGCCATATAGAAAAGTATGGAACAAAAGAATTTCCATGTTCCACTTGTCAAAGTCTGTCTCAACAAGTTTTGTTTCATGGTAGGCACATGCTTTTCTCTGACATAAATCAAATCTCTTGCCTTTCTTAAAGAATCCAAAGTGTGATGTGTGCTATACCTTAAGGGAGCTGTGCATGAATTAGCTAAGCAAAGCTTAGCACTAAACTTTGCTTTTATGTAAAGAAAGATCTTTTGGGGGTTTGGCGAGACTGTGAGTAAGAAGGAGGTCAAACTTGGCAATTCCTTTGGTATGCATAGCTCCAGTTTCAAACGGCTTGTTTATCCTGAAATTATGATCCTTGTAATTATTTAATATTGGGGCCAATTGCACCAACACATCAGGAAACTACTGAGGTGGAAAAAAACCCTCCAGCATCTAAATGACTTTAGCAGAAAATACAATTAAAAAGAGTTTTGAACATCTTATTTCAACCTTACTCTAAAATAGTCAGCCTTTCCCCTTTTTAATGACAAATCTTACTGCTACTGGTTCCCGAAGACGTAAAATATGTTTTCTGGGTAGGCATTGTTTTTTCTGGCTAGAAAGAGATAATGAAAGAGCTTTAGTGTTTTCTAAGCTTTGTGAACTTTTTCCCCCTGTCTTGACACAAGAGGCTTCCAAAATACTAATCTGCAGGTGGTATTAAAGTAACAGCCTTTTGAATCTGAGAGAAAAATATCACTTCGCTCAACTGCCTTTTTAAAAAAAAAAAAAACAAAAAACAAAAAAAAACCCAACCAAAAAACCAAACAAAAAACTGCCAGCAAACAGTAGGTCACGGTCATAAAATTAAAGCTTGAGTTTTGTTTTTCCCTCCCTCCTTCTTGAAAACTTTTTGAAAACTTGTAGAAGCAAATGCTAGATATTGTTCAAGCTTTTCTTAAAGAATGCCTGATAAGTCATCTTGGAGCGTGGGCAGATCAGAAGAAATTTTTATAATAACAAAATGCACGTTAATCAAATCGACACTGTCATTTATTGTTGACTAATAATTTAAGAATAAATATTCAGCACTCAAAGTGCAATGTTTTGCCTAGGATTACTATCCAAAACAGAGCTGAGAGCATTAAGTGACATCAGAAGCATAATTAGTATCCACAAGGCTGTTTTCCCAGGACTGCAGAGAAGTGATGCATCCATTCTGGCGTTTTGGACTTCTTACATGTTCTTAAGCGTTATTTATGTTCCAGTCAGTTCAGAACTTCATCTTCCTGGTAAATCCATTTGACTATATTACCATAATATGTCTAAAAATAAATCTTCATCCTGCCTGCTCCCAGAATTTTTGTTCTTGTTGTAATAAAGGCCTGCTCCAGTTTAACTTCAGTGGCAGCTGGATTGGGCCTGGCGTTGAAGCTTGTTCCTAAACTTTCTCAGACTACGTACATCCAGCACTGTCAGCTTGTTTATGCAGCTGGAAGTCTGCATGTCTGAAAATGAATTGCATAAAATTGATGCTTTATGCTTAAAATTCTAGTTAACTCAAGGAAACTTACCGTTTCATTGCAGACTGAGGGCTGGAATAGAAGTAAACTAGTTCTGAAGCTAGTAAAGTTGGGCCTTAGCTAATTAAGCGAGGTGATGTGCCATACAAGAGGCTTGCACTCTCACAGACGGCACTTATTCCAGCTTCAGTTCTTAAGCCTGATGCCCTGCAGTACACGCACAAACTTTAAGCTACAGTTCTTAAAAGTATTTCTGTGTAGATAATACTAATGACAGGATTGGTTTTGAAAATTCAGACTAAACTTGACTTTGCATTTCTGCTGACGAATAGAAGTTTTATGTGTTAATGGACACAGTTCTAATAACTTTAGCAGGTAACCCATATGCCTTAACATGGGGAAAGATGTCAAAACCAGAAGCTGTTGCGTTCATTTCTTGTTAGTCTGTGGAGCTCATGGTTCTGTGGTTGCTATTCTGCAGCATAAATTACACTCATTATTTTTGTAGTATTCAGAAGAAACTGTAAAATGTGGGTAGAAGTGGTTAAAGTGGTTTGTAAATAGACAAACATCCAGAGTCCTTTACCAGCTCAACCCAGTTCTTATGCACTTAGGTAAATAAGTAGAAAGGCTTCTTGTTCAGGCTTGCTCTATGTGAACCTGACTGTTTTGCTTGGCTGGCTACTAGGTATTCTCTCTATTAACCTTGCCACCCTTTTGTAACTGGTGCATTTAATTATCAGTGGGATGCTTTAAACAGGTAGGGGGACTGATAAGAGCAGGTAATCTGCTTGTTGGGGAAGGTTGAAAGCAACCATTGACATCTTGGCCTACCTGCTAGTCTTTGACAAGTGGGGGTCCATGAGAAAATAACTCTGTAACGAGATAAGGTGCTGATTAAAATGCTGTTGTCGTACGATACACTCTGGTAGCTGAGATCACTTAAAATCATTAGTTTAAAAAGAAAGAAAAGAGAAAAAAAGAAGAGATGGTATACTCTTTTCTTTTCTTTTCTTTTTTTTTTTTTAAAGGAGGGGAGTAGGGAGGACCCCAAGTCTCCCCGCTCTGTCCCAGTACATTGTTCAGTTAATGCATGCTAGTTTTATGATTGGAATACATTGTAGTCCGGCCACCCAGACAGAGGCATTGACTGCTAATATTAACCAAGAACAATAGTGTGGCCATACTGACTGCAGTGAGGATTACAGAACATAATGGGGCCTATCCAAAAATAATGCTAATACAGGACAAGCAACAGGAAGCAGCAGTAGACTCAGCATTGCTCGGCTCCCAGACAAACCATGGACTTACTTCACACAATGGCAACTTCAGCACATTATGTATTCACAGGATACTCATTATTCCAGCAGGCTTGCCAGATCAGAGATCAGCCTGGTTTACTGGATGCTTAAGCGCATGCATAGTTTGGATAGCGGTACTTTTGTGTCCTTCATCATTTGGCAGGAGGGTGGCAGAGAAGGTCTTGACTTCGGTTACTGCCTTGGCTTGTGCCAAGGCAGAATGGGGGGGAAAGTCTCTCCTGGAAGCTGCTAATATAGTTAAATTTGTTTTCGTGTCTTCTCATTTATGTGGCAATGAAGTGTTTACTGGCACTAACAGCAATGAAGGAACTACTCAAAATGAAGACTAAAGGAACAGCGTGCTCTGTTTTCATGTGGGCATATTCTGATGAGGCTCTTGGCTGGGCTGCCTGCTTGAGGTTCAGCCTAGCTCTTGGCCATGGACTCTGAGGCGTGAGATCGTTACAGCTTAGACTTTGTTTATATACACAGGGTTGAGAGAGTAACGGCTTTATAGGGTGTTGCCTTATCTTTGTGTTAGCCCAAAGAAGAGATTCCTGATGATGTTGCATTCGACAAAGGGTTAAGAGGGTTAGGTTGTTTCCCTCCTTTTCCCAAATACGTCCGTATCCCCTCTGGATAAGGAACCAGTTGTCTTCAACTCCTTTGAAGGAATATTCTGTTGTCAAAGTTGACTGGCTGACCGTGGCATGATGTTGTGACGCATCTGTATAGCATCATCGTGACCTGTCATGTGGCAACAGGGGTACCCAAGTGAGAGCCCTGCTGACGTTTAGAGGAAGTGGATTTGCGACTAGCCTTAACTCTGCTCAGAGATGCCCTCCTCCCTGACCCTCGGGCACTTTGAAATATGCCTCAGTTTCCCTTTTCCCTATCTCACCCCTTTCCAGCTGAAGGGAGGAGGGATTGCTGGAGCTCCTGGCGATTTGCTGTGGCCTGCTGTGACAGCGTGCCAGTCTCCTAGCCTTCTTCCCTAGGACGCAGGCAGGGTGAGAGCACTGTTCTCAAACTGGTCTTCACAGCTGTGCATGGCTGGCAGAGCGTGAGGAGAACATTGCTGGGCTTAACCTGCTCTCCTTGTTTGGCAGAGGAGGAGCAGGCGCAGCATTCAGAATGCAAACTTCCCACTGCATTTGTCTAGTCATGGTTTCACAAGCTCAGCAAAGCTCTTGCATGGTTTAACCACAAGGATAGGAGGGAAAGAAGTTTGACTAGTCGCAACCACTTTCAAAAAGGAGGCAGTCCTTTCACTAATCAGCCTGATGTTTTAATCTTGCTCTGTCCCACTGACTCACAGAATGCCTTTAGAAGCCAAAGTACAAAAACATCTCTTTTGGGTGGATGTCTGGATGAAAGGAGGGAAGAAGGTAATCAAGCCGAGAGCTTTAAACACCTGCTTACCTGGAGCTGCTAGTATTTCATTTAAATAACCAGAAAAGAGGTTGCATTGCCCTTTCAGACCCTTAAAAGGGACAGTTTCTGATG
Source organism: Aptenodytes patagonicus (assembly GCF_965638725.1). NCBI lineage: Eukaryota > Metazoa > Chordata > Aves > Sphenisciformes > Spheniscidae > Aptenodytes > Aptenodytes patagonicus. The sequence continues at coordinate 125,466,010 of NC_134951.1, forward strand.
GATTTCAGGGTCTTCAAAGTTGTTCTTGAGTTGTATTATCAATGGACCAAGGCTAAACTGCGGTGTCTTGTCATTGAGGAAAATAGCCCTTGCAGATTGGTGCTTTCTTTGTTTTTTGGGGTCTGAGCTTAACCGTTTCCATCCTCTCATAGCTTAACTCATAGGAGTTTTGCTTAAGTTTGTCCATGCTGCCTTTCAGTCCTCTGGGCTGATCAGACCGTCGGTGTTCTGCAAAGTGTGCCGGCTTGCTGTTCCTTTTAAGCTGCCTTTCCTCTCAAGCCAGAATCCCTGCCTTCTGGTCAAGCTCAGGTTTACAGTGGCTAATTGGGTGTGACTCTGGAAAGTTCATTGCTGCCTTGTTGCCTAGGACATTGCTTTGATGGAATAAGGTGCATGATGTGGAATTCTTGTGTCTGGATATATATATTTATGCAAAGATGGGCAGAGGTCACCTATGGGCATGGGAAAACTTAAACCTCCACACTGTAAGTAGTCATTCCTGAGATATCTGAATTGTTGATCTATAGAGTGGGGATGATATGCACTTTTAAAAAATCTCAACAGTGCAGTCTTTGCACAGAACTGCTTTTTTTTTTTTGGGGGGGGGGGGGCGGGAATTGGCTAGAGATATGCGATAGTTGGGTTGTTGAGGGGGGCTTGCTACTGTTGTTGTGGGGCTGTGAGTGTCTGTGTGTCTTTTGTTTAGAAGTGTCCCATCTTGAACACAAAGTCTTGTCCTTTCTTTGCCCCGTGCTGAGAGGGACAGAGCCAGGAGATTAAACTGCCATTCTTTCTATCATCCCTTTTCAGGACAGGGATTCTTCACTTAAAATATTCAGATGAGGTGAGAGGGGGCACATAGAAACAAGGGAATTGCTAGGGTAGGTCTATTCCCCTTGCATTTTGTTTCCATCCAGTTAAGCAGAAGCGTCTCCTCTCTTTAAACAAACTCCTGTGTGGTGTTGGAAAGTGGTCACACAAGTATCTAGCAACAGTAGCACTTAAAGCTAGGATTCAGCCTTTCCTTTCCTTAAGGGCTAGGTGTGTTGGTAAACAGTCCTGAGAACCAACCGGGAACTGTTGCTATGAGTTTAGACAAAATATCTTCCAAAACAATTATGCAAGGCCGAAAGGAAAACATCCTTAACTTTATTGGAAGTAGTGCTAGTTGCCATAATTCGTTCTCTACATCATAATATTTTTTTCAAGCTTGCAGTAACATGTTGTGCTTGTGCTTCTCAATGTTGGTAATTAAACCAGTGAGGAAGCACCCAAGATAGTGCAATCTGTATCTGTAATATGACTCGGGAGTTCTATTCTGGTTTTGCTTGGGTTTTGTTGTTTGGTTTGTTTTTTTTTTAACCTCTGACTTGTGTAAGGACTTCTTAAATCCGCTTTAAACAGTGTTAAATGATCATGTTGTGTTTTATTTTGTTTTCAGAGTTTCTTTCAAGTTGACAGACTTGGTCTAGAATAGTAACAAATAACATGTAACTTTCATGAAATATTAACCAAAAATGGTTTGGGCCAATGGAGCCTCTGCACAGAAGTTTGGGCGCATGTCTCAGCTTGCCCAGCTTTGCTTACTTTTGGAAGCATTTTCCCACAGTTATCAGTGAACGAAATGGAATCCTAGTCTGCTTTGAATATGAAACATATTTAGGCTATATTCCAAGCCGGTGTCCATCACAAACTAGGTTTTCATTCAGAGGCTGCATGCTGTGTCCAGTCGTGAGAAAGCAGTCTGCTTCAACTCTTTTTTTTTTTTTTTTTTTCCCCCTTTTTTGTTTTTCTTTTTTGTTTTTCTCTCTTAAGGAATTTGGGGTCTGTCTTACGCTTGCACCTTGTAGCAGCTTACTCTCAGAACTGTATTTTGGTTTCTGTTACAGAAAAGGTGTTAAGCGCTGCAGACCACAAATGAGCAGACTGTGACTCAGCGTAGATACAATTGAGAAGAAATAAACCTTACGATACACAGCTGCTATGGCAAAGCATCAAAACCCTTTATGGAGAGTTTTTATTTGCTCTATTATTGTTCTGCTCACCAGAAAGATGTTACATATATTACCTCATTTATAGTTATTATACTTTTTACTTTTCAAGTCACATTTTTTTTTCTTATTTTTCCTCAGCTTTTTTTTTTTGGGGGGGGGTGTTTTGTTTTTGTTTTGAATCGTTCTGTAAGTTTGGATATGGCTGGCTAAATGGCAATTTTGAATCGTTCTGTAAGTTTGGATATGGCTGGCTAAATGGCAATTTTGAAAGATACAGCCTGGATAATAATACCTCAGAGTAGAGCTGGGGGAGGAGAAGACGTTTTAATGGCTCTTGTTCTCAAGTTAGGATTGAAGATAAAGGTGGCTTAGATGTAATAGCTGGCATCTTTCCAACCCATGGAGTCACTTCAGTTAGTTTATGCTTATGATTATTATTACTGGAGTGCTAGAGAGCTCATTGGCAGATTAGTGCGTCTGTAAATGTGACACGGGGTGGATAGTGCGTCTTCCCTTTCCCTGCTCTTCCAAATAGTCTGATCTTAGCCTTTGTTTTACAATGCTTCTCTCTCACCCCACCCCCTTCCCATATCCATCAGTTCTTCCCTCAGTTACCTGATACTTGTGGGAGCTGTGATGGCCCTCATGCAGACAAAGCTTTCAAAGGGGGTGCTGAAAAGCAAAGTCCCTAGAGATTGGCTGTCAAGGCAGAGCACAGTAATCTTAGCAACACTTCTTGCTTTCAGGATGGTTGGGGGAAGGGACATCAAGACTACTTTCCTGTAACTAAAATTCTTTTGAAGCGGTTTTTGAGGGTGGGGGGTTGTTTTTGGGTTTTTGGTTTTTTTGATGCTGCTGTGCCAGCCCGGTGTTTTCTGTCTTCCATGTGCAATTCTTTCACACATGCTTTATTGTGGCTACAGTGTAGTGTCAAAGGCTGTACTTCCTGGTTAAGTACATGAGATGCATTAATGATGACAAAGATGAGCTATCCAAGGTGAAAGGTCTTCTAAGTCAGGCTGGATAAGGTAGCTTATAGGGTTTCAAGACGATCATGTTTGTCTCGAGTATAATCTTCTACCTATTTATGTTTTCAAGTGTTCCATTTCAGGGCAGAGACCAGGATTTTTCTCTTTAATTAAAATTGTATTTTTTTTTCTCTTACAGTCATATGTGTGCCTTTGAAACTAACACTTATTTCTCTTTTGCAGAGATCCTACACATTGCTTGTTGAGGCATGGGATTACAATGATAACTCTACTAGTAAGTATTCATTCTTCTGGTTTACTTAGTTGAGACACCTTGATTTCCTGTCCATTGAAAGGCCTTTGGTAGTCTAACCAGCCCACTGTGAGTAGGGCATGAGGAGAGGGAATAGCTCTCCCCGAGACAATTTGGAGCAACTGCTCTAGGCTCTGCAGCACTGTCTCACTCGTGTTGCCTTTAGAAGGCGAGTAGCTCGCTCACCTAGGCACCAACAGTTTGATGCCTAAAAATAGATGCTGTTAATTCCCTCTTTCTCCTTAGGGAGGATAAAAGCCAAGGGGTTTCTTCAGGGTTTTTTGTTTGGATTTTTTTTTTTTTTAGGAGTGATATTCAGAAGCCTAAATCATGTTGACCTGGGACCTCTCTATAAACTATGTAATTCTCAAAACCGAACGTGCTGCTTTTTAAAAAAAAAAACAAAACAAAAAAACCCCAAACAAACAAAAAACCAAACCAAAAAAACCCTCTGTAAGACCTGGTACAGATATCTGTCTAATGACTGTAGGTGAGAAACAGGAGTGACTACCGGCTCTTCCTTGGGAGTTGGATGTCTAGGGATTGATATTCAGGGGCTGAAAAATATTTACCAGAAACCACCTGGTAGAGCTGGCTGGAAATCAAGGGTGGGAATCTTTTGCCTGGAATGTCTTTGGTTGGTTTCAGAAACTTTCTGCTAAGTTTTTCCTGTTGGCTAGAGGAAGCTGTATAGAGTCTCTGGGCACGTGAGCTGTTCTGCTTATTGCCTACTGTTACTGAAGTAGGTGGGCAAAATTGGCTCTATTTTCAGTCTAAGGCTTTAGTTGTGCATGGTAAAAGCCATGGGAGAAAGTAAGAATCTGAACTCAAACCTTTTGTTGACACAACAAGCCTTTTCCTTTAACAAGGGAGCAGCAGCGCTGTGACCCATCTTGCGCAAACAGCTTCGTGTAGTCCGCTTTGGAATGCTAGGTGACAGCCACGCAGTAATGAAATGGACTTCACTAAAGAAAGGCCTTGTAGAAATGTGCACAGTGCTGTGATTTTATATTTTAATTGGCGAAGAGTATGCTGCTTGGGAATGGCCTTTGAGTCTGGGAACCTTTCTGCACAGATCTGCTTTTTAATATATATTTTTTTTAATATACATGGGATGTCCTATTAGTTCTTAGTTCTAGAAAAGAAGTTGTCTGTTGCAAATGATTCATGTGACCTGTCGGTGATAGCCACGGTTTGCTTTACAACCAGCCACGTTCAATGCTGCTGCAGCACCTGTGATTTCAGGCCCTACCCCAGCACAGTCATGGAGCGGTGGCTGGGAGACTTCTTGGCTATGGAGTGTTTTATGGAGGAGCAGAAAATAGATTGCTGCAGCAGCAGTAGTTGTATTTAAAAATGGAAGATGCCTGAATTCAAAATGAAGGTCTTGTTTACAGTAGGATCTGAGAATTTTTTCAGACTGGGTCTCTGCCACTTTTACTATTATTAGAGCTCATCTTTTTTCATGAAACAACTGCATTTCCAAAGCTACACAATGAACCCTTTCTTTGCTTTCATGTTCTGGAAGTACAATTGTCTTCAGACAAAATTGCCTCATTTCTCAGCAGTGCATTTGACCAAGTGCAGACATGTTCTTACATATGTTCCTGATTTGCATTCCTGCTCTAGCTTTGCTGTCACATATCCGTCTGTGGGTCGCTTCAGTCACTGTACCGCACAAAGCTTTTCCTTTGTACTGCATCGCTTTACTTACAGTCAGCTTTCCCATAGCTGAAGATTAAGTCTTGAAGAACTAGTTAAGGAAATCATTAGAACTAAACAATTGTCGTCATATAAAGTGATGAGCATTTTTTGATGTCCAGGATTTTCTTTTACCTTAATTACCGCTGAATTGTAAGGACTCTGTGAGAGCTCTCAAAAAAAAAAAAAGTGGGTTTAGTAGGCTTTGTGTAACTTTTCAATAGCTCTAGCATCCTCTGATCAATGCAGTTGTTAGGAGATCCTAGAGTAGATGTTTCCTTCCCCCCTCTACATTCCGCTCCTCCTACGTTCCCTTTACCGTATACTCTCTCGTCTCATTTCCAAGAGTGGCTTGCAGTTAAATTCTGGCCCTGTTGAAGTTGATGAGTGTCGTGGTTTAACCCCAGTCGGCAACTGAGTACCACACAGCCGCTTGCTCCCCCTCCCCCATGGGATGGGGGAGAGAATCGGGGTGGGGGGGGAAGGTAAAACCCGTGGGTTGAGATAAAGACAGTTTAATAGGACAGAAAAGGAAGGGAAAATAATAATAAGAATGATAAAAGAATATACAAAACAAGTGATGCACAATGCAATTGCTCACCACCCGCCAACCGATGCCCAGCCAGTTCCTGAGCAGCGGTTGCCGCCCCCCAGCCAACTCCCCCCAGTTTATGTACTGAGCATGACATCGTATGGTATGGAATAGCCCTCTGGCCAGTTGGGGTCAGCTGTCCTGGCTGTGCCCCCTCCCAGCTTCTTGTGCACCTGGCAGAGCACGGGAAGCTGAAAAGTCCTTGACTTCATGTAAGCACGACTTAAACAACAACTAAAACATTGGTGTGTTATCAACATTATTCTCATCCTAAATCCAAAACACAGCACTGTACCAGCTACTAGGAAGAAAATTAACTCTATCCCAGCTGAAACCAGGACAATGAGAATCATGCTTTGTTGGAGCCAAGATTCAACTTAGATGGTTTTCTTACTCTGGTTCTTGTCTAGATGCCATCTTGCTACTGTTGCTTCATACATAAAGCTAATGGGGCTGACACTGCATCTCAAACTATGTCAAAGAGCTATTGTAAATTACTGGTATCAGTTGCATGTGAATTCCAGTCGGGCATAAGACTTCAGCACAATGTAAACCAAACCATAGCTGGTAGTTGTCTGAAACAAAGACTTTCAAAAATAAATGTGGTGTCTTTGGCCACCCAAACTGCTTAGAGGAGTCTGGGCTTTTTGTTGTTGTTTGCTTCCTGAGGCTGCATAGTTATAATTTCCAGAAATTGGAGCGCTGAAAAGCAAAGGTGGGCAGTCAAAATAGCTGATTTCTCTGTGCCTAAAACCTTTGATACAGTTGCCCACTGAACAAAAAGACTAATAGCTTTGAAGTGTAGCCACAAAAAGTGAATGAAACCAACAAACTCTCCGACAGCAAAGTGCAGGGTGGAAGCTAAATATGTACAGAAAGCCTCTCTCTTCCACTTCATCAATTTCTAATTGGTTAATGTTTCCTCTAACCTTTCTATCAAAGCATGGGATTCTGAGTCAGATGATATCAGGGGAGTTAGGAAGATCGCTTTCTCTCAAGCCTGGCTGACTGCTTCTTTTTATTTACTTAACCAGTCTGCCGCTTTGCGATTGCTTACTATAAAACTTAAAGCATTGTTGGTGCGGGCTAAGAATGGAAGAGTTGTTGCAATGCCTTCCCTGAAGTCTGGGTCAGCACGCTTGTGTAAGTACGTACTGACAGGTGGGAATAGGGAAGGGTGGAGAAATTTTTGTACAAGAAGGAACATGCCAATACTTCATTGTGAAAACTGTGGGTGATGGCTAATGGAAAGGGATCTCAAGTCTGTGAGACCTTACTTGAATTTAAATGTATGGTGGTAGCTTTACAACGTGTATCAAATGAAAGGCATTTTAGCCGTGATCCAAAGTGAAATTGCAGCTGGTTTTCATCTGGGCCCTTAAAAAAAATGAAGTCCAGTGGACTAATAAGGATGTTTCCATTTGAGTTCAGCCTGTGGTTAAGGGCTCAAAAGAGCCGGTGGCTGGAGTGAGATGTCATACAGCAAGGACATGCTTCCTAATGAGCTGGCAGATAGGGGAAGAATGATAGAGCAGAGGCAAGAGGAAAGATCTCTTTTCCAAGGCGATTGTTTTTCCGGTGCCAAGGACTGAAATAGCTGTGATTGGTACGTTCCCAACGGGGAACAGGAAGAGGCTGGAAAAGCAAGAGAGTGTGTGTGTGTGTGTGTGTGTGTAGGGGGGGTGGTTTGCAAAACTAAATTGAGTGGCATTCCCCTTTTCTTCTGCCACTTACAGGAGAAAAGGATAGAGTTGTTTTACTTGCAAGAAACAGGATGTCTTTATGCAGAGACTCGGCATTTGGGGAAATGCATTTGCTTTCCAACTGTGCTGTAGATCGGGGTGTAATCTTGGCAAGTGCAGCAAAGCCATCTTCAGTACGCATGAGTGGAACTATAATCGCTTGACTAGCCCCATTCAAGGCGAATAGATATGCATCTGCTTAAGTACCTCTTAGAATTAGTCAGTAATCTTGTTGATGAGATCTAAGAGCCTTACACCTGCACAGTACAGGACGCGATATTGCTCTGGATATACCAGTATGGAAAAGTCCTTAGGCATCTACGTTACTTGTGAATGGGATTTAAATTAATAAAGGCCTGCATGCATTTGAAAGTCTTACACATAGATGTGGGGTTGGGGGCTTAGTGCCAATGAATAATAAAAACTGATTTAAATGGAAAATGTTATAGAACCAGAAATACCAGAAGGTGAATAAGAAGTTGTTGCCCTTAATTTCACACTGTAAACACTTAATGAATGCTGTAGTCTCAAGCCAAGAATACCCCCCAAAACAGGTAAATGCTTACAATGTCTGCGTATTGACGCTCTTTTGTGGTTGTGCAGCAAGTGCTTTTTGACTTTATTCAAAACTGCAGACAAGCAGGCAGGATCTAGCGGTGAATTGATAATGGGTACCTGAGGTTTGAGAAGCCTCTTTGGAAGTTCTTTTTGAAAGCTACAAATCAAAGGTCCTTAGCAATACATTTAAAAGTATTTTAGATTAAAAACTGCCCACGTGTCGTCTTAAGCTTTATGTAGCAACTTCATCAGTCTTCAACTCTGCCGTATGTAAAATCCCCAAACTTTCTTTTGTAATTGTTGGAAGAACAAGCTGAACATAAGTACATTTTAATTCTTAACACTCGAATGTGCCAGTACTTCACACGCCGCTTTCTAACACATCGTTGGCAAACTGCCCTTCTACCTAAAATTCTTCTGTCGCTGGATAAGCTCCCATATACAGAACAGTGTAGCCTGGTACTTATTTTTGGTTTTGTACTATGTCTGCAAGGATATTTTGGCTGTTTCATGAGAAACTTTCGCTCGGCAGTCAAGTGCTTGCTAGCAGCAGGTCGTAGGGCAGTGTCAGATCATTTAAGTCACAAGACCTGGACTACAAAGTGAAATACCACAGATATATACAATGTTCCGAGCTAATGTGAAATATTATTATTGCAAGCCATAATTTAGACAGTTGTAGGGCTCTAAAAGCCAGAAGACTTTTGCTGGAACTAAATGTCAAGTACAAAGTCTAAACTTTGAAATGCTCTATAGAGAGAAGGGGAATCTATAGCACATACATGCAGTAATTTGAGTTCTCTGCTTCGAGCTCTGGTAGTCTTGAATTTTTAGTGTCGGCTAGTATCTGAAGAGAGAACTTCCACAGTATTTCTCAGCCAAAACCTGGTGAGATCACTGATGTTGTCTGAATGCCAGAGTTGCTAGTTTTCAATTTCATGTTTACACCGGAGTCCCAGAAGGCTGCAAACCTTTTGTGGTGCTTATGTTCAGTTTGTAGACATTGCTTTATTAGGCTATTGTAGTATGTTGTTTTCGTAAATATTCCAGTTAAAAACAAAACTAGTACCATTAATGGAGAAGCAGGGAAAACCACATTATGTACCAATCTCTTGGAGCTAGAAGTAAAAGCAGCTGAATTTTCTTTAATCACGAACTGTATGATTCTTACTGGATGCCCTTACAGTGCAAAAGAGAGAAGTGATTGGCAGCAACCTAACAGTCCCTTTTGATTTCAAGCTTTATTCAGTTTGATGATAATGCGTGTGTGTTTCAGTTAATGGTTTGTAGCTCCAGGGCAGCCTTATCTTACTCTCTAAAGCAGAAAATTAATAAAACCAACTGGCTGCCTCAGAGAGTCTTGCCTGCGAAGCTAGAGAGCTGTGATGTGGGAGGTGACGATACCTAAACGAAGTTTTAACTCTGACATCTCTTCTGACTTCTAGATCCCGATCGCATTATTGAGAAGGCATCCCACTCTGGCATGATCAATCCAAGCCGTCAGTGGCAGACTTTGAAACATAATGCAGGAGTTGCCCACTTTGAGTATCAAATCCGTGTGACTTGTGCAGAACACTACTATGGCTTTGGCTGCAACAAGTTTTGTCGACCAAGAGATGACTTCTTCACTCACCATACCTGTGACCAGAATGGCAACAAAACCTGCTTAGAAGGCTGGATGGGACCAGAATGCAACAAAGGTTTGTGATGAATGCTCGACCCCCAAATGATCAGCGGGCTTGGATAGGATTGAGTGCATCGTATCCAGGTTGCAATTCAGTGGTCAGTTTGTGCGGACAACAGGGCTAAGGACTGATGGGACAGCAACTAACTCTTTACACAGAGAACTAGGGGCAGGAGAAGACTAGTTTCTGCCTTGTTTTAAAATCTTGGAGAGGTCTGACAAGTACTGGGCACTTAGCAGATGTGTTCTTTCTCTGATTATCCACATCTTTGCCCTTGGGAAGAAAACCCAACCCATTGACTTCAATGGGAGTTCTGCTGCTGACTTCAAAAAGGATTTCCCCTTTGGTGCAGAACTTCAAGACAAGCAGGAAGGAGAGACTTGTTTTAGAGCTGATCTGGCAAGTGTGAAGCTTTGGTGTTTGAAAAGTCCCAGGCTGTTTGTTCTACCTGAGATGATGTTTAACATGTTTATTAGGGAATGGCAACTTCCTAGGTAATTTCAGAAGGAGAAAGCAGGACTCTGAATAGGAACAAACTATCAGCATGTCTTGCTGACTGAGTTTACCTGCAATTTGAATCGACGCTCATCTTAATATCCTGTCTGTTCAGAGATATGGCTCAAAAGTAAATCCAGAGTAGTTAAAAGTTGCTTTGAATTAGATGTAAAGCCAGGGAGAGTGGACCAGTTCACCTGCAAAAGACAGAGAAAGGAAACCTGTAGACTCAAAGTGACTTGAGCTCTCTAAGGCGAGACGGTTTCTCTTGCATAGAAAGAACTCTTTGAACAGCATTAGGTATGATTCCTCTGCGAAGCTAGCTGATAGATTTCCTATCGCAGGGAGCCACCTACCTTGGTTTTCCTTCCAGTAGACTTGATACGAGAGACTTCTTAAAACCTTGGATTTAGTAGGATTACAGTGCTGGTTAGAGATTAAAACATTCCCACGAGGGTGAAGATGCAGGAAGCAGGCAGCATGCTGATACTCTTCTTTTTTTGTTTTAACAGCTATTTGTCGTCAGGGATGTAGCCCCAAGCATGGTTCTTGCACAATTCCAGGAGAGTGCAGGTAAATGCTCCCTCTCCCTCCTTGTTTCCCCCCAAATAATTAAACAAGTGATGCTAAACACAATAGGATTGGGGAGGGGGGGTGTTTTTGGAGTCGTGGTTTTGACCAAGGCACATTATTCATGCTGACTTGCCCAGAATAAGGGGGGAGCAGGCTTTTAATGCACTGATAATTTTAAGAAGCTTTTGGTTTGCGAAATGGTGGCACTGGGGGGGGGGAGGCCACAGGATAAATCGTGTGAATACTGCCTAATGAACACTAACTAATTGTTTCTGCATAAATAGTACAAATGTTTTGTAGGTATGTTTTTGTGTTGGTTTGTTTTTTTTAACAGCCTGATTAACAGGCTTTTTCAACTACAAGCTTGAAGTACAGCGTGGCTTTTCTCTCCTCTTCTCCCTTTCACTGTTTCCCCCTTCCTCCCTCCCACCCCCTGGTTTCTTCCATCAGTAGGCAAAAGTCAAGCATTCTTTAGAATGGGATTAGTTAAATCTCTCGGTTCCTTTACCATTGTGAGCCAGGCTCCAAGTGCTGAGAGGTTAATAGCTGGGATGAAATCTTGTCAGTAGGGTCCGATGAATGCAGACTTTTCCTCCCGTGCTTTGAAGTCTGTTCTGTCCTGGCAAGGAGACAATGAAAAGCAGAGTTTATCCATAACCCAACAATTAAATATTTGGAATGTCTGAAAATATACAGCATATATTTACAGCACAGGGAAGTTTTCTCCCTTACTAATAGAGGGTTAATGGGTATTAAATGTGGACGTTCTCTATCAACCAACTCGTCGTAAGTTGCTTCATGTAACCCCTTTATCGTATCTGTTTACATGCCATAGGGAACTGAGGGCTTCTGAGGTTACAAAATATTGATATTGATCCTGTGTAGGAAGGGTTAAAAGTGAAGCTTGGGTATTCACGAATAAAACTCAGAAGTCTGAAGGAACAGAAAGTGATTTTTCTGCCTAACAAACACTTTGGTGGATTCTCTGTTGCTGGAAACTTTTGCATGATGTGGACTGCTTTTCTTTCTAGATAAGATGTAGTTCAAACAAGAACTAAATCTGGGATGTCTGACAGACTATATTATATAAGAAGTCAGCCTAAATAGTCCCAGTGGTTCATTCTTTCTCTCTGTCCCTGTAATATATGCTTCAAAAACAAAACAAATCATCAAGGAACATTCTGAAAGTAAGGTAGGAAGTAACTTCTCGTCCTCCGCAAGAGACATGGCAAAGTGAAAGTCAGGCCGCAGGATGGACTGTTCTAGGTTGTTCAGTGATTTTAACGTTTAGCAGCACTGATATAAGCTGGTTAACCCCCAGAACACCAGATCTAAATCTTTTTTTAATTAAAGAAAGAAAAAAGCCTAGCAAGTAGTAGGAAGTATCGGGGGGGCCAGATGGCGAGAGGAGTGTATCAGTCAAGGCTACCAGTGATTTGTGCTTCTGTCATCAGAATAAACATGCCTTGTAGGGGTTGCTGTCTCCTAGTCAGAACAACAGGCTTTGTTTCCAGATTTTTTTTTCTTTCCTTTCTCTTTCTAAGTCTCTTACCTCCCACTCACTGCCCAGACACGCACTAGTGCTCTTATTTACTTAAGGTGCAACTTTCCCACACTTGATTTGCATAGTCTTGAAACAATGCTGTCCTTCTGGTGCCTTCAGATAACTTCTGCTTGCCAAGTTAGACCAATATCTTTAAAGTGAACACAGAAACAAGATTCTATTTTCTTTTAAGTTTTGATGAGTCATATAGCCTGTATGTTACAAATGCAACAGAGTTTAAAAATAACATCCCAGCAGAAACTGCTCTGGGTTCTGGTACAATAGACAACTTGCAAACATTCTTAAAATATTCTTTTCCCTATTGGTGCGAGTTGCTTTCTTTAATGCAGGCCAGCCAACAAAACCATATTTACTCATGCATCACTATACAAGGAAAGTTAACTTTAAATTTCTCATGAGAAACTGCTGCACACATATTATTAAACAAGAATTATTACCATGAATCTTCTTCTGGAATTGGTATCTTTTTTTTTTTTTCGGTGCCCGTAGCCTTATCCAATTTTGTTTGTTACGCCTTGAAGCTGATGTTTGAAGAAAGTTGTATCTTTGGCTCTAAAGCTCGTGGCTTTTTTTTCCTGTGTGGGTTTTTTCTTTAATTACTTGTTTCTCTTTACACATGCTTTAAAGAAAACAAAACCCCTGCCCCTTTGATTTGGCAGAAAGGAGTAAAATTCTCGATTTGGATACCTGTTTTTGCAGGTGAGGTCCCTTAGTTTTGCTTGTGTGCAAGCTCACAGGCAAGTTGCGTTGAATGCAATACAAATTAAAAGGGTATGTTCCTAAATTTTGATCTTTGTGCATTCTTATTATATTCCCTATACAGAAGGATTTTCCAAGAGCTACTTGAGAGAGGTTGTTTTGCCTGATCTGGTTTTCTTTCATGTTCTTTGCACACAAAGACACATAAGTTGGACTTAGCTTTTTTTTTTTTTAGCACACAAACTAATAAGAATTTCCCATTGACTTTGAATGGGCTGCTATTGAAATAGCTATTAAAAAAAGAGGTTAATTAGGATGCAGTTTGTCACCTGAGATTTTTAGAAGGGAAGTCAGACTTACCACTAGCTGTGTGTGATTACCCAATGGATAGATCCCTCTAGCTTTTTCCCATGAGAAGAAATTGCCAGTAGAAGAATGGTGGGGGGTTTTATAAATAGAAAGCTTAGCTGACTTCTGTACAGATGAGGTTTGTTTTCATAATTTAGTGACCGCTTAGTGGATAATTGCTGCTGATCAATTACTCTTAGGACCTGTTAATGAAATACAGTACCTCAACAAACCCTTGCTTTTCATTTTCAACTTGTTTTCCTTGTTTCTATCTATAATCAACTTTAATTTGAAGAATCCTTGGTCTGTCGCGCTAGTGAGAACTAAATGAAAGCCAAAATGAGCTTTCCCTTAAGGGGGCTTTACTCTAAAAGAACATCTTCCTTTTAAATACAGGATTCGGGTAGCTCATTGATAGTGGCAATAAATAGTTTAAATAATAATAAATTCTTCTCCAGACATGAAATTAAAGTTTCTCAGACTTGGATATGTTTTAATTATTCCCTGAAAAGAGGTTAGCATAAATCAAACTCTGAAATACACTGACAACTGATCTTCTCTGAATACATGTAAAATCCTGATGGATGCTGTTTTCTTTAGTCTCTTACTGTGGCCCAGTCCGTGCTTTCTGTGTATGTCCTCTAGTTCAGAATAAGGTTAACTTCCGATAGAGCGGAGAACTAATGCTTTGCTACTGCCTTGCCGAGGGCTCAGAGTTGGTGTTTATGGTTTTGTTTGTCTTCCTGCAAACCCAGCACAGCACGGCTGAAATGCCTGGAACCTTGTATTCATGAGGATCTCTGGATAACTATTGTTTCCACTGACTTTTTCTCCCCGCCCTCAATTTATAAAGCACCCTGTCAAAGTCCAGAGATTGATTTGTAGTGCACACCCACCCTCTCTGCCACATTTGTATGAGGCTCCAAAAGAGTATTATTGTGCTGAATGGCCTCATGCTGGTTCTCTCAGAACAGTTATTCTTTTGTCAGGAGGCTGGCTACAGAGACCTTGGCAAAACTACTAAAATGTTTGTTTACAAGAAACCATCAAACAAACCATGAATAGCTTCTCCCCTCCCCTCGTCCGGCCCTTCTCCCCCACCTCCCCAGTCTTTCTCCAAGCTTTGGAGTTGTACACTCACATCTACACAGTGTGATTCTAACGGGTTTTTGGTTTGTTTCCCTGTTCTGATTTTTTTCTTTTTTTTTTTTTTTTTAACCGAAGGTGTCAGTATGGATGGCAAGGCCAGTACTGTGATAAGTGCATTCCACACCCAGGATGTGTCCATGGCACTTGCATTGAACCATGGCAGTGCCTCTGTGAAACCAACTGGGGTGGTCAGCTCTGTGACAAAGGTATGCTAATCTTATAGATAGCCGAGTGTAACACTTGAATTTTAACACTGGCAGACTTAGCAAGGAGAGAGCGCACGCGAGACTGAGTGAGCGAGCCTCCTGAAACATGGTGGGAGTTTTTTGTCCTTCAGCTACTTAGCGTTGTGTCCTCTGCTGTTCTGGCGTTGTTAGCCTATGTGCTTAACTTTTCCCTGTCCTGTCCTACTCTTGTGCGCAGCCGTATTCTGTGAAGGCTCTAGAATAATGGAACAAAGCATGCACGTGGTGATGTTTCTGTTCTTTTTCAACCATGGCTTTAATGCTCCTCACCTCTTGCAGATCTGAACTACTGTGGAACCCACCCACCCTGTTTGAACGGTGGTACCTGCAGCAACACTGGCCCTGATAAATACCAATGTTCCTGCCCTGAGGGCTACTCAGGACAGAACTGTGAAATTGGTAAGCGTTTGATGCAGCTGCTGAGCTGCCACTTGGCAGTTAATTCTTGCCAGCTTTTAGTGGCTGGTTTTGGATATATTTTATGAGGTTGGGGAAAAGTCAATTTCTAATATTAATTATGATGTCAGGGCTAGCTACAAAGATCCAGACTTGCTTGTTCGTGCTTCATCATGAACAGTTGGTATCTCTGAACATCAGCCTTCTGCTCACCGGAGAGATCACCACAAGTTACCTTGTCTGCCTCTGAGTCAGACAGGCGCAAGTCAGTGTGTTGATGAGTTTAGCACAGAAGATGACTTCCTGCTGGCTAGTAGCTTTTTGATTCACAGCTCTCACGGGAGTGCAGTACATCAAGAGTAATGATGGTGTGTCCAGAGTAGAAATGTGTGGAGGGAGCAGGGGGTGGCTTCTGATGATGTTGCTAGTCTCTACCGTAACGTACTTCTGTGCTGGTGCAGCGGAGCACGCCTGCCTCTCTGATCCTTGCCACAATGGGGGAAGCTGCTTAGAGACGTCTACGGGATTTGAATGTGTGTGTGCGCCTGGCTGGGCTGGACCAACTTGCACTGATAGTAAGTCCTTTCAAAATTGAATCAAAAATGTGCTAGTTTGCTGTTTTAGATCAGCCTTTCTAATCCCTGATAAACTTACAGGGCAGCCTCCTTAACCTTTCCCAGCTTTAGCAACGGTTCTTGGCAGCCATTTATACCACCGTGCACGCTCTTCTCCTTTGCTTGTACCAAGGTTTTTGTTAAACGCCAGGGCAAAGAATGGCCAATGGCTTCTTTCAAGAAGCAGAACACTGAATTTTTGTAGCATTCTGACAAGTTGTTTAAAATACTGTTTCGAGAGACTTGCCAGATCAAAATCTGACTTCCACTTGCAAAAAGGCCACAGGTGTAAACTTCTTGCCCTGTGCTATGACCCCCCCTTTCACACTACTGTTATTTTTAAAGGAGGCTTTTGCTGAAATCAGAGTAGACCTAGAAATCCCAAGTAGAAGTCCTGTTGCCTTTCTGTTTCTCGGGGCAAATCCTAGTAGCAGCAACCATTTATCAAACTTGTCAGTTACTGACATTGCCTGTCCGGTAACAGAGCTAAGCCTCTCCTTACTCCGCGTTGCAGATATTGACGATTGTTCTCCAAATCCCTGCGGTCATGGAGGAACTTGCCAAGATCTAGTTGATGGATTTAAGTGTATTTGCCCACCTCAGTGGACTGGCAAAACGTGTCAGCTAGGTGAGAACTGCTTTTCTCTTCATCCAGTGTTGCTCTGGGGTGGCGGAGGAAGAAATGCAGAAGGGATCGTAGTCCAGCAGGCAGGGGCAATGGTGCCCTTTGCGTTAGGCACGTTTATGGTTCCGAAGCCTACGGACGTATTCTGGCGCATTGAGAATGTTAAGTGTCGGTGTTTGCAGGACTGGGGTCTAGGACGGTCTGAAAGCATAGAGCGGCTGCCTTCTCTCGTCGTTTTGCTGATGCATGCTAGCAGTTGAAGGAAATAATTAACTAAGCCAGAGAGACATACTTTAAACCGTAAATGAACTGAAGTGGGGAGGGTGCATGTGTATGCCTTCCAGTCCTGCCCCCACATGTATTTCTTCCTTTAGCTTGTGAGAAAGTTGCTGTATCTCTTCAGCCATGTCAACTCCTCCAGACCAAGTTGTTCACAGCTGGGTTCCAAAATGTGGATGATCTCACGAAGAATGAGCTGTCTGCATTCTTTACACAACACGCTAATCCCAATGACCAGGCTGCAGCACTCCTCCTTCAAAACGCTCAGTTGAGATGTGTGTGTGTGTGTGTGGGGGGGGGAAGTTGCTCTTAATGAGTGGCTGGGTAATTACAAAATAATTAGCGTAGCCTGTATGTTCTAATTGCAGAGAAATTGGAAGAGACTACAGAGACTGATGTATGATTGACTTTTGTTCGTTCGAGTCACGCTAATCCATGCTGTATATTACAAGTTCCTCTTAGATCTGAATGAACTGCTGATTGTTGCTGTGAAAACTGGCTGTAGGCTTTTTTTTTTTTTTCTCTTCTCCCCCCTGCCCTGCAAGCCCTGCGTTTGGCCATTCACATTGTTGGGGTTTTTTTTCAGATGCGAATGAATGTGAGGGCAAACCTTGTGTCAATGCCAACTCCTGCAGGAACCTGATTGGCAGCTACTATTGTGACTGCATTACTGGCTGGTCTGGCCACAACTGTGATATAAGTAAGTGTCTTATATCCTTGGGTTTATTAAACACCAGGTGTGTGTGTGTGTGTGTGTATGCCACTGAGTTCCAAGCTCAGATTTAAACATCAGGCAGAGTCCCAGCGGCTGATGTTTTTAGAAAGGGAGTAGTTGGTGCGGAATGAAAATACACAATTTTATCAAACTTATTAGTCCATAACATAGCTATATTCTGATAAAGGGACTAAAACAATGATGTGAAGTTTCACTGCCTCTAGTAGAAGAATCGCGAAAGGTTCCCACCCATTATAATAACCTTATCTCAAGGAAGGCATGCAGGAAACTTGACAAAAGGTTTATCTAGCTGCAGTTTTGGAGAGACTTGAACTCTGTATCTAGTGTAAATATATTTTTGCCTTCTAACCACGCTAATTTTATTACAGATATTAATGACTGTCGTGGACAATGTCAGAATGGAGGATCCTGTCGGGTGAGCCATCCTTGTTTTATTTTGGTTTCCCCGAGACTTGCAACAGTAACTAAAACATTTGAGTCTAAACACAAATAGTGTGGAAAATAGCGATTAGCTGGTATAAATCGTCATTTCTTTGGGTTGGGGGGAGGGCCTCTGTCACGCTGCAGCATGTTGAGGTATGTCCGTAGAACAGCAAGGGCGAAAAATATAACTGCAATAAATGACTCACTTTCACTGCCAGTGTCACCAGTGAACGGGGCCGGTTGTTGTGCAAACTACCTGCTGTAAATGTAGATACTCCGCTTCAAAATGTGGATTAATGTATCCTGCCTGGAAATTAAGGACGTAAGCCAGTACTGGGGCGTTTGTGTGTGTGTTTATTTTTTCCCCCTAAATATTCTTGCCTTGCTTGGACATAGTAAGAGGATGTATTTTTTTGGACTGTCGCTTTTTTTATTTCTTCTCTTTAATAAGAAAGGAGGAAAAAACCTTAACTCTAAACTTTCTTGTTCCTTCCCAGGACTTGGTTAATGGTTATCGGTGTATCTGTTCACCTGGCTATGCAGGAGATCACTGTGAGAAAGACATCAATGAATGTGCAAGTAACCCTTGCATGAATGGGGGTCATTGCCAGGATGAAATCAATGGATTCCAATGTCTGTGTCCCGCTGGTTTCTCAGGAAACCTCTGTCAGGTAAGAAGCACGGGTGAAAGGCAGGCCCTCAGCCAGTGGCGTTTCTACCGGCACTCTGGATCTGTACACGGAATGCCTTGCATCCAGTGAACCATAGTATAAAGTTGTACTTGATATCGCTGTCAGTCTGCCAAGAAAGTGCTTGATTAATATATATTGGGGGGGCAAAAAAGAAACCAACAAAACCCCTGACGGGCTGCTGAGGATTCTTTTTGCTAAACAGACCACAAGTGTTTGCGTGTCAGGTTTTTGTTGCGCGCTAACTATTAACTTTCGGTGGCTGTTTAATATCAAGAGTGCTGTCTGCTGAAATAGTTGCAAGTCGAACTAAACTCTGTGCGTTATGAACAATTCATTGAGGCAGCAGATAAAAAGGTCAGATTCCACAATGTCTGCCTGTCGTAGTGAGGGAAAGCTATGATAAAACTTCTGTTTCACTCAGCCTCCCCACACCCCCCCCTTTTTTTTTTTCCTCCTTTTTATTTCTCTTCCTCTCTCTGCACTATTTACAGCTGGACATAGATTATTGCGAGCCAAATCCTTGCCAGAATGGTGCCCAGTGCTTCAATCTTGCTATGGACTATTTCTGTAACTGCCCTGAAGATTACGAAGGGAAGAACTGCTCCCACCTGAAAGATCACTGCCGCACAACTCCTTGTGAAGGTTTGTGTTACCTTGCAGGTGAACGGGAATGACAATAGTTTCTGCCCCTCCTCTGGCTGAAGCCATAATGCAGCTCCAATGGTGTAGTCAGTAGAGGAGCCTTTGTACAAAGAGGCTGAGTTTTTTGCCCTGTGCCTTATTGCCTCTATTTGTGTGAGAAGATGAGTACTATTTGTAAATATCGGCTGTTAGAAAAGCAGACTTATGTCAATGTGGACAGAAAACACATGTAGCAAATAGCCTGCTTTGCTGAATTTATTCCAGGCCGTGGACGTGGTCCAGCAATCTTCAGATAAGATGCTGTGATTATTTTATGCACAAACACTTGGTGTAGTCCTTTTATTTTAAAGCAGCAAGCATTTTTGGCACTGTTAGGTTTACAGTTGGACTCGATCTTAAAGGTCTTTTCCAACCTAAATGATTCTATGATACGTATGTCTTTTAAACGTCCATCGCTGGAAATTAAAATGTTGCTCTTAGCTTAAGAAATCGGATAGAATGGGTAATCCTCATGCAGGTCTCTGCTTTTTCTACAGTGATTGACAGCTGTACCGTGGCAGTAGCTTCTAACAGCACGCCGGAAGGCGTTCGTTACATTTCTTCAAATGTCTGTGGTCCTCACGGAAAATGCAAGAGCCAAGCGGGTGGAAAATTCACCTGTGAATGCAACAAAGGATTCACTGGCACCTACTGTCACGAGAGTAAGAGCTAAAAAGATAATGTGTTTTACTGTCCCCTGCTCTTCTTGGAAGAAGATTCCATCCTTTCCTCCCAGCCTGCTTTAAGGTTTCTTTCTTGTAACACAGTGAACCTTGGAACTGCTTTAAGTTTTCATATCCCGCTTGGGCGAGGCAGATTGGAATTTGCTAGGCCTTGGGGAAAGTTCACAGTAATGAACCTTCTGGCCTTGAATTGTATGTTTTTAAAAACCTTATGTATACAAGGTCTGAGGTAGCTAATAGTGGGGTTTAACACGGCTCTTAAGGACTCCTGACTTTTTTTGGTTTTAATAGTAATTGTTGAGTGACAGGCTCATCGCTTTGTGCACTGTTCTTCAGCTATTTCTCATCTTGCTTATAACCCTTCCTCTCAAAAGGGGCTTAGAAATGGAAGTAGCATCAAACAGTCTGCAATAAGATGATGACTTCTAGTAGCTGTACTTCTAGTTTGATTTTTTTTTCCCCCCTTTTTTTTTTCCCCCTCCCCTCTCCTCCAAACTGTTGCAGATATTAATGACTGCGAGAGCAACCCCTGTAAAAATGGTGGCACTTGTATCGACGGCATCAACTCCTACAAATGTATTTGTAGCGATGGATGGGAAGGAACATATTGTGAAACAAGTAAGTTAACCGTTCTTCAGCACGCAGAAAGATCTCTTGGGAAAAACATCAGGAAGGAATGGCTGGTACTGTCTATAAGGCGAGAGTGACCAATGCCAATGCAACATAAACTCTGCTTCAAAGGCTGCAGAGGACAAGGCGCCCTCTTCTTTCCACCGAGTCCCAGGCTTTTGTATCAGAACTAAACCCGAGTTACGAAGCTGGACTGGGAGTAGAACCTGGCTCTCCTACCGTTCAATTTTCTGCTCTGCCCTTTGGGTGACTTTCTGTAAGAAACCCTTAGCGTTGGTACACAGCATTTTAGGAATGGCATATCTGCCTATCGCCCTTGTATTTTGTCAGCCTCGGAAACAGAAGAGGAGTGAGCACTCGGCTCCTGTCCTCTGACCGATAGGATAGTTTACGCAATAGGCCTTTTCGCTTCTTGTTTACTGAAACAAGATGACAAACAAAATGAAAGCAAACTGGAGGAGTGTGGTGGAACATTCTTTGTCTCTGTGACAGCGCTTAAAGCTTTAAAATACTGTCTTAAATGTTTAATCCACGATTGAAACACAGGCCGAAATTAGGGATGGGACATGCACCTTTCAAGCATTAAGTGTTTGTCAATTCTGTAAACATCGCTTAGCTTGTTTTCTCTCCTTAACGTATCTAGATATTAACGACTGCAGTAAAAACCCTTGCCACAATGGAGGAACTTGCCGAGACTTGGTCAACGACTTCTTCTGTGAATGTAAAAATGGGTGGAAAGGAAAAACGTGCCACTCCCGTAAGTTCAGCATTTCCAAAACATAGCAGGCGCGCTCTCTTAGGCTGCTTAAACTTGTTGCATTGCTTTAAGAAAGCACTGGTATTAAGGATAGTTTGGGTTCTTCGCAGGTGACAGCCAGTGCGATGAGGCAACGTGCAACAATGGAGGAACGTGTTACGACGAGGGGGACACTTTCAAGTGCATGTGTCCCGCAGGATGGGAAGGAGCCACTTGTAATATAGGTAAATACCCTGCATAATCACCGGGAAGCAGATGCAGCACTGAATCTGTGACCTCAGTTTTTCCCCTTGGCTCAGTTTGGACGGCTTTCGAACAACTCGGCGGCAAATCTCGTTTCTGTTACAGCAAGGAACAGCAGCTGCCTGCCAAACCCCTGTCATAACGGTGGTACCTGCGTAGTCAGCGGGGATTCTTTCACTTGCGTCTGCAAGGAGGGCTGGGAAGGACCCACGTGCACTCAGAGTAAGTTCTCTCTGCTTGAACTTTTCCAGAGCGCTGCATGATGAGAACATTAGCTCATCCTGTCGCCCTTGGAGGCAAGATTGAAACCAGAAGGGAAAGCTTGTTTGATGTAGGCTTTAGCATCACCTGAATCTTTGTTTTTAATGACTTTATGTGATAGAGCCTTGACCTGGGCATGAGAAAGTTGCAAATGAGCTAAGTGGAGACAGATGTTGTCTTGTTTTCTCCCGCATTCTTTTTCTACGAGCAGCTCTGTCTGCTTCCACTTTTTTTTTTCTCCCCCCCCCCCCCCCCTTAGATTCTTTACAACGATCTCTTCCTGTGTACATGTGTTCCACAATGTACTTAACAAATTTTGTGGCAGAAGCCTGGAATCAATTTAGTAGAGAATTTCAGCATATTTTTGTTGAAGTTGAGCTAAGTGTAACTGGGGCATTAGGGGAAGTTTGATCGTTCTTTACTGACAGTGGAGTTGTATTAGCCAAAGTCTGCGTATTTAATGTTGTCTGTCTTTGCTTTGCAGACACAAACGACTGCAGTCCTCATCCTTGGTAAGTTTAATATGTTTGTCTTCCACCCTTTGCTTTTTTTTTTGTTGCTTTAGAATTCTAGAACCTTTTTTATCTGTAGCGTTTTTTTAACGTGTACAATAACTTCTCTTTATAGTTATAATAGCGGCACTTGCGTGGATGGAGACAACTGGTACCGCTGCGAATGTGCTCCGGGCTTCGCAGGTCCTGACTGCAGGATCAGTAAGTGTTTCAATGGCACTCTACCTTGATTTTTTTTGTCTCGCTTCAATCTTGTTGCAAGACAACCATCTTAATTGAGTTAAGTGGTAGATCAGATTAATGATAGATGTCCTGTGTCTTCTGTGTCCGTAGCCAGATCTGAAGCAGGTGTGGGGAGGGCAGGAATTGCACTGAAAAAGAAAAGAAATCTGAAAGTCCGTTCAGCTAGAGCTGAAACCTCTTGGTTCAGCTGAGTGGGCAAAATGCCCTTCAGGAGAGTCTTCCCAGTTAGCGTGTGTTTGTGTGGCGTAGGTTTCTGCCCGAGACAAAAGCGTGCCAGCCAAAAACCTTGTCAATTAATAATCCACCTACAAGCCCGGAGGTGATGTATGCACTTCCCTGTAATTTAATAATAACTACAGGTAGGAGGACACTAACACTTTTTTTTAATAACAGCCATGGAAGTAGAAGTTTCATAGCAGCAATGCGACTGGAAAGGGGCTTAACGTTGTCATCAGTTGAAGAATCTAGTAGGGGGACAAAACTGGAGTATGTCAAAGGAGAGGAAGTGTGTTTGTGTGAGAAGGAATGTGTCCTTGCCCTTGAAAAGCTTAAGTAGCCATAGGGGTCAGGTTTTGATCTTTGTTAGCGCCACACAGCAGAAACTTCAAAGAACTTGCTCTGAGACTACACCGGTGCTGCTAGTAAGAGTCTATCTCCGAGTAGACGCTAGAAAGTGAACGTAAAGCTCCAGTAGGCAAATCTCCCGTATGGTTTTTCTGACAAAATAGAAGGATGCTACAGAGTAACTTTTTTATTTCCTCTCTTTCCCACCCTAGATATCAACGAATGCCAGTCTTCACCCTGTGCCTTTGGAGCTACGTGTGTCGATGAAATTAACGGGTACCGTTGCATTTGCCCACCGGGTCGTAGTGGTCCAGGATGCCAAGAAGGTATTCCAGGTGTCATAGCTGGTCATAAGACTTGTAGCAAGACCTGTATAATTGCATGTTGAGAGGTTTGTGGCTGTATGGGTGTTTTGGGGGGTGTTGGTTGTTGTTGTTTTAAAGCGAGTATCTTTATTGAAGAAGCCAACTTAGCGCTAAGTTTAGATGAACTTAGGAAAGGGGCTTTTTCGCTTTTTTTTTCCTATTTTAAGTTTACAATTCTGTTCAATCTCTCTTCAGTTACGGGAAGGCCTTGCATTACCAGTGTTCGAGTAATGCCAGATGGGGCTAAGTGGGATGATGACTGTAATACCTGTCAGTGTTTGAACGGAAAAGTCACCTGTTCTAAGGTACAGCTGTGCTGCGTTTTGGCTTATACTGTCTTCTGTCCTGTAACCCGCGGTTACTCATCGGTATTTATTCTCTCCTAGGTTTGGTGTGGTCCTCGACCTTGTGTCATACATGCCAAAGGTCATAACGAATGCCCGGCTGGACACGCCTGTGTTCCTGTGAAAGAAGACCGCTGTTTCACTCACCCCTGTGCTGCAGTGGGTGAATGCTGGCCTTCGAATCAACAGCCCGTGAAGACCAAATGCAATTCTGATTCTTACTACCAAGACAACTGTGCCAACATCACCTTTACCTTTAATAAAGAAATGATGGCACCAGTAAGTAGCAGAACATCGCTCGCTGTGCTGCGGCGCGCACGCGCTTGCTTCCCAGAGCACAAAACAACTTTTTTGCCGGGTAAAAAGTACAGGAAAAGCTGACGCTCCCTTGTTACCAAAGAAACGGAAGGTATAGAAGGATTAATACAGACTCCTACCCCACATGCTTTTGTGTCCAGAGAAGAACAAAAGCTGATTTGGAGGGAATTCCACCTCCTCGTCCCTTGAGAACTCTCGTTTCAGGGGAAAAAAAAAAAAAAAAGTCTTGTATCGGTGTGTTCGTGTGCATGTATACTTAAAAACCCAACCAAACAGCACCTTTTTTGTACCCTCCAGGGACTTACCACAGAGCACATTTGCAGTGAATTGAGGAATCTGAATATTCTGAAGAATGTTTCTGTTGAATATTCCATCTACATTACCTGTGAGCCTTCACACTTGGCAAATAATGAAATACACGTTGCTATTGTAAGTATTCCTGGAATATTTTTAAATGTCATAGTGGTTAATTGCTTGGATGTGTGTGCAACATGTGGATTTCATAAAAATCGTAATTCCTGGCTTTGTCAGCACTTCTCGTTGTTTAGTTTCCATCCCGATTCCCTTTACGAACAGGGAAGAAATTCTGGTTACGTGAGCGTACCTGAAAGCTACCATCTGGCAGCACTGTAATAGGGCAGTAAAACACTTTCTGTTGCGCTCTTGAGCGCTGCTTTTGGGGTAGATTGTGGGGTTTGTTGTTTTGGTTTGGTTTTTTTGTTGTTGTCTTTTTAAAGATGGGGACACAAATTCTGCAGCATTAGTTTCTGCCCGTAGCTGGGCTTTTTGCTCGTTTCTGGTTTGTTGTTTAAGTATTAAAAGTACCGAGAGCCTTAACTGATTGTGAAAGTTTATAAACAGCAGATTACCCACGCGTCTGCTCTGGCGTTGGGCATTAATTGTGTGACTTCTTCTGTAGTCTGCAGAAGATATAGGGGAAGATGAAAACCCAATCAAAGACATCACAGATAAGATTATTGACCTTGTCAGTAAGCGCGATGGTAACAACACGCTAATTGCTGCAGTCGCGGAAGTCAGAGTACAGCGGCGACCGGTTAAAAACAAAACAGGTAAGCTTTTCCTTGTCTCCGAAAACTGGCACACTTGCCGTGACTGGAATGGCCTCTCAGAGCTGGTGGAGCTCTTCTCGCTTTCGAGATTGGTAGCAAGTCTGAGACTCTCTGCCTCTTGGCCCTCTTAACTGGGAACAACAAGGAGGCTTTTTTTACCGGGATCTTGCTACTTTAAAAAAGAAAGAAGAGTTTAAAAGTTCTGAAAAAGCTCTAAAACAGTGGCCTAACCTGTTAAAAGGGCTGCTACTCCTCGGCCCTCTTCACGGAGAAATAAGGAAGAAGAAAGCTAGTCAAGTCACGCTTGCCCGGCTCTGAAAGCTCCCATGTATTTGCCCGGCGATGCCGCTGCCCAAATGCGATGAATTAAATGCTAAGGTCAGAAGCGTCCGTTCGGTGTCCACATAGCGCCAGGCGTGCCCTGGCATCCTACCGGCAGCCCCCAGTGGGGAGGGAAACGGCCGTGGTGGGTACGGAGCCGGTTGCCCTCAGGCCAGGAGATGTTCCCTCTGAGCTGGGAGCCGCGGCAGGGCCGTGGTGCTGAAGCCCGCGTTACCGTTGCCTGTGATGACTTGGCTCCGTGCACAGCAGGAAGGCGTTTCGAGTCCTAAACTCACTTTAAACACCCTGTATTCTAAAAGAGCCAGGATTAGCCTTATGCTACTGTCTGGACCCCCGAAAAAATTAAGGCTTAAGAATGGAGACTTGTTTTCTTGGTAGAAAGCCTTGACTGACTGGAACGCTCGGTTTGGAGCAGGGTTAACTGGTCTCGTCTCTCTTCCAGATTTCCTGGTGCCGTTGCTGAGCTCGGTCCTAACAGTAGCCTGGATCTGTTGCCTGGTAACTGTTTTTTATTGGTGCATTCGAAAGCGCAGAAAGCAGAGCAGCCATACTCACACGGCGTCTGATGACAACACTACCAACAACGTAAGGGAGCAGCTGAATCAGATAAAAAACCCCATTGAGAAACACGCAGCCAATACTGTCCCCATTAAAGACTACGAAAACAAAAACTCTAAAATCGCCAAAATAAGGACACACAATTCAGAGGTGGAGGAGGACGACATGGACAAACACCAGCAGAAGGCCCGCTTCGCCAAGCAGCCAGCGTACACTTTGGTAGACAGAGATGAAAAGCCCCCCAACAGCACACCTTCCAAACACCCGAACTGGACAAATAAACAAGACAACAGAGACTTGGAAAGTGCACAAAGCCTAAATCGAATGGAGTACATCGTATAGCAGACAGCGGGGTGCTGCCGTGCAGGGCCTTTAAATGTCACTGTAAAGGCACTCAAGAGCTTGTAGTTCTTAAACTGTTGTGTAATATTTGAGTCTGAGGCTATTATTTACTTAGGATCCCTGTGTTAATTTAAGTTTTGACAAGCTGGCTTACACTGGCAAGGATAGTTGCTGTGGTTGGCTGGGATACCAAGTGCTGCATTTCACACCTATGCAAAACTAGTCAAAAGTGCCCTCGCGTAAAGTCCGCTCTAGCCGATACATCACGGAAACCTTTCGGAAGGCGTTACGCAGCCTTACCGCTCTTCCTTAGTTGTTAATTTTTCTTTTTTTTTTTTTCCCTGCCAGACGTCCCGATTTAGACAGTTTCTTTAGACTAACGCGTTTTTATTTATATTTATTGAATTTGAGTTTTTTGTATATTGGTTTTATGGTGACGTACAACTAGTTCTGTATTTGAAAGTGCCTTTGCAGCTCGGAACCACAGCAACTATCAAAAATAAGTTTATTATTTATTTTTTTATTGTATTTTTTTGTTGGGGGCGGGCGGGGGGAACTTGTCAGCGGTTGCTGGTAAATGAAGAATTTAAAGAGGAAAATGTGTCAAAAATAGAAGTTTGTATAGATATGTAAATAATTCTTTTTTTATTAATCACTGTGTATATTTGATTTATTAACTTAATAATCAAGAGCCTTAAAATATCATTCCTTTTTATTTATATGTATGTGTTTAGAGTTGAAGGTTTTTGATAGCATTGTAAGCTCGTGGCTTCTCTATTTCGAATTTATTTCCTTGTTACATGTTGCCTATATGCCAAAACTAAGGTGTTCTAAAATAGTTTATTTTTAATAGGATGGGCTTTCATGCCTTGATGCTGGCTTCTGTACAATGTCAAACGTTTGAAACACCTTCCATAGCATCACTTTAAGACTATTTGTAAGTACTGACTGAGGCAGTTTAGATAATTAGACTAGAAATTTTTTTTTTGCTGCTTTAGACTTGAAAAAACAACGAGTGACAGGCAGATAATCTGCTAAGAAGCGGTTGAAGGGAACAAACCTGAGCTATTACTTTATGTAGATGACCTGTGAGTGGTTGCATGTAATTAAAATATCAAATTAGCGTGTGAAGTTGGAAACACAGCAATCTTCTTTTGTAAATTCTGATTATTTTTTTTTTTCTCACCATGAATATGTAATACTGAACCACTTGTAGATTTGACTTTTTTTGTAATCTACTGCATTTAGGGAGTATTCTAATAAGCTAGTTGTTGAATACTTGAACGGTAGAATGTCCAGTAAGATCACTGTGTAGGTTTGCCATAGATTACACTGCCCGCCTTAACAAGTGAGGAAATCAAAGTGCTATTACGACGTTTAAGATCAAAAGGCTTATAAACATAGCAATCTCGGTGGTTAACCATTGAGATGATGAAGATACCTTGTATTGTGATATTAGTGTTATATGAAAATGCATCTTTGATGTGTTGTTCCTGGCAATAAATCTTGAAAAGTAATATTTATTAAATTTTTTGTATGAAAACATAAAAGAGCGTGGAGATTATTGAGCTTGGAGGCACTCCCGACTAGTTAGTTGTGCAAAAACAGGGGCAGGTGCCAGGTCTACGTTTCCAAGACCAGCCACTGATTTCGGCGGAGTCAGGTAGTTGTTGGTGGTGGTTGTTGTTGTTGTTAGATGATTACAGGTTCCCCTCTGGCTCCGAATCTAATTGAAGGGGTTTGAAAGCAGCACGGCCCTTGTTCTCAGTGTCTTTTGGCTAAGGTACCTCCGTGTACTTCTAAGAGGAGGAGGAGGAGGAGGAGGATGTGACTGGAATTGTGCAACAAGTCTACTTTGCATGGGCCAATGAGCTACCACCAGATAGGAACCGAGTCTAAGGAGCTAGGCAGGATGCAATCTGCTGACCTGGATGGGAAAGGATCCACAGATCATACTGATTCCTAATGGGCAAAAAGTGCTTTGTAAAGCATAAAATAAACTCTCAAACTATTCAACACAACGGCTTTCAATGCTTAACTACCGCAGCCCCTCCCAGCTCCGAGGGGCTGCGCGGGGAAGTAGGGGTTAGCTGCCTGACACTCGTCTTCCCGCACGCTTCCCTGAGGAAGCCGCAAACGTGTTTTGGTAAGGGGCTAGCGCAAAGCTGAAGGGACGATTCACAGCGAAGCAACAAACTCAGTTGAAAGAGAATACAGAACAGGGTCAGGCTGCTCGCTACCGTGAAAGGGGGACTGCTCTTACTCTTCACCATCACGTGCCACATACATAACTTTTAAGTACCGGAGGATCATCGGTTTGCTGCCTCCTGCACGGAACGTCAGCAGGATTAGCTTCATCTGACCGCTTCAGTAATTCCTCATCAAACAAATCCCACGAGTATTTATTTCCCTTTGTTCCCTGACTTCTACGATCTGCAATAAAGCAAAAGCCACCTAAAGAGAATAGAATCCTCCGCCTGCCTCAGAAGCAGAAAGCCAGGCGATTAACGGAATGCTTTTCCGTACTTTTAATGTTGAATTAACCGTCTTCCCGAAGCCTGCCCTTCACGTAGGTCTCAAATTCGATGACGCAGAAACCAACTACTCTTCTAAATGCCCGAAACATTTATACCTGACTTTGTAGGAATAAATCTGAGCCTGCCTTCTATTAAGCAAAAAACAAAATACAATAGGGCTTTTGCTAGTCTTGGGACCATGTATTCAACAGGCTACTTCGAAACCTACTGGGGCAAATTCTAATTACAGCCTTTGATATAGTGACCAAGCTGTTTGCTCAGCGCTTTGAAGACTCGGTGTGGAGCAACACCTGGGTTCCTCAAGCTTCAAAACTTGTCAAAGCCTCGTGTGCAGCACCCCTTCCTTTCTTTCTTTCTTTCTTTCTTCCTTCCCAGCCTTTCCTGCGCTATAAAGCTCTGTATTGACTGTGCAGAGGTTCTGTTACTGCAGCATTTCTCCGTACGCAACCTATTTTCCCCACATAACTCATTTCATCGCTACCTCATAGCGTTATAAAATTAGAGCCGCGCAAGTTGTACAGGGGGAGGGAAGAGAACTCTGTGTAAATTGCTATAAGGATACTTTGAAATTATATCCTTGTATCTCAGCAGTAGCTTCAAAATTTACATGGGTGAATATAACACAAAAACGGTCTTCCAGAACCGCCACCAAGCTGGGGGCCGGTATATGAAGCGTTTTCCGTTGTCATGAAAATAAATAGAAACATGAAGTTTAAAGCCTTCCCATTAGACTAGCAAGGCGCATGTATTTTTGTGGAAATCATACTATGCCAGTGCCCAGTTTACTACTCGGGGAAGGTACGTTCTGTTTACTCAGGAGAAGTTTCCCGCTGCTAGTGTCTGTTTGTTCTTCGGTTCCCCATTATGTCGAAGAACTGAAAAATGCGTGCTTCCTGAGCCGCCGTTTAAACACAGGAGCTTTAAAAAAAACCATAATAAAATTACTCCCCATAGCACCCTCAGCTTTGCTATACCCACAGCTCACGGAACCCGTCGAATCTGGGTTTGGTTCAACTCGAGCTGAACGTAGCCACATCAAAGCCGCTGCGCCTCCGCATGGAAAGGGCCCACCTTACATCGAGGTAACCAGCGAAAAGGCGCTGATCGTGCACGTTACATCAGCCTTAACGCCAGTAGATTCATGTCACTGGGGGAAAGACAGCCTTGGGAACAGCTATTTCTGCATTGCTAATGGGAGCAAACTACAGCCAGCCAGCGCTTGCACGTCTGAAGCCTAGCGAGCGAGTGACATAAACCAGTTTAGGACCTAAACACGAGACTAGCATTTTCAAGCAATTTCACCGGTGAAGCTATTTTCCTTTCCACAGAACCACCGCTTGTTCTTACCCCAGCTGACACAGCTGCACAGCAAGAGTTAACATTATTAATCAGCTCTCTGCCGAGCCAGAAAACGTACAAGGTTACGCTCTCCGCTGCTCCTTGAAGACTGCACGGTTCCGCTTCTCATCTGCCAGCCCCCAGCGCGGCTGCTCCAGCCGTCGGGCTGAAGTCAGCCTTGCCTCCTCAGCTCCCCAGGGGCCCAGATCCCTACCCCTGCCGTTTGCAGAGCCCCCCTGGAACAAGTCACAAGGCAGAGGCTTAATGTTTTTATTAGAGTATGCAAAGATGAGAAGTTCTGACAGGGGAAGTACCAAATTCAGCCTTTTCCTCCCCAGAAGATGGAAGTGATTGCGTAAGCTCCCCCTCCCCTTCTAAACGGAGCAAGAATATTTAAGTATATTTAAGAATCTTTCAACTTCCTCTTTCTCAGTATTGACACCAGCGGCCATCGTGATTGCTGTTTACCAGAGCACACAAGAGTTTGCTTTTAAAGGTTAGCTATTGTTCCCAAAAGAGGGAAAAACCAGTAAAACAGCTGCGCAATAATTAATTCCAGTTTCTGGGGGTGAGGAGGAGGAAAGCGGTGAAGGTTCTGTATGGTCTGTTGGCCGCCGGATGGAGGTTCAGCTTACCTAGCACCGGGGCAGCAGCGGAGCGATGTGGTATCAGACAGGGCGTCAGACCGGAGTTCCAGCCCAGATCTTCCAGTCAGCGCCTTCTCTGTGATGTGCAAATCGCTTCAACCAGTTTCTCTGGAGGGTGGAGAAAGAAATCTCTATTCTTTTTGTTCTAGCACTATGAGATCATATTAATATTAAAGAGGGGCATGCCCGTCTCTAGAATTATGGCTCAAGACACTTTTCTTCAAAGATCTGATGCATAAATCAGACAATTATTCCGGCAGCAAATCAGGCAGTTACGGAGCTAGATTACCGGTTCCTACTACTGAGGTACTATGTCTCAGTTAGACTAGAGGATCGAACCGTGACAGAGTGGGAGCGCATCCGTGAGACTCTCATTCAAAAAAAGGTGCCTTGCCCGCTCCCACGGGAACCAGTAACTGAAATGGATAGTAAAGGAGGTAGGACGGTGGAGGTTAATTCCCTGGACCATTTCCAGGTTACAGCTGAAATGCCCTGTGACCCTACATCATTTTCACAACCCTCTTACGATTTCTCAGCGTAAGCCGACGCCAACCAAGCAGCCAAACAGAAAGTCCCCATCTCACAACGTCGCCTTATTGCCGCTGTGGAAAGGGCGAGGTCACGCGCTACCAGGTTCCATTTTAATTATCTGGGGAAAAAAAGAAAAAGGTAAACGAGATGGGAGAACTGTGTTCAAAACTACTTGAACGAGTTGATGGAAGAATTTGCAGTACGAGTTCCTTAACCAGCTTCCTTTGCCTTGAAGAAAGTGCCGACCCTCAGTGCTGCCCCAACTGTCAAAATAAGCATATTCATATCCCTCCCAGGTTCAGCTGCAGAATGCTTTGATATCCCTTTGATGAAAGGCTCGGTGTGCTGCTATTGCCCCATCCCACATCTTCTCCTTCACGTAGGGTTTTGGGTGCCGGTTAATGCTTATTAGAGAAGAAAAAAGCAGAAAGCAAAGAAGCGAGGAGTGCCTAACCCACACTTCCCACTGCTGGCTAAAAGACTCGCGATACTATTAACTCTGTTTGCTCAAGCCTGCGTTAGTGTTTTAATACAGTGTGAAACCTCTTATTAGATACCGATACAGGCAAGGAGAGAACTACCCGTAACATGCAACCTGGGGTAGTCCAACTACGTTTTACATCTTTCTTATTCCAATTGCAAACCAAAAAAAATACTTCCTCCATCTTTTTCCTTAACAAGCACCCATTTTCCAGTCAAAAGCCAATGAGGTGGTGACGTAAAAAGGTCATTTAAAACTCAGCCAGCGCGACCCACATGCAGAGCAGCGAGAGGGAAGGAAGTTCACCCTGACAAAATAAACGCCGTCAGAAGGCTGCTTAACACCTCACTTGCTCAAAACTTGCTGTAGCAAGGAAAGTTTTGGTTCGTAAAATTTTTCTTTTTTGATATAAACAGGTGCTCTTGAAATTACTCAAGCCAAGCGTAACACAGCAATGCGGCTATGCAAGTGTAACAACCCACTAACATACGCTCTAGACCCTGGTATGCAGAACTACAACCTGACAGATAATATCAGAACTAGCACAACGCTTATTACTCAAAATAACTCTTGCGATAGTTAAAACCTCCCTACCGATCAACACTGGGCAAGGGAGATTTTACATCAGCCTGCTTCCTCTTTATAAATAAATATGTAAAAGGCTGGCCCAGCTTTTGATGTGTGTTTAAACACAAAAGTTCACTAAACAAATATTTTTAACTGCTTTGATGTAAAGAATAATGGAAACGATAGCCTGCACACATTAGAAAGTCTTTGGCTAGGAAAGGACTGTTTCATTATCAGCAAACAGCACGGACCAAATTAACCAGATGATTCACAAAAAAAAAAAAAAAACCAAACAAACCAACAAAACCCAAAGCTGGCTGGTTTGGAATAGACAGTTATTTCTCTTTAGGACAAACATGTATTTTTCAATGTGAGCTCTGCACTGCGGGCTTTAGCCAGTCTCAGATCTGCACATATTTCAGAGGAGTTCAAAGCAGCTCTGAAAAATGAAAGAATCCAACATAACAAACCAACCCAAAAGAAAAAAAAAATGAACCAAAGAAATTGTTTCTGTGCTTCCATGGCAGTTCCAGAACAGAGCCTTAAACCTTTATTACTTTTAACAGAAAGGTATGCTAACGCTGCCCAGCAGCAAACCGGTAATCCAAAGCCACAGCCAAGACTTGCAAACTGCTCACTTTGCCCTAGCTCAGCTTCCAGCCGCTTGTGGGTTTTTTTTTTTCCTAAACCTGATTTAGGAAATCAGGTTTGTGGTTCAAGAGCACGTCAGACCACACCTCTGCCAGTCACCTGGGTGCAGGTGGGGTGTTGATAAAGAAAAACGCAAAGGCAGAGAAGACGACCTTGGGCTTAAAGTAGAGAGAGAACAGAGACATAGGGTAACAATACAGCCTGGATGTCACAGCCTCACGTAAAGCACCCATAAGGTTTGCAAACGGGCAACTTTTAGCATAGTCCTGCTGCACAGACAAAAAAAAGAACAGTTTTGAGCAGCGACACCATCTAAAGTCCAGAAATGACCATGAATGCAAAGCTTTTTCCCTGAATAGCTGCATTTCTGAGAGGATCCAAGAGGCAACTTTTTAAAGTAACTAAGCTCTAAATACACAGCTACAAAGAGCCTAGGAGCCTCACAAGTCAGTAATTACAGTGAGAATGATGCAACTATGCACTTTTGAGAAAGTCCACTCGTATTTGTTCCGACTCTCTAGGCTCTAACACCTTTAAGCGATCCAGCCCTACATTTCTTATTGTTACAAGATCACTGTTTTAAAAGGAGGATGTTCCCGTGCTATCAGTGAGGTGAGGGGAAACAGCATTGTAAGTAACATAAAATATCCTAAAGGAAAAATCAAGTGTTCTTAGCTACGTAGGAAATAATTTACTCTACCCAAGCCCCCCATAAACATATGGCATTCACTTCTAAGGGTGCATGCAGGTATGTTATTCAGTTAAGATTGAAACTAAGTTGTAATTACAAGGTTGAACTATAGATGACAACAGCACGCGATGATACAGACTGTGTGTGGTTGCCCTCTGGTTTCTAGTACTTGAGTTAGATGGATTTGGAGAGGAGAAAGGCAAGAAGAAGGGCAGCTTCAGGATCCAAAGCTGTCAGCAGTAATAGTTTGGGGCGTACTCGCTCAAGACCATCCACAATTTTCACAGATGCAATCAGTGCGTTTGCCAGTTTGCAACAGCAAGCATAAGGTCTTTTTCCTAACCGGAATGAAATGAAAAGAAGTAACTGAAGCGATTTTGTAAACTCAACGTGTGTCTGTTACTGCATAATCGTCTAAACCTCTCCTGTAGGTATCTGTTACAACCAGGAACAACATGGGAAATTCACAAAGGTCCAAGCAAGAGCAAAGCAGAAATAATGGAAAGTTAAAACTGCCATCTAGACTATGTGCTTGTACCGCTTTTTATCAGTTTATTCACTGGAAGCACTTAAAGAAGCCATCCAGAAAATATATGCTAAAACTTTATTGCAAACTATTAAATGATTCTATCTTAATTACTCTTGTTTTTCTGACAAATACTTCATTAAACGTCCTTATACCTCTTGTAAGTCCACCGAAAAGGTGCTTTTTACTCCCCTCCTGGCCCAGTATCTCGAGCCCATACAAAAGACACCAGTAAACATACCTCAGGCTAATTCTTCCTCCAAACCCAGGTTCACTTGCAGCCTCGGTTTTGCTTGTTACTAGGAAAGACCCTTTTGCAGAGCCTGAAGATTGGGAAGCATTAGCAACCTTACTGCAAAGCACCGTCAGAAACATCACGCAAACAGGCTGAAAGAAAAAAAAGAAAACAGATTCTGCCTGCCTGCTAGAAGACTTTTGATTTATCGCAAAAGCGGAAGTTGTTTATAGCAGAAAGATGCTGTTCAATCGACAGTGTCTTGCTGTCAACTGCCGAGTTGCTAACTCTCGTAAGGACCTGCATTATGCTACCAACTCTAATGCTTATGGATGCGAGTCATCTTATTAACCTAAATGAGGATATCCACAGCCGTAAGTATACGTCAGTAAGATTTGTCAAAATCGCTTCGCATAAAATATCCGTGGTCACACTGATTTTGAGAGAACGATGAAAGAAAATTGCTTATAATTTTATTTTAAACATTTTTAAAAAGATAAGCATGAACTAAAAAGTTACATTTCCTTAGCGCATTAGCATACAAGTTACAAAAGCAGTATTAAAAAGCACCGTGCAATTAAAAATTACCTCTACCTTAAATTAAGAAATAACTTGGGTATCGCTAACACAAGAAAAACAGTCCTTGCACACAAGCAAGGCCTGATTTTGAAACATGAATGCACGAAGATGCGTATGCATGTTTCTGTGTGAACATTTCCCAATAGCCATGTTTGCACATCCAGGTGACCGCGTAAATAAAACCAATCTTCATTTTTCCAAAGACTGAACGCATGATCACTTGTATCCACAATTCCGGTTAGAAATACGTGTTCATACCAAAACTGCACAAGCACAAACTATAGCTATTTTGAAACCCCACTGAAAAGGTGGGCCTTAATTTATTATCAGCTACCTTAAATCCTGGTTAAAGCTTTATCTGAAATAACCTCAATTCGCCTTACTGTTGTAAAGATCATGTGAATAAACCATGAACTTCCTAACACAGAGAAAGGATTCATTTTTACTAAAATAAATGGTGTTCAGAAACAAGCAAAACACTGAATAACTGCGGCGGCTAACAGATCACAGAAGTGGTTTTAACTGTTGCTGTCAGCAGCTGATATGACTTTTTAATAGTACCAAAACATACGCAGATCTAAAATTTTGCTTAGTAAATATTACTTTACAAGAGATTCTTCTTTCTATAAATACTACGCTGGTTTGTACAATATTTATGTTTAATTCCTAAAGACTTAACAGAATTATCTTCATTACAGTTCCAAAGGACTAAAATACTTCATTAACTAAATTTTCTTAAAAAGTTTGACTTTGTATTTTTATTCTTCTTCATTATTTTGAATCGCTTCCTACTTTTTGCATATGCATTCCAAACACAAATTTGGCTGTCCACCCCTGCCATCAAGGTAATATTTCAGACTTTGACTTCTTAAGCCTTCGCAGTTTTAACTTCCCGAGACCATTTGCAACCTCTTTCTTTCTTTTTTGGGTGAGCTTCTCTGAAGACACAGGCTGCAGTTCTAAACAAGGTGATGGCATCACAGGCAAGTCTTCAGTGGTTGTGCTTAGCTCATTTTTGTTTGTCTGCACTATATTGTTCCTCACGGAAAGAGGCCGGGAGAGGTTTTCTCCCAAAGTTAGCGACTCCTCATCAGACGCAGTCTTTGTCAAGTCTTGTTTAGAAAACAACTGGGAATTAAGTGGGGTCTTCTCCTCCGGGAACGGACCTAAACAATCATCATCACACTTACTCATTTCTGTATTGCTAGGAATTAAAGGAGTCCCTTCAGAGGATACTTTTTTTAAATGCTCTAACTTTTCTTCTGAACCACAGCTCTTCTGTTGAGCCTGTGTTTCGGTCGCTTTTTGACTTTGTTCTGGACCTAGCAGTGCTGACTCAGAGCTACAAGGAAGGTTCTCGCTTAGAAGACTCGACTTCAACCACTCCACGGAGTGAGGTTTTTGCTGGCTGCTAACATCATCTGGCTGTCTCTGATTAACATAATTTTCCAGCTCTAAAACAGGAAGCCCCAAGCTGCTCTCGGCTGTAGTTATGCAGTCCTTCAGCAGTCCTGCACTCCTACATTTCACTTCAGATTGAGGACTGAGAGAAGTTTGACAGTCGTTCTTTCTGTTCCCTGTCTGCGAGTCCACTGAGCCAAGATACACTTTCTTGGAGTCCTTGCTGATCTGAGGTTTGCTTGTGCTACTTTTCCTTGGTTTTGTCCTTTTCACACTGCAATAAAAAGGAATTTTGTTTTTAAATTAAAAAAGAATCTTCGCTGCCTCAGTCTGCCCTTCTTACAAACTCTGAAACACCACTAGGGCAACCTAGACTGAATGTGGAAAAAAACCCCTGTATATCATCTTGACAAGCAGCAATGTTTGTCTAGTGTGGATAATATCAAGTGTTATGCATCTGATTTTCCACTGCACTAGGGGAACCCTATTTATTAATGACTAAGCCATGAAGGAGTTCACATTCTATTCCAAGAGGCAGAACTGGATTCATTACAGATGTTAAAGGTCAACGCGGCATAAGTATATTGAATTCCTTCCCAAACTGGCTAGATAAAATAGTATTTCATAAGTGCCTAAATTATTTCAAACCATTCCCATATATTCACATGCATAACGTATATCTAAAGAATAGAGGGGGCAGGCAGGGAGAGGCAGTGTGCGCGTCTCTCTGTGAGAGTTTCTAATCTCTATTTTAGAATGTTCCTCTGGAATTTTTCCCAGGACATTTCAAAGCATGACTTTTAAGTTAACCACTGCTCGTCTAGTATCAAGCGCGTTCATCTGGGAAGGACTTAGGTAATGCAAGTAGATGATATTCTAAAAGGAATTATACAGGAAAATGGGATCACAAGGGACCTGATGGAGTGTCAGTACATAAACACTCCTCAGCAGCGTGTTACCTACAAATCTAGATTTCACGTAGGCCGTAAGATGAACTTTGTGCACAAGTACTGAAGCTGCCTATGTAAGATTTTGAGTCTAAAGATATTACTACAGACCGTCCCATGCTGGGACCGCTTTCTGCTGCTCTGCTGATGCCGAGCAGTTCCCAGGTCGGCATATCTAACTCTTCAGAAAGAGGACTCTTCCAAAATAGGTAGAGCT
Organism: Aptenodytes patagonicus; assembly: GCF_965638725.1. NCBI lineage: Eukaryota > Metazoa > Chordata > Aves > Sphenisciformes > Spheniscidae > Aptenodytes > Aptenodytes patagonicus. The sequence goes on from NC_134951.1 coordinate 125,503,662, forward strand.
GGCATACCTCCAAATCTAATCTCATTTCTAAAGACAACACAGATGAGATAACAAGGGTAAAAAGAAAAGTTGCCAGTGTTCACAGCAAATCCCCGATTCCACAGTTGATTTGGGGCTACTGGCAGCTTGCGCAAGTAAGAATGGCATCCGGGTTACAGCAGAGGACCAGTAAAATGTTCAGCTGACCAACTAACCCTCCCCATCCGCTACACCAGGGACACTCTTTAATTGTGACCAAAGATCCGGAACTAACATTGTGGTACGCTGCAGACTCTCAAAATGAACAAAAAGTAGATTTGCAAAGTGTTTTTCACCAGATTCAAACATCACATATTTATTTTGGCTCAGAGCTTCATTCAAGGGAAAAACACCCTGTTTTGATTCTGCCTAGCGCTATGTGACATATCTATGTGGGTTGTAATAGCTTTTTTCATGCCGTACAAAACAACAACGATCATTTTATGTGCTTATCCACACTAGAGTAGTAGTCGCTTAGTAATTTAAAACAATCTTTTGTAAAGGAGTTTATATTATTTGAAATTTTATTACATAGGCTAGATTCTATTTACCCAAATTTTACCAGATTATAAATTTAACACCTTAGAAAGAATAGTGACGTACATTTCTTTCAAGATGTCTTGCTTTATTTGTTCGTTCAGACTTATCTTAAGCTTCTTGTTCTCCGCAGATTCAGTAAAATATTCAGACGTCCCATTGGAAAGTTCTTCTTTCTGCTCCAAAAGAAAACACAGGTTTAAAACGTGACATATCAAGCTATGATTCTTCAACGCAAAACTCCATTTCTAATACTAAGACTTACAGATGTTCTTTATTATTTTGATCTGAGCAGTCTAAGAGAAACAGAATTATTTTTAATCTTTTAATATTTGGGAGTCTAGCCAGTGCCCTCCCCTTTCAGACTCCCAACAAACATATTTCATACGCTAAAATATACCGCAAACAAACAAGACTGTAATGTAAAGGATGTAGCTTTCCAAACTGTCTGAGGAAACTGTTGGCAAATATTTGACATCTTTGTGGCTCAAACTGTGACAAATGCCAGGAATCTCTCTTGCAGACAGGAGCATGTTTGTCTGTTTTTTTTCTGAAGAGACTGACTGGCGCAGTGGTCTATACACTTATTCTCAGAAGAATCCCCATAATTTTCCATACTGACAAAAAAATATACAGAGTGTTATTTGCTCATTTAAGAAGGCAAGGGTTAAAACTTTTAATACTAACATTCAAACGCTCACAGCTTGTAGTGGTTGGCTACTACAGGACAACAGGGGAATTCTTTCTGGTCTCAGCTAACAGCAGCACCATGGTTTTATATAATACGAGATTGGGGCAAGAGGGAGGGAAGGAAAATGCTCTTTTTCTTCAAGCTGTGAGCATTTCCTTTCACAATGAAACAATCTCAATGAGAGAGGGGCCATTTGCTGACTTCACTATTTACCACATACTTCAAAAAAGTATTATCTCTGAGGCTATGGAGAGGAGAGAAAAAAATGTGGCAAAGTCAAGAAGAGAAGAGGCTTTGTGCATCTCCTTTTCTTTGATAGCACTTTTCTTCATCAGCCTGCATGATGCAATTTCTGATTGGGGCTCATCAAATGTAGGGAGCGCTTATTTACACCGTTTCTTGCTCCTCACCGTGAAGCTAGCACACTGGAGCTGGGCGGTACGAAAGAACCGAAGAAAGCAGAGAAAGACTGCAAGGCCGAAGCGTGTACATGACTGCTGCCTGGAACGCCCCTCAGGAACCTGTCACTTACAGGGGATTAAGCCCTGCCCATTTGTATTTTTATTTCTATTTTGAAGGAGAGGGTAAACCTCACCGCTCTTTCCAGAAGAATAAGCCAGTGAAAACAACTTCCTGTTTTGTAAGCAGAAAGAGGGCAGTCAGGCAAAGAAATAAAGCCATTTCGAGTTTAAAAAACTACAGCTGTTTTGAGCCTTCCTTTCAGAGGCAAACTACGCAAACGTGTTTGTGTGGATGGAGAGATGCATGAAGTTCTGCCCGCTAATGGTGCAACACGTGTGTTCACAGCAGGCAGAAAACATATGGGACATACATGCAATGCGATTTCAACCTCAGAAATCAAGCCTAACTAGTTTAATCTGAGGGATTAATTGCTGCTTCTATTCTGTTAGCGGTATGGACTCCCCTAATTTGACTAAATACCTTTTCATATTCTGTAAACTATTAAAGACGGGAATTTTATTAAGATACTCAAGAGCTTTGCTAATTTTAAGAGGAGACACAGACTCTGAACCGTAAAGTCTGTAGAAACTATTCTGATTTCCAGTAACGTTCACACAGCTCAGACTGAAGGATCTTGCACAATCATTCTGCATCAAAGGAGCTGGAGAGCACTCTTACTTAGCCAGAGAACAGAAGCACAAGCAGAAGCATTTGAACTTTCCTTATTCTGCTTTATGGTAAGGCTAATTCTATTAAACCTTCTTCAGTCCTCAGCTGAGGACATCAGCATGGCACACTGAGACAGGATCACCAGTCCGCTAAAGGCAGTTCTTGTAAATGTGGTAAACAATGGGTGGAAAGTAGCACTTCGTACAAAATCCAGAGGAGGATTGGGAACGGTTCCTGTCCACATGTACTCACTACTGCAGATAAGCAATAAACCTCAGTTCTAACTTGCATCCCATTACACACAGTGCATGATCGTTGCCTGGAGTGTACCGTCATGCCAGGGTGTGAAGAGCAGACCCTGGAGAGAGGCAAAGATGACGAAGCCATCTCACTTGTGAGTTGAGTCAGACTGGAGGTTAATGGTCCAGAGCTGAAGGGCTAACACATTCCCTCACTACGCCGTCATCAACCTTTTATTTTGTTTTCAAATAACTTATCACATAAAGTAGCGACAGAAAAGGGTTAAGGCGTTAAAAAAATTAAAAATCAAAATGATTTATATGAGAAACACTTCTGAACATGCCCTCTAAGTACAGTAGATTTTCCCCTTGGAACCACACCCTCTAAGTGCTGTATTTTGAGAGCTGAACAATTAACATAAGGCATATGAGTCAGTCTTTGAAAAACTCTGTGGGAACCAGAGAGCCTTTTGCTATTAGGAGTGATGTAAACTCCCTAAGGCTGGAATAAGTCCACAATAGAAGGCAAAGAGAGTCATAAATAACAACAATGGGCACTCCATATACTCCTAAGACACTCAGCCATTATTGGTGCTACTTCCTTTACTTTCTTTATTAGACTTAATAATTTTAGTTAATTAAAAAAAATAAAAAACACCGTGTGTTTTGGGAATACTATTTATTTCCTATGGGAACTTCAGGACTTGTTAAAGAAAGAAAAAAAGCTAATCTGTTCTCATCCTGTCTAGTAATCCCAAATTCCTTTTAGGCAGTGAAATAATTAAAGAAAAATATTCCAGGCATAAAAAGGAGGACAGCAGAAACAGACATCATATAAACAATGACACCATGACAGAGAAAAACGTCAAAGCACCGCCAGACTTGTGACTTGACTCTGAAAGAGCTGCAGGGAGTGGGATTGCTGCTAACAAATTAAAACCACATTTCCTGGCAAATTGTTAAAGACAGACATATTTACATTTGTAAAGAGACTGGGTGGGCACAAAAGATTAAAATGCTTCTTTAGCCCTTGAACTGCCAAGTTCTATTAGAAATATGTGCTCTTAAAATCCTAGGGTAAGCTCACTCCTTTTTGTCACTAAAACTCAGCAAAGAAGGGCCTGCAGAAACGAAGCTTACAAAGTCTTACTACCCTACCTGCTCATAATACTGGCCTCTCAAAACCTGATTTTAAGATCCTTAGTATTTTTCCAAAGAGATGTCTGGGAAAAAACCTCTATTATAAAGACCTACAGAGAAACATGACTGCTAGGCACACAATATACTTGCTTTAAGGCTTATCAAATTGAAAATTCATTCCTTTACTCTCTTACTCAACTTACTATCTCACTCAAAATGAAAAAGAAACCCTCAAAAATGTAAAAGTGGTGACTGCCATCTGCAGCTCTCTCCAGGACAGCTGAATTCAGCAATACAGCATTAAGTACCTGTAAAAGAACTACTCATGGATCTGCACTTGTGAAGAATCCTTACAGCTCATTATCCTGAAGAAGAGCGAAAGGTTTGGCCTTTTCAGCCTGACAATAATACTCATACAAATATTGATTCCCCCCCCCCGTCTAGAGTTTGGGATGCTGGGCTGAAAGAAAAATTTCCAAAGTGAACAACGCTGCCCCACTTCCCGCCTCTCGTTCGGTTTCATACTTTCTAGTTGTCTCTTACTATGCTCAGGATAACAGTTGCACAGGCTTATGTACCAATAAAGTAACACTAAGGGATAATTAAATTTTGTGTCTGGTTAGCAGAAACCACACAATTAAAAACACACATTGTTTCTGAATTGCATTTATCAGTGTGGCTCAACTTGCTCATCAAAAATACTTAATAGAAAACATCAATGGGTCCAATAAGTCAAATTTAGTATCAGAGCGGCATACGGGAGGGGACTCTGAATATAATAATGTTGACAAAACAATGAAATAAAGTATTATCCCAGGCACACACAAGTGAATAAAATTAACATTAGTAAAACGAATCAGACAGAAACACTTATTCAGGGGAGCTTTATGTGAGCTTGCAGTTGCATGATTTGTCTTAGTGTCACTCTAAGCAGTATCATGAGCTCAACCATCTAAGATAACCTTTAGGTTTCAGAACTGTCCTAACAGATGACTGGCAGATCAGAGAGGTCAGACAGGACTCTTTCCAATCTGATAAACAGAAAAGGGCTCCTAAAGCAAGTGAGGAGGCTTGTCAGTGAAGGATGAATCAGATACTATAATCTGATAGAAAAGCAACAAAGACAGGACTTCGGGTCTAGTCTTCTGCCCTCTCCCATCCCACATGAAGGAAAAGCTTCCCACAATTTCACGATGCAAATTTTTCAGCAATTCCAATGTAGTGATGCATCTGTCCTAGAAATTCTACTTATGAACTCCTACTACATCATAAAACATTCGTAGAAGTTCTCCAAGTACAGAAATGGATATTATTCTCAACCTGAAATACAGTTCCTTGCTTGGACTTGCAGAATATTGCTCTACATTTTAAAATGGACTGTCCTGCTCTGTATGTCAGTAAGTTCCAGTAAAAAACATTAAGGATCATTCCATGTTACACATGGGAGTACTGATTTTTCATTTGAAATAAGTATTTTTAAGGAATGCTGGTGGTTTTAAAAAATACATTCTTTTCAAGATTGAAACTGAAGAAACAACCAGAGAAAACTGCATCTCTCCGGTGAGGAGCAGAGCTGTATAACCTACCCGTGGCCTAGCACAGAAAGCAAAATCTAACTCCTGGATCAGTACAGTCTTCATTATCTACTACCAAACTTCATTTTGATTTGACACCACGGATCTTAACTATTAAGTTCTTGCTTGTCAAGAGTCCCTATGGTCTGTACTATTTAGTCCAAGAGTTGGCCCAATCTGTTACAAGCCCCTGTGAGGCACATTCCACTTTCTCAAAACGCAAGGTGTGAACCTGGGATTCTCACTCAATACATAAATCCTGGCAATTCCAAACACTCCAAAGGTCCCCAAAGCATCATCAGATTAGCTTAAAGCATATGACTTCTATGAGGAAAATGCCCTCTTGCTTTTGAAGTCTTTTGTTTGGATTTTAATCATATTGTACATACAGCAGGAATCCCAGACCACTCTGAATGTAGGAAATTCAGAGTTCTCTAGATTTGCATTTGAACGCTTGCCAGATAATAGAAAATAGAAAAATTCCTAATAAGCTGTAAATGGCATAAAACAAATAAAATGCGATACTTCATAAAAAAACTAAAGTTGGGGTGGGGTCTTTTTAAAAATTGATACACATCTGTAACACAGATAGCAAGAACATACATAACACTTTCTAAAGCCGCAGAAGGTGCTCCAGAAACAAACGATTTATTTACATACTGAGAAGCACGTGATACATGCTGTGTGTATTTGCTTGAAGGCACAAAGCGTTAAAATTGATGTTAAGTAATTGAGCTATTAATCATTCTGATTTTATATACTGATGCTACACGACTCAGATTCTATCTTCAGAGAAAGTGTCCACTGATAAGAAACAGAGGAAAAGACAACAGCTTTTCAATCAAAATAACTTCTCTCAATGACACTGAAGAAAAATGTAAAGCATATTAATGCTGAATTTTTATTTTTTTTTAAAGAAAACCAATGTCTTAAAAGCATACAGCTTTAGCTAGCCTTTCCCATCAATTTTAAGGTTCCTGCCTCCAGTAGTCACGAAAGAGGACAGGCATGCTTGCATATGTTCTATACTATATCTATATCATATAGTATATCTATACATATGTTCTATACTTCAAAGACTTTTTTTATAAAATAAGAAGATAGCAATTTTATGTGGAGCTCGACCTCTTCCCCCAACTTACAAACCATGAGGGAAGGAATCTACTACTCAGTTGTCACATGAGTACCTGAGAAAGCAAAGCATTCCTGTAATCCTGTACTACAGCTTTTAACAGTCTGACATGAGGATCCTCTATCTGCCTACCAAATCTACATGGATGTCAGAGTCAACCAGTACAGATGTCTAAACACCTATCAGTAATACTAAAGTAAACTTTGTATTTATCCTTCCAGATACACCATGGGTTATATGACGTAACAGAATACTACTTAGAGTACATGATGTATAGAACCACGATTCATATACTTAAAACTTCAATTCTTACAGAAAAAAAATCTGGAAAAGAATAAATCAATTTTAAAAACCAACTGTTCTCTTTATACAATTACAATAGCGTTTAACAACTGTAGGAGATCTTGGAAAGAATAACTAAAACTCTTGATCTTGCTGGCTATACAGAAGCAAAATATGTAAAATAGGCAGAACTGCACAGCCCAGGAGACAATTACTGTTCAACAGTTTAGTCAATGTTTTAGCTTAGTCTCCAAAACAAACACTACCACCGCCACCCCCAAAGCCCCCAAGATTTCTGAGCTCACACTGTGGATCTGTCCCTCCAAATAATTTCAAATCATGACAAATCGTTCAAAAATCCTTCCGTGAACTTTATCATCATATATTTCAGCTTACTGTTCAGTCAAGTTATGAAATTCCCATTAGTCGTAACAGATTTCTTGCTGAAGGCTGAGGAATGGATTGCTCTTTAAAACAATAAAAAAAAAAAAATCCGTCAAATATTCTGTGCCCAACAGGAATATAGAGAATTATTATCAAAAACTAAAGTAATTTAAAACTTTTTACGTCCTAGAGTCATCAAAATCTCGCAGAAGCACAGTAGCTAAATAAACCCTTTAGCTCACTGTAGCTTTAAACATTATCACTGCCAGCCTTCCACCCTGCAGCTTTGCTGGAGGTGCCCGTTCTCCCAAAGCCTGCAGAGAGGAAAGAACATCATTCAGTCCGAAGTCCAGAATCTTAGCTCAAATTCGCATTAACCACCAGCATAAACTGTGACAGCAAGAGAGTGAGAGGGGAGAGGAAAATGAGGGAGGTGAAAGGATGATGACAGATGATAATATCTTAAATAACCACAAGGCTTTGACAAATGAGATCTTGTGAACACTGCTAAGTAGTTACATTTAAATCAACGGGAGCACTCATATAAGAAGCAACTACCAAAATCAGTAAAAGATTACTCAATTTGCCCCTACTTTTTGAAGATTGCTTCATATGGAAATCATTTTATGTGCTTAACCATTTGTAGTGCAGTTACAGGACCTTTTGTATTTCTGCTATCCTTCATCTGGATTTTGCACAATGAGAGGTGCATAATCTTTTATTGAGGATGTATTCAACCTACTTATTAGCTTTTAAGACAATTTAAGTATTACCTTTTACTTCATTCCCTATATACTCTAATATTCTGTCTGCTTTTCAGATAAGTAACGCTACCGAACAAGGATTTTCAAATCAGTTCCTTGTAGCAATGTCTTGGCCTTTTTCCACAAATCGTACACTTAATTCACTCAGCGGTATACATGAACACTGTAATTGCTCTTTTCAGTAAAAATACTGTGCATTTATCAACAGGTGATTTTCATTTACAGTCCTAATGCCCTTCTACCCATCTCTGTGAGGTTTCTCTGAAATTCTCCACAGCCTTCTCCAGTCTTGACTAATTGAAATAATTGCGTCAGATTTCATCTCATCATTTGTCCACTTCTCTGGATCATTAATATAACAAACAGCAGACAGCTATTAGACTTTTGCCATGCGGAAAATAAATCAGTCCGTTTGTAAGCTCTAAGAAGAAACTAAGACAAGTTCAGACAAATCTCACTGAGGCAATTCACAGCATTACCGCTCTCAGGTATCCTCCCTCCCCTTTTGCAGGAGGTTCCTACCCCCACTGCAGGGTTGGCAGAAGGGAGCGCACACACACGCCCCAGCTGCTCCCACCCGCAATTCAATGCACTAGCTTAAAAACCAGGGAAGTTTGGTTTGCATGAATCCACAAGACTGTGATATGCAGCAAGATGAGATGCAGGCACACAGCCCTTTTGGCAAACTCTGCTGTAGGAGTGGTAATCTCCAAGGAGAAGAGGCAGACAGCTGGGACAAAAGGGAATATTGTAAAACTGCCGTAGCTTTCTTCTTTATGACCAAGTCAAAGACATTAGTATCATTACTTTGTGATGTAGTTTCTCAGAGAGAGCAGTCTTATGATTCAAGCTAATTTAAAGCTATCCTAACACTGAAAGGGAAGTCTCACCCTTACCCAACGCATGGTCCTGCCAAGTCTCTGTATCAACACTAGCAGTCATGCAGCCATGCTGTGAGAGTCTGACCGAAGTGATCCAGCTTAAAGCTAACCATGCAAGCAACAAAAAAACCCAAAGCAAAAAACCCCCCTTGTTTTCAGAGGGATGAATGAATCAACCCAGCTCCCCACACATGCCAGTACTGACAGACACTGAGGACAAGAATGCATCGGTAAGAGAAGGCAGGAGGGACTGCATGTTTCAGTATCATCAGTCTTGCATCAGCATGAGCAGAACATGAAGGATGAGTAGAAAAAAGGGTCAGAAGCTTGAAGTGTCAAAAGTGAAAACTCACCAAAGAGAAAAGCAACTCTACCTGTTCCACTATGGGGTATTTGGATAGAGTTCATTAGTCTGCAGTTTCCCCTCTCTACCTTTTTGAAAAAAGTAGTGAACCCTGTTCATAGAGTTACCAAACTACAGCTTAATATTGTTTTCCTCTAGCTATGTTTCCTATAATGACTGAAAAGAATTAAGCATAGTATCTGAAAACACATGAAAACTCGATTTTATGAAATTTAAAAAAGGATAATGAAATCAAAAACCATCAACAAGACAAGTATTACAACAAATGTAACATTAATGTGTGTTTTGGATGTTACTTCCAAAGCGGGGTAACTATCAGCTGCTACCTAAAGGGGTAGGTCCTGCTCTCTTCATCCAAATCCTGGCTGCGTGCTCCTGCAACACGTTTTGTGTCACAACTGGCAACTGTGTGGGTACAGAATGAGTTGGTTCAGCGAACTGACATGACAGAAAACTAATCCTCCACTGAAAAACAGAGAAACTTCACAAATTTTTCTGCTGGATCAAGTCAATGAACTAATTCATTCTCGACTGAAGAATCACTTGGTCCATTGTAACCAGAAAGGAAAGGAATATGTAAGCTGGAACTAGAGGGGATGTGGACTGGTCTTTTCAGTCGTAGCCCACCATTACAGCAGTTTCACTGTAGTATTGTATATATACACACACACAGTTCCATGCCAAGATTAGCACTTACACAGTGTGAATTGTGCAACTGTATTTCACAGCGCTTCCTTCTTTCCCTACCCAATCTGATATCACTTAACAATAAAACAGTCTTTAAAGTATTTAAGATAAGTAAATTCCACATAAAGTCTTCTACTAATCTTTACAAATTGCTGCTATCTGAAAAAAGTTTGCCTTCTACCTTCCAATAGACACACTATTCCAGCAGCATATACTCCAATGTTGTCTCCTGTTAATTACAGCTAAGTGTACGTGTTTTCATGAAAGAACCAGAAGCCTCTTCCCAGCGTAATCAAGATCCAAGCAAATCATGTCATTTATGCTCTTATGAAAGTTAAGAAAGAGAATTCTCTAATGTACCCAAAGTATGTTACAACGACACAATTTATAAAATCAGACATGTATGAAGAAGATGAAATAGTTTGCTTTTATTTCTCTGTTGGGGATTTCAAAAGCACTGGGCGTACCTTTAGCACTTTTCTTCTCCTTGTGTACCTATGCGGGCTTTTTTGTTTGGTTGGGTTTTTTTAAGAGTAATATTCTGTTTGGAAAAGAATCTTTACTTTTGTAGAATATTCTCTGAAACTTAACAAGGCTCAGTGGAATCCCTGAGATCTTTTTAATCAAGACAGTATCTCCTACTCGCCACTTTCTTTTCTGATTTCACATGAAGGGTAATTCCAAATTTCCACTTTAATATCATCACTAGCTTAACCTCCTTCATGCTTTCCCTACAACTGCTTCCTCTCATAGATTCCAGTATAAAGCTGATGTGGTTATCAATGAATATTCCATTGTTAGCACATTTTCAAATGCTCACAAGCGTCCAGTAAGCCTTCCACCCATTTCCACTGTTTCTTCAGATAACCGATTTCCAACTTTCCATTTTAGCTCTCTACATAATAATCATCAAGAAAATGTCATCATTGACAAAGATGACTAATCTCTCCAGAGCTCTTATATATTTCCCTGGGTTTCCTCTTCTGCCATGTTCCCAAAACCCTCTTCTTTTTCAAGATAAGACTATTCAAGATTACAAACGTAGTTTGCCAAAACAGGAAACAATGGTTTTATGTTTAAACTTAGCATTAATCAGTCAGGCTATTCTTCCATCTTTTCCTTGAGACTTCCAATTTGCTTCTGTATTTTCAATAACTTGCTGTATTGTTTCTTTAGTAGAGAATTCCCTTCTTCCAAAATGATTATTACTGCCTGCAGCCTGATTTTTCGATATGACCACAGAAACAGAAATAGATTTTAGAAAATAGAAAATTACATATCAATAGATTTTCTTCTATTTTATTTTAGCTCTACTCCTTAGAAGTGCTCTCACATCTTTTATTAGTTTATGCTTAAAGCTAATTTGACAGAGACTGCCTAATCCATCTTTTCCTTGGTCTTACAAGATGCATCACAGAAGGCTTCAAATTGCTTCTCTCAGCAATTGATGCTAAGGTCTGTGCTTGTGAATATCTGAAAAAGCAATCTAATTATGATCTTTCCTAAGGTGTAGGACATAAGAATTTCATTTCATATCTGGCTACATCCCTTGAAACTCTTGGTTTAAGCACAGTCTATTTCAGAGATACAGAGAATAGCCGAAAAGGCAGTGAAAAGGCAAAGAACAAAGGCCTGAAGATAGGTGAAGAAAGAGAGACTTGCAATGAGTGGAAAAAAAAAAAAAAAATGTGTATCAGGCTGACATAAAATTTGTTCCAAGTAATGGGAAAGCAGTGCATTGAGCCTGACTTGTCTTGACAGAGCTCAGGACTGAAAGCTTGACCCATAAACCAGAATAAAAGCCATTTAATAAAAAATAAAATAAAAAAAATTGTTAAGTCTTGACTAAGTCAATTACAGTGACACTGAAAAGTGACAAAGTCTCCATTAATGTAGTCAACTACTTTTATAAAACACAGACAGGCCCTCAAAACCAAGGGTGCGAGCTGATTAAACGTTTAAAAGAACTTGCATGCAACATTATGAAATTATTCAAACCCAACAACATACAGAGGAAAACAACGCATATGCCTCATTTTTAGCCCATGACAGAATACACCGGAGTATATCAACGGAAAGGTCTTCTGGGTGGTCTTTTGTAGTCTAGTTTAGAGTTCAAGCATATTCACTGCTAAATTGCCTAGAGAAAAGTACACACACAAAGTGCAGATCCTTTGCCTTTACTTCTGAAGTGCCAAAAACTTGAAATTACCTCTCAGTGGCAATCCAACACTCCCCCAATTTGGCAAAGTACTGAACTCGAGTATATGACAAATTTGGTAGTAACATGCTGCAGAAATTCTGGATCAACAAAACAGGCTGGAGTGGACCCTTTAAGTTAGAGTGGTATGAATTAAAATGATACTCCAAAACATTTGCTGAGGGTCTGCTGACATCTTGTTAGTTCTTCAAATCAGGGAAGATGGCTTAGGGGTAACTTTATCTTATTCTCTCCTACCAACATACTACACTGACCGTTCCAGCCAGTTCTACGCTCACGTATTGCATCTGTAAGTAAAGCAAACTCCCAAGACTTTACTATTGATTAGCTTATGATCCCACTACGAGATTTATTTATTTATTTTTAAACATAAAAATGTTCAAACTCCCTCTTTAAACAACAAGAAGTTTCCATAGTTCAATATCAGATTTTGAAATAGTCAAGCTAAAGCCCCTAACATTGTATTTTTCATTTGCCTTCTCCTTACTAGACAGACTCATGTGAAAGAAATTAAAGAAAACTTCTCATCTTTTATTTTATGGAAAGATTAACAATACCAAATGAGGGAATTGGATACTTCATAAGAGATACTTAAGCAAGGAAAAAAACAACATAATTATTTCTCAGTCAAAATGCAGAGACAGGATTTTCTACTTAAAGCATCTAAGTAGTTTTCAAGAAAAAAACGAGAAAGTAATAATTTCCAAAATAGCAAATTACTTCTAAAGCAGTTAGATTTTTTTTTTCTGAGAGAGAAAAAAACATTTGCTTGAGCCTTTGACATTTAAGGATACTTACCAATCTAGGAATCAAGATAAAATCTGCATTTAGTATAATAAATAAAAACACCCTGCTTGATACTAAGAAAATACTAAATTGAACGAGTAGAAGAAAAACTTTTCTTTCAAGGGTCAAATATATTTTAACACATTTAAGATAAATTACTAAAATATACATAGACGTCAGCATGTAATTCTGACTCTTAACTGTGAGCACACAAGAGACCGCCTGCCATATAGCAGGCCACCTGGGTCAATGTGAGCACTCCTGAGACAATCAGCAGTTAACTGCAGCATAAAATTCATAAGCCTTTGACCCTGATAAAGCCTGCAGGATGAAATATTTAAGTAGAATTGTTTATGGTATTTAACTACACACCAGTGCCTTTTTCTGCATAAATGTTTGGGGATTTTTTTTTTTCCCCAGCAGGGCTAGCACTGATTCATTTGAGTTGTTTTGCAGAACAAGTGCTAAGAAAACATACAAGAAACCCATGGACATTAAAACCTGCCCCATTATAATTTTGGAAAGTAAAATGTTACAAGGACAAAATATAAAGGAAAAAAAGATCCTTAAATCAAGGTGTTAAAATCATACCTAGGTTTCTAAATACACGGTCTTTTTCCCTGAGCCTTATATGGCTCAGAAAATGCTGAGCTTCCAAAAATTCCCATTTTTGTCTGCTTCAGACTCCCTTCAGGACGTTCTTTTGAATACTTTGGCCCAACTGTTAATGTGACTTTCTGGTTCCAAGATGACAGTCACAAATATGTGAATAACTACCTCTATATATAAACATTCATCTTACCACTGTAAAATAAACCAGAAAATTTACAGAATGGTTTTGTACATACCAATACACCATTTTCACACGTCCAAGCACTTGGATTAGATTCAAGTTTACTGACACAAACTATAAATCTGTCTGGAAACACACGTAGCTCTATACAAAAATAATTGAAAAGAAGATTACAAAAATTATTGAAAAGAAGATTACAAAAATTATAACCATATTCAAAACCACACATAATGACAAATATACATGTTATTTTAGTAAATAAAATAATTGATTTTTTAAATTGCACGCTAACTCAATTCAGGCACTCCACTCGTTTCTTACCTACTCTCTTCAACATCCCATCCCTCCCTTTTGTTTTGCTTTTTTAAACCATTCAAAAAAAATCAATAAGTCAGAGTAAGTTTAGTTCCCAAGAGGATAGTCCTGGCTGCAAATTAGTCCACCTGCACCCTCGGACAAATATACCAGACAGAACCAACAGACAAACCACTCAACGATGATTTCTTTTGTGCTATTCTGGCAATGAGTCTTTTCATCACAAAAGCTGTAAATTATGTTTGTAATACAGCACAACATATTCAATCGGGACTTGGCATAAAAACTCAGCATAAGGCTTAAGTGTTTCAAACTCTGACTACAGTGATTTTTGAAGTCATTAAACAAATTGGTTAACTGCTACCAAATTACATATTTTACTCAAGATCACATGGTTTGTTATGAACACAACAAAGTTTCTATTGACAAAGGATTAAAAATTGAAGGGTTCTCAGATTAGAATAGACCAGACAAAGCTTTACTCAGTACCTAGCAACGCTATGAAAACAGCATAGCTGGATATTCTGTTCTTTTACGTATCAGATTATTTCCAGATTACTATCTTCATATTTTCAGCTCAGATGTTTTTGTTGTTGGTTTTTGTTTTGGTTTGCTTTTATAAAAAGAGAGTTACTAATTTTTAAAGTTTGCTATACTTCAAAAACAAGCCATAACACCCTGTTTTCTGGGATGAGAAAGAGACAAGGCATGCAGAAAAACCACGAGGTTGACCTCATAGATTTTTTTGGTAGAGTATCTCTTCACAAGGAATTGCATATAGGCATGATGTGCACAATTTGCCAGTGACGATCAGGTCATCCATACGGGTTACTGCCTCTCTACAAGGTACTGCTCCTTCACCAACAGCGTATCTCCATTAGCATCTGACAAACCCCTCTGAGCGCGTACCAGCAGTGACTTTTCTAGAGTCATTACAATGAAAGATAGGGAGGTTGAAACAGATTACCTCGCATTTGCCATTGGTTGAAAAAGCATACACAGAGACCTCAGATGCATCTGTACTGGCACAATAGCTTGTTAAGCTGCTGTAACTTGATAATGAATATAAGCCTTCCATAATCCTTTCAGAAATATCAACTCTCTTAACAAAACTGTGTCCAAGGAAGTATTCGTGCTGTGCCTTATGTCCAGACTATTCTTTCTCTGCTTGTATCCTCAAGACCTGAAAAGCCACGCGCAAAGGTCTAGTACAGTGGCTTTCAAACTGTGAGCAGTCTACGGACATCTTCCAAATGGGCTACAAAAGAAAAGCTGCACAACTGTTGCAAGGACTGAATTTGTTATGTGGGGTTCCAATAATAGCCTCTTAGGTAAGTTTACTTTAGATATTGAGTGAGCATCACCGATTAAAGTATGCAAGATTCTTCTGTAAGGCTCAACCTCTAGTTTTTGTTTGTGAAGTACTAGGTGTATCTTACAGAAAGGAAACATTGACACCAAATTATTTATTTTTTTAGGATATGTGGTTATTTTGCTATTTATTGGGAGAGAAACCCAGCAAAATGAAGTTCCTTTCTTGTTAAGAACTTCACGTGAAAGCAAAGTTTTGACTGCAGCATCAGAGCCTCTCTTTTTGGCACCACGAGTAGGGCAAGTTCATTCCAGTTAGACATTTTTATTGTTACATTTTATAACAAACTCACTTGCTGGCTAACAACACAGAAGTATCTTTAGGTATTCACTGATGCTTAAAAAAAGTTCAGATTTAATATACAGAAACCAATGCTGAGATACCAACACAGACACTCTGCTATTCTATTCTAACTATTCTTCCAGGAGGCTGGGAGAACAAGTTTGATGAAATATTTAAAATCAACACTCCAATCCCTTCAACCAATATGGACTTAGAAAACAACTAGTTGGCATTTGAAGAGAGATTTAAACATTTACGAATATAATGAATTCCTATAAAAATAAGAAATTCTTTAAAAATATCCATTCAAGTATTCAGTATTTTTAAGGGCACCTAATTGATGTACTTTGCTTTTTTTAATATTAAAAGCTCAACACAAAGGGCGGCGATTGTTATAGCTCCTTTTTATTGCTGTTGGCAGGACAGGATTGATATCACTTCCTTACAGAGCATCTTGGCTTGAGAAAACATGAAAAAAAGATCTGGTCCAATGACATCACCTACATAAAGATTTTATAGCACTGAGGTGAATGAAAGCCTTTTCTTGCATACACTTGTACCGTACAGTTGATGTCACAAGACACTCGAGCAATAATGAAGTGATTCATACTGCAACCTCTGGCTGATTCACTCTGCAGAGACTCCGCAAAATGCTGAGTCTCATCATACTTACAGAATTTGGCGTGGCTTAGCTGATTACCCTGGGGCAAGGCATAGACAAATTTAAAATTAAGTTTAAAAAAAAAAAATCCATCATATGTTAAGAAACACTTCTCTTTTTTTTTTTTTTTAGGAAACATCCTCTGGAAAAAAAAAACAAAACCAAGCTCTGAAAGAAATTCTGATTAAGTCGACCAAAATCTGACAAAGTATTAGTTTATGTTCCTTTTTTTTCCTCCCAGAAATGCAAAATTCTAAGTAACACTGTAAGAAACTGATTTCTTACCACGATAACGTTTCCCTACAGCACAACGGAGATTAACCCATCTCTTCATAAAGTAGGCAGTAATGTGAAAACTGTTGGCTGCAACATAAAACAAAGGGATAATGGTAAGCGTAAGGGTATCTTGGGCATTCTGGTCTCAAAGTGTTGCACATCTGTGAAGACAGGATTGAGAGAAAGCAGCAGCAGCAGCTCAAGAATACAAAAGAAAACGTAACTTTAAAGGAATATTTTTAAAAAGAAACTGCTCATACTGAAGTCTCAAGAAATTAGTATCTGAAATGGGAAAAATCTAAACAAATTACTAACCACCAAGTTCTGGTATCCAACCACAGAAATAAATTTAAATCGATTAATTGATCAGAGATGTCATCCACTTAATAGCCTAGTGGCATGGTCACTAGTCCAATAGGCTAGAGTCCTATTCACTATGATGTTTTCATACATATTCTACAAGAACGCTACAGATGACCACTCACTTAACTGCCTTCTAGAGAAAGGTAACGTACTCAAAGCTGACAGAAAAAACGCCGGCTATAAAAAAAACCAAACCAGCAAACACGAAAGGTCTTAATTATCTACAATTCCATTGAATTAAGTGAGAAATGCATACATTTAAACACCTCATTATCTACAAGTAGACAGAGCTAGCCTGGCTGACCCAGCAGATACCTGTAACATACACAGAGTCTTCTTCAAGTTTCTATTCCTGAGAACGACAGAAATCCTTGTGCACCAGGAGCGTAAGAAAAGGGCAGAAAGGATTATATTACGGCAAAGAGACTGTTAGACTACAGCTAAGGAAATCAGCTTTTACTTTTGTTCTACTTAAATTCCAAAATGATCCCGAGTAAATCAGTTAGGACTTGATTCATAAAGGTATTTAGCAACCTAACTCCCACTGCAATTGAAAGAAGTTAGCATCTGTGACTCCTCCTCCATAGTCTCTCTGTACACCTCACTAAAATGAACGTGCAAAAGAGGGTTAGTGGTGTTTCCCCTAACTCTGATGGGTGTTGCAAGACTTAAATTATTGCTGCTTCCGAGACAGTCAGATACCTTAGGTGCTATTACCACAGAAAAGTTAGAAAATTAAGTGCTACTGCTGTTCTCCTAATCTAACTATTTAAAAAGAAGTAAGGAAAGCTTGTTTGTTCCAGTCTCAATCTCTACTGAGCAAGTGCCAAGGCATTGCCTTATTTCTAAGTATAAACCCCCAAATGCATGTCCTCTCCTGCACAGTCTACAACTCTCCTACTTGTACAAGATCTCCTGGAGCTCACCATCAAGTGCTACTTGGTCTACTTAATCAAGTGCTGTTCAGCATCGCCTCTCATTAAGAGCTATAGTTATTGATCACAATCAATCCCTTTGAAATTTATCAGCCATCTTTTTTCCTTCCCCTCAGGAAGATACCTAAAATTTGACTTCCCTTTAGAGATCAAGTCAAGATGTGACAAGTTGAACCATCCCTTAAAAATGATGAGCGCTAGAGAAAAATTTGGATGTAATCCACCAGCTTTATTAACTGTATATTTACGAGCACAATTAAAGAAAATTACTTTTAGCTACTTCCAGTTTGGCATCCACAATTCTTTAACGCTGTTAGTAGAGTTAGCCAAATCAAAGAATTTGCCCCGTATATAAGTAAGTTATTAGTGTGATAATAGCATCTTCCACTGTGACCTCCGTAACACTGAAAAAGTAACATTCCTAAAAGTACAACTTCGCAAACAAATCTTCAAACAGAGAGTAGACATTAAGAGTCTTTCCACCTCCATTTGCCTGGGATATTCCAAATGTATTTTTCTTGAGAGGAACTTAAAGTGAAAAAGTGTGAATCTTTTGCTTTTCACGGGGAAAAGCACGATACTTCATTCCTGAAATTCTTTTATGAATCAGTGACAGGTATATCTGTTTATTTTCCTCGCTATCCTAGTATTCTCTGAGAGGTTAAGTGTTTAATCATATTTGATTGACTAATGGCCTGAAAAAAGTTTAAATTCCTCTTAAAGGCCCTTGATTCAGCTAGCTACTGTTCTCTGGAAGAGAACACCTACCTCAAAGCTAACAAAATAAATAATTATGTAAGAGAACAAGACACCTCTAACGCTATTTTTGCAGTGTCAGCTCAAGTCTGAAAGTCTTATAAAGCCTTCACAGGGAGTTGCACCTGAGCTAATAAGTTCAGCCCAGAAGGACTAACACTAGAAAATAATTTTAGTTTCCATAACTATTTACTATTTGACTTTGCTGAAAAAGCCTGAACAGATGATTTGCTGTTACTTATTGCTAACTGTGAGAAAATTTTAAGATGCATTACATTCAGGATACCTATATTTTGAAAGTATCACACAGCTACACTCATCTGATGTTTTGAAACCCTCTTGTATGTGACATCTGATCTAATCCACAGTCAGCTGGAATCTGCAAAACTTCCCTAATTTTAAAGTTGCCAGAGTTACTGCAGAACTATAAAAACTGCGATATCCTCTTTCTGCTTCCTTCAAGAGAAATATATTATCCAATTAATCATTCTGCTTTGTGAAATAAGAAACTAAAAAATAAGCCCCACAAGAAAACCTTCTTCTCCAACAACCTCACGCAACTTGCAGCTTTTTAAACTTTCTACACAGTTACTCAGCATGAGTCTAAGTCTGTTCTCAATTTCAGACTTGTCCACCATCAACACTGTTTATATACTAGCGTATACTAACGTTGGCTTTGGGTAAGCTGTGGATTATGCTCCAGGGAAGACAGCCAGCGTGTACTCAGCAAGGACCAAAAGCTGCTGTTCATGATATCTGGAAGGAGGGACCAACTGATATGTACCAAATGATCCATCACTAACTCCTTTTAAGCACACCATAGAAGTTTTAACCTCCAGCTACATACAGTGTTTTGCAGCCTGTAACATAGAGAAAAAGTTCACAGATCTTAGGCTCAGCAAACCCAGTTGGCCCAATCTTCAGCTTCCTCTTCATCATGCAACCTAGATGAAGCTCCATTCGTAGATTACCAACACAGAAGCAGAAATAAAATTGTTGTTAGTGATTTGGAGTTTTGTTTTTCTTACTTCAAAACTGTGCACCTATATCATGAGATCCAGGTTCCAAAAACAAACAAGAAAAAAAAAGCAAACAAGAAACCCCAAACAAAAAAACCCAAACCCAACAAAACAGATAGACCCTGAAACCCAAAATGTGACTGAATCAAAGTGGTTCTAGAAAAGCCACAGTTCAGTTTCAGCTGAAATACGCACCAGTGAGTGCTGCCTTTTAAGGGAATGGTAATTTGCCCCGCTTGTTATATTTCATAGTCCCACGACACCGAGAGGAAGTATCAGACACTGACTCTTTACTGTAAGACTATCCAGCAACACTTGTTTTCCAAAGGAGTCACAGCCAAGCTGACTTGCGCTTCCAGAAGGCTGCCAAGAAGAGGCTGTGGTACAGCGTGGAGCAATGGGAAGCCCTCTCCCACGGCTGTTACAGACCATTCATCTGGGAGCCTGGGAAAATGCCTCTGAGCTGCTGAGTTATCTGGAGCAGCCTGGCAGGTGTTCACTTCCCAGCGCAATCTGGCACCTGCATGGCTCTGTAACTAAATTCAGTCAAGTCTTCTCCAAAGCCACAGCACAAGCCCAAGAAGGCCAGCTGCCCCCCGAACATTTCCATATCTGACAGGCACCTATTTCTCATCGCACAGTATTTTTATACCATCTTTAAAAGAACATCTATTTTTCCTCCCAGCCTAGATGTTTCACATTTCTGACAGGTTGTTCTGGATTAGGACTGCCTCTACGTTTGGAAAGTAACAAATCGTTGCAACACACAGATATTAAAAAAAAAAAAGAGGATGAATTTCTTATGTTACAATGTGAAAGTAAATACATGGGTGCGTTAGACTTTCTGAAACACTATATTGTACATTAAAAAAAAAAAATCTACATTTTGCTTATGCTAGATTAATTATTCCACACAGATTAAGCTATACCAGTAATAATGTTTACAGTATATAGAGCTTTTCATCTTCAAAGTGCTCTACAGACATATTATTACACTGCTTCTTAGCAGTCATATTTCTCCACTTAAAGTTATTCACCACCAAATTCAAATTTCCGATTGTTAGTAAACAGAACAAAAAAGGAACATTTTATTCTAAACCTACTGTTAATCGTGCAGCTTTCCTTCCCCAAAACAAATGTTCATGTTCATAGCTTGTGCTCCAGAGTAGGTTGCCATTTCTAATTTAGAAGAGATTCAAAACCAAACGTTGGCACGTAAGTTTAAGTCCAAGTCTAGGATAGACCAGGGACAGCAGACGCAAGACAGCAGATACAAAAAGCTGTCGAGACTTCCTGAGCCTTTTCTGGTGTTCAGAATGGGTACAGAATTTCTGTATCATCTCAGACACACACACACACAAAATAAATTAAAAAATCAGTCATAGTTAATGACAGCAGCATCTTCACCTAATGAAAATTTTTATACACCAAATAGTGGGTTTCAGAACAACTTGAACAGCTCAGGATGGCATCCATTCTTTCCATCCATTCTGCCTTCAGTTCAAAGAATTTTTTAATTTTTTAAAAATTTTTCATTATTTCAAGTGATAATCATAAGCAAGTACACAGGAAAATGTGTACTGAACAACGTAAAATAAAGCCCATAAACTTCTAAAAAAATGTTTAATACCTAAGAAAAAAAACATTCAGGCCATTAAATTTATATACATAAAGTATGGACAAAAAAAAAAAAAAAAGACTTGGGTGCACTACTGGGTGAGTGAGTATTGCTGCAGGGTCTGATCTTGCAAACTCTTATACCTGCAAATAAATTCAGTGATGTAATTTGCCTCTGTTTTTTTCCAGGGTGCCTTACAGTCAGATTAAACCAAGTACAGAAAAAACAGATTACTGATTTTTTTTTTCCCTCCTTTTTCTTTCACAATTTTATTAGTATTAGTGCTATTCTTCTGTCTACTAAATCTTCTGAACACAGGCCAGTTGCCAACACAAATAGGTGAGAGATCTGTCCCATCGAGGATGGGGGGAACACGATTTAGTTCCTATCAGGGAACAGGGTCCCTGACTGGAAGAAAGACATTAACCTTTAAATTAATCTGATCAAGACAGGATGAGATACGCCCAGCAAAATCCTCTCTGCTATCAGAACATTGATAGCTGGACATGGCACACTAAAACCTTCAAAACGTGAGCCATTAACAGTGAAACCAGACTGAGCCATTTTATGAAATCCAAGAGCAAGGTTGTAGGGCTCTCCTTTAGCAGGAGAGGTGCGGAATTCACTCTGAAATCAGAACTATACTGGCCAAACTAGATCCAGGGTAAGGCATTTCTCAGCCTGCTTGCCATGGGTACTCTGGAGGAAAGAAAAGCATGTATGAGACCATCTGGCCGCAAGATGAGAAATGCACCTGATGGAAGTCCTGAGAACGTACCAGCTCTGAAGGAAAAAGACCATCTTCCCCTCACTAATACTTGAGATGGAAAGGCAGGCTGACCCAGTCCTGGAAAACAGTTCTTAAGATAGTCTCTCAATACCCATTCATAATGTATAAGCAATAACAGCTAGCACCACCTGCTAATGCATTCAAGCAGATAAACATAGAGCAATATATTTGATAGTGTACCATTATCAGAGACAACTGTTTTCTAATAGGAGACAAGATTTGATTTCACCTTTTTGTTGATCTCAGACTCAATGACTATATTATTAATTGCATGTGATGGGCTTTAACACATGAACTGAAAGCTATTTATGAATCCTCACTGTTTTGAACATATAAACTGTATTCCAGAGGAAGCCACGTGCCTAGACTTCTTTAACCACTGGAATGAGCCTGACAACTGAGAGAAAGGCTGAGAAAGACATCTGTCGCTACCAGCCAAAAGGCAGAGAGAATTGGAAAACAAACCCTGTGGTAAACGCTGTCTGACAAGTCAGCAGCAGAGGAGAATCTGAAGTCTCTTCGAAGTGGCTGTATCGCCACGAAGGAGCAGCTTAGTTAAAAACTGTCTGATGCCACATTTGCACATCAAGCTGAGCATCTCCCCTAAACTGGCCAGACACAGCTGTGTCCAAATGGAGCAATGTCACTTACATCACTGAATTCCTCACAGTGATAAAAGTAAGGTAGATTCTAGCTAAAATGAAACACAGACACTGTGATGGTGACAAGTTTAACTTCCAGGGCACTAGGGAATGCATACAGTGGCCTTTAAAGCACATGCCTCTTTCAAAAAAATATGTCCTTTCAGCCTGTCTCTGTGGTTTTTTGCCTTGAGGAAAAGGGATATCCATGAGCTTCATGAAATGTTTTGATGCCATGAAATACTTGAAAGGGAGGATTTCATATTTTAAATGTCAGGAATCTCTACAACACGAAGTCTCTTCTAGCACAAAAACTCAACCAAAATGTGGAAATGAGCCTTTCAGAATTTAACAGACACGACTGGTTCCCCTTCTTGTTCATTAGAACAACATAATCGTGGGTGCCAATACTATGATGCTGAAAGACTTTCAAAGTCAATCAAACCCTTCACAGGTCTCCAGGCTCTATTGTTTTTTTCCTCGGCAATAGGAAATAACTTCTGCAAAACTTCTTCCCCAAGAGGAAAGGGTTTTAACCCTATAGCTCCCACAGCTGACAAGACTTTCATCTTCTACCACTAACAAGGTCTCTAGGCAAGGGTCACTAAAAATGTCAGGGATATATTGCATCACATGGCTACAAAACCTATGGGTTTGGTGAAAAAAGCCCGACAGTCTGCCACTGGAGACATGATGGGAGACAATGAGAGGGAAAGAAAAGCTAGTAGCAGGTGTCTTCAACAGAACTTTAAAAAGATGGCATGAACATGAAAAGGTAGTTTCTTCAAAGCTGATCTTGATATATGGCAGCAATAAATGTTCTTGTCTTTCTTTTTTGAGGAATCCTGTTAGGACAGCCCAGTGGAGCTAAGAGGTAGATGTTGATGATCATGACTCCTCTTTTTTTCTACCACTATCATCTAGAGGACACTTCAAAAGAAACTGAGTTCGAAGAGACACATGTGGACTTGAACCAGCACACGTTTCACGCTGCTGTCTGAATAAAGGAAGTGGCGCCAGAGGTCTTGTCACACAACAGACTCCTGTTAGGTTTATAACAACTCGGAATATAAGGAAATTCTGGAGCATAGCAAATAGGTGGAAACTCACCACAATGGAGCCTCTTGTATTTTCTCTTTTTAAATGCTGGCAAATAGACCGTAATTAAGTCAGCTGCTGAAAGGCTCTATTTCCAAATAAGTATCAATCTCCTTCTGCTCTCACAAGCTCTGATGCAAAGAGGATACCACCAAAAAGACCAAGAACAACCCATGATTGTGAGCATCTGATCAGTGCCACTCAGCTCTAGCAGTGAAGCAGGTGCTGGTTGTGGTGCAAAGAGCTGGAGCCTGACTGCAAAATGGTTTGTAACAAACTGCTCATTTTAGCTCACTCAAGAAAGCAGTGTTAGAAGGGACCACCTGAATTACACAGCTCAGCATCTTGCAGTTTCTGGCATCAGTGTAACAGATGCTAAGTGCAAAAAAAGTACACAGAACATCCTCTTTCTCAATATTAAATACCAAATTTAAGGTCTTTTATACAAAAGACCAAAAACCACGAACCTGTCTTCTGCCATGGGAAGACAACAGAAAAGAACAGACAGGCATTGCCCATATCCTATGACCCACACATGCGCACAAAAAAACCCTAAGTATCTTAATTAAAAGAATAAGAGAAAGATACTCTGTAAACAAATACAAGACTGTCACCCCTTCGATCCTCTCTAAAGCAAGCTTTGTCATTTAAACAACTTTGTTTTCCACAGATTTATATAGTGAATATTTCACAGGTACAATGTTTCTCTCTGAATAAATGTAATTTGCTCTGCATTAGAATATCTCTTATCTGTTTGAAGTTGATGGAATACATCAAGTTCTGTTACTATGCCCACAACGCATATTCAAGATTGCACTGGACTTTTTTTCCTCCTCTTTTCAGGTAAAAGTCTTTATTATTTGTTGCACTACCAAATTTTTGTTTACTTCTATACGTTTTTAATAAATTAAGGCCCAGGCCCTGCAAAGCTTTGCTGGTGTAGTTTTGTTTATGGTCTGCCACTTGTGCCTCTGTAGTCAATAGAAACACTCAGTGTGTAATAAACACATCTAGTACCTTCAATGGTGAATCAAATGCACACACCAGCTCTCACTGAACTACTTATGCAAAGAAAGTATGCGTAACTTTTTTCAGGAATTAGCCCCCCATCTCTATCTGGATTTCTGTAATGCCTTATAAAAATTTTCCAAATATAAATAAACCCACAAAAATGTTTGCAATTTAAAAAGCTGTATTTTCTCTCTACCTTTGTCATATGATAGTGAAACTTAAGAACAAAAGAACAAAGGTGAGTATTATTGTGTAATATGGTAACATGGAAAGTTTAAAAGAATTCCTATTCATAGTTAGCCATGAAATTACACCCATAATTACTTCCAGTTATAATGAAAATAGAAAGGACTTCAATGTTCAACATACACCTATAATGATTTTTTTTTTCTGAAAATGTAATGACAATTTTTGTTCTTCTTGGACCACTGGTGATAGTTTGGGGACTTTTATATTGAGACTTTCAGGGAATGCAAGGGTTAAAAGATGTGTAAAACAGATTTTTCTCACAGCTTAAAGAGAGCAAAACAACACATTTAGGAAACCAGACAGCTAAAAGGTCAAAACGTTACACTTCCAGGTCAAACTTCTGGTTGCAATTAAGTAAATTCCTCTAAACATTTCTAGGGAAATCATATTGCTTTTAGGTTTTATTTCAAATCCCTATTCTTTCTTGCTTACATTGTAACCAAAACAATATTGCTCTCTTTAGAAACATTTAATAAAGAGTACTTACTTTTCTTTTTTTTTTTTTTAAAGGAACCTGACATTTCATCTCAAAACAAAAATCAAATCCTTATTTTTTTCCATCTCATTTAATAGACAGTTGAACTAATTAAAAAAAGGGCAAAAGAAGCTATCAAACCTAATTAATTTTTAAAAAATAGATACAGTCTTTCTTTTCCCCTTATAAATTGTATTTGCCTTTTCATCCACTTTCATTACCTGTATTTTCATAGTAGGGTTTGGTTTGGGTTTTCTGGGGTTTTTTACTAAACCAAGCTATGTTCCCCCCTTCCTGTGTACTTACATGAAAAACCCTCAAACCTAAGATGCTGACAATGGTCCTGATGTAAACGCTGACGTGCCTGCTAAAACATACAACAATCTCATGACTCCTATCACTGCCCGACAAGACTACTTAGGTCTAAAGAAATAGAATCTCTGCCCCCGTAACACACAGAGATTTTCAGAGTTTTTTTCAGAAGTCCCAAATACACAGCCACAGCATTATCTGCTCACGGACAACAAGCACAACAGGAATGCAGTGTATGTGTTTTTTGTAACGCACAAGAGGTAGACCTGGTACGCATCTAAACAACGCAGCCCACTATGTGTTAGCAAGTGATATGTGCTATCATATGTACCCAAGCTGAAAAAATGAAATCCTAAAGGCATATTCATACTACAGTAAAAATTTAGCCAAACACAGAAGACACAATCAGATTCAGACATTATTTGCAAACGCTTTACTTCAGCAGAATGCACGTATTATGTTAAACCGCCCTCACTAGAAGAGGATGACTCCTGTACTTTATCTGTAGCATATTCCAGGCATCACAGTCTTTGAGCTATCCCACACACATATTTGTAAAGGTCAGACAGTTAAGGAAAGTCAGGTCTATCACACTGACCAAGTAATTTCTTCTCTGGTATTTTAGACATTTCAACACAAGGAATTTGAGCATCCATTAAATGCAGACCACTGAATGTACAAAATGCTTCTAGCAGAAATCCTATTTGCCATGTTCACAAAGGATGGGAGAAGATAATTCAAAGTCAAACTTACTCTTCAGAAAATTTCAGCTGAAACAGTGAGCACTCCAAAAAAACCCCAAACCTATCTGCTACCTATTCCAACTGTGCCTAGTGCTTAAACAGGTCCAAAGAAGCTGTACACTGATACTCTATCCTCTGTATTCCTGCTTCGAAGTGACTGCAGAAGCTTTAAAAAAAAACTATACAGAGCACACAAGAAAGAGTACCTTCAAGAGGAACAGAAGTTGTAAAAAAGAATCAGGCAGTCAAATGAGAAATGGTAAGTGCTCAGGGACAGGTTTTCAAAATCACTTTGTGTGGATTCAAAAAATGCTGAATTCCCACTTGGGACAAACGGATGCTAAGGGCTCTTTCAAGAGGTAGCTGTATGTTCCCTGGCCTGGATGAGAGTCACTTTGATATTCTCAAGTGAATATCAAATCAGAAATTAAAGGTGGGGTTCATCTCGCCTAACTTGCAACATCTGCATCAAACTAGCATCTTAAACTTCGTTTTTAACTGATAGAGATTAATTGCCTATTAACTTCTAGCCAGCTTTTATAACCTGAAAGAGGAGACGTAATTCCACTTTGTAAATACATGATTAATGGATACTGACTTTCTGCCTAACTATATAATGAAAACTCCAAAGATAAACTTTAAATTTGCATAAATATATGTGCCGTCACATAAACTGAAGTACTAACAGCAAAATTGCTGTTCAGATCTACTTGGATGCTATAGAAAGACCTTTATTGCTTCTATAGGTACGCAAGATAGCAGCTGTCAAAATGTGTGTTTGCACGCACAAATGTGGGGTTTTTTGCACACACACACACACACACACACTCTTAAGAGTAATTTTCGTAATTTTTTTTCTTTCCTAAAATGAAAAAAGTCGTATGGAAACAAGAGACAAACAAAAGATGGAAACAAGATGGAATTAAGAGAAAGAAACAAAATTAATTAAGGCAGATATTAATTAACGGTTAGAGATCAAGGCTGTTTTCAAAACCAACACCAAATTCTTTCTTTTCACAAAAATACACCAAATTAAACAACTCTCCTGTTGTTTTAAACAAATGATATTTCTTTTCAATACAATACTAACTACATAAACCACTTTTTTAAGGGTATCTTTAAAATAAATACACTATTTCATTTCCTATCCAAGTCCATAAATAACTTCACATGAGCGCTGCAACTAGGGAAGAAGTAAAATAAGGAGAGTGCATTCAACCCACCTGGTGCTGCAGCTGTAAATGTCCCGTGTAAGACAGGGATAGCAATTGCTGAAGTCTCTGCAAATATCAGTGTAATAACAGGAAGACAAAGGTAGATCCTTCAATCTAGACAGTGCAGAACTTTCTCAGACAATCTTTGAAACACACCAACTCTCTTTGACATATTAATGAGTTGTCAGTTTATAGTGCAGGCTTTTTCCAGAAAAGTATGATGATGAGAAAGGCCATACTGGGTAAGACCAAAGGTCAATATAGCTAAATGCCTTGCATGTAAAAGTCGCTAAAATGGCTACAAGGGGAGACTAAATACAAGAGCAAAGTGCATGTGGTTATTTCCCCAATACTCTCCCAGACTCCAAGCACTCTCAGCTAAGGCCTTTATTGAACCAAAAGAGGTTTCTGTGAATTCTGTACCCTCCCTGGATTACTCTCCCATGTTCTTGTCCAGTTCTGTGCGCTCAGCGTAAGCTTTTATCATACCCATTAGCCTTTGGCAGAGAGTTCCACAGTTGTGCTAACTACCATGGCACTTCCAATATCTTCATTAGACGCCTTCTTGTTCTCAAATTGGAAGAGGAGAAGAAATTATTTTGTAGATCTCTGTTGCGTTCTCCCTAATTCATATATTTTCCAGGCTGAAGACTCCTAGCACACTTAACTGTTCCCTGTATTTTGTATGTTCCTTGCATTGCATTTCCTCATCTTGGATCATCTTTGTTGCCCTTCTTGGAGTTTTTCCCAATTCTACTGTATTATGAACTAAGGTAAGAAAAAAAAAATCACTAAAAAGAAAATACCCAAACAGTGCATAAATATGGGGGTTTTGTTCTTGTCAAATATCCTCTACCCTGAGAAAAGAACAAAAAAAAAAAATTCAGATATATAACCTTGGTCTTCTAGAAGAAAAATGTTTTGGTGAAAAAAAGATGCCTTTATTCCCCATTAGCTGGCTGTAAAAAATGGAAAAAAGTAATCTAAAGCAAATGCAGGAAATATTAAGTACAAGATACTAATCAAAACATTTTTCATAAGTTATTGCATAAGTTACTGCATACTTCAGGGAGCTATGAGGCTCTGTTGTCACAGACAGATGAATGTAAGTTTAAAGTTCACAAAGATCTGCAGGACTTGGCCACAAATCATAAATGAGTCCATTGTAAAGAAGCTGCAATATAATTCTTTTGAGAGACAGAAATTACAATGTGCAACTGCAAACATCAAAGTTCATTTAAAAGACTTCTGTCCTCCTCAGTGCCCTGTGGTAGCTTACCTGCTATAGCTTACTTTCCCTCCAGTTGCACCCAAATTTTTGTGGAGTTGCTCTTTAAGCAAGACAGGTGAAATGATGCTAGTTAAAACCAAAAAAACCCACTGTTTCACAGCAGAGGAGTAAGAGTTAACAGCTGGGAGGCTGGGAATAAATCAGTTTTGCTGCTACAGGATTGTAACGTGGAACATACCCTACAAGCACCTTACACATTTCACATTCTGCAGTAATAGTGAACAAGCCTAAAGCAAAGGAGGGCAGTCTGAAAAGGATGTTTTCCTTAAAAACATCATAATGTTCAAATTGAAATGCAAGGCCAAAACAGTTTGGAATATTTACTATCATGATTTATTGTATATTTTTTGTGTGCTTACAGGAGCCAAACAAATAGTTTCATAAGCAACAGAACAGAAATGCATTTTCTTATGAAATTGCATCTTATGCATTCTTTTATATTAAATGAAACGTGAACTTTGACTCCAGATCTTTGTAAGGCAGAACTATTCATAATAGCACTGTACTTCTTCCAGTTTCTCATTTTATTAAGCTTATCAGAAGTTAATGTCTGAAAATTTAGTGTCTGAGACTTCTACCTGTTAATAAAGTTCAATCACATTTGCAAAAAGCAACTGGGAGAAAAGATGGACAGACAAGACACACACAGAGAAAACATGATCACAATAAGCCCCATTTCCTTAGAAAACGAGGTTAAAAATACATAAAAAATATACACAATCCCAGAGAAAGCAGATAAAATCAAGCTGGGAGCTCATTGTGCCATGTGACAGCATGCTCTCTAATTATTTTAACTGTAGAAGAGACTGTACAATAAAAAGATCTGAAATCAGAGCAAAAATGTTCCACCTTCAAGCCAAGAAAAACAACAAGGATGCTAGGGAAGGAATGAGAAAAGATCTGAAAATTACTTGTAAGATAAACATAGTTAAGTTGACCCCCTCCCTCAAGTCGGGGAAGAAGGTCAGTTTACAAGATACCTTCTTCCTTCCTTCCATTTCTAACGTGGACATTTCTACCAGCCCTATTTTCTTCCCACATCCTCCTTTTTGTTTCTTCTGTGCCCATGTAAACTTTGCCTTCTTCCTTAATTTTCCACAGTCCTCCCTTTGTCATTCTGTGTTTAATATCTCCACTCTGTCCTCTTTATAGCCTCTTGTTATTAATTCTCACTGCTCTTAATCAAAAACAGCCACCTTCTGTGGAACATGAAAAAACAGGCTCTGCTTTTAGCTTGTTTAAGTCTACAGTAGGTGAGCATTATGACACACTAAGATGCTTGACATCATCACTAAAAACAAGTATGTGATTCTGAGTAGCACAAGTAGCGCAAAGTGAAAATGTATGGTGCATATATATATTAAAAAATAAGTTCTAACTTTAAAGATTATACATTTGAAAAGTGAAGTAGTGGAGTTTTAATGAATGAGAGAAATTCATTAATACATGGGGTTTGCTATTGGATGGCTTACATTCACTGAACTTCAAATAACGCAAGTGAATGATACCTCATCGATGCCCTTCTTCCATGATTTTGGCCGTGAAAATTGGATGCAGGCAAAATTAAATCTTTGAAAAATGTACCCTATTTTAATTTTCTCTTAAAAAAATAAAACAACCCAAAATCAAACACGTTTGGACATTAATTAAACACAGGAAACAGAGTTTATACCAAAGCCTATGTCCAAAGACTAAATTAAAGCTTACTTTGGCAAATTGTTCATGCTGGTCATTTGGGAGGGGTGGGGAAATTGTTCAGACAGAAAGGAGAATAGGAAGAACTTGCTTGTCTTGGCTACTTTCTCTCATTTTTCCATTCTTTCTTTCTTTCTTCTCCTGTGTGTAACACCCACAGATTTCCTAATGAGATGGTATGCGACCCACCACACACTGCTGTGTGGGTGTAACTTAAATGAAAAAGAAATGCAAATTAACAAGTAACATGCATGGATATTTGTATTATGTGCCACAAGACTGAAAGGTGGTATTAAATAATATTAATATTAAACATAACATGACATTAATACTAAAAATAAATTGTGATAGGTGAAAATTTTCTCTTCAAAATAGTTATGGTAGCCAGTTTAACAACAGTCTTCTCTGCTCAACAGATCTAGACAGCAGGATGAGATGTGCTCATCAAAGTAAGGTAGCTTGGCTTCTATTTCTGAAGAAAATCCTAATACAACATGTTTTGATATTAGAGGTAGTCTAAAATCTTACTAATGCTGGTCTAATAATTCTGATTCTAATAAATTTTGAATACATCCTGCAACGTGGAGAGCAAACAAATTAAAATTCACTGAAAAGATGCGAGTTCAAATAGGGGTGGAATGCTGACCTGGGATACTTGAAGTAGTAAATAACCAGCTAATAAGCACCCTAATGTTCCTTCTGTAGATACTCTTCCTTACAATAGCGGGGGTTTTACAGCAGTGAAACTCTAGACACAGACTTGCATAACTTTGAGCAAAAGAAACCACATACAGTTTGAAGAGCTCAAAAACTTTTAATAACCTCCAAATGCAACAACAGCTGCAAGCCTGAACATTTCAGCAGCAGCACCTATAGTATGTGTATGTAGTTAGCCACATACCAGGCTTGCACATTTCTTTGTATACTACAAAACACTGTAAGCCAAACACTGGCCAGCGATCTTGCACTTCATCTGTTTGTGAAAAAACACAAAAACGTATCTTTGTACTCTACAAACAGCACCTGTGATCCTAGGGAGGAAGGCAAAACACAAGAGGTTTTGGAGCCACATTTGAGTGATGAGAACTGCTAAAGACTATTAGACCTGTGGCTCACCTAAAAGTGTCAGTCCCTCAGAGGTAGGTCCCAGTTGCTCCAGTGAACACCCACCTATTCTGTTATTTCCTTCTCAGGTAAGAACAGACTTGAATGTAACTTGAATAAACTTGATTCTTGGACTTGAACAAAGCACTCCTTTCCTAAAATTCCAGCCCTGAGCAAAGCAGGCTGAGCGAAGAGGAAAGAGAGAGATTTGGAAATTAAGTTCAACATGAATGTTTGTTATCACAGACGGTTTTCTTCCTTTATTTGTTTAGCGTTAATTAATGACAGTGAGATTAACAGTAATTCTGCCTCATCCAAAGTAAATATTCTTTAATCTAAAACTGTCACAGATAGTACTGATGACCTCCTCAAATGCATATCCTTAAGTTTTTCATTTTCAGGAAATAAGGGGAAGAGTCAAGCAGAAGATCAGTTCACAACCCTGGGACAGCATACCAGTATTTTTACTGAAAAGTTCATGATATAAAAGAAAGTATAAGACCCTAAAGTCTCACAAACACCCTCAAATTAGCGTTGCATCTGTCTGCACATATAAAAACTATTATTATATCTGGCAGTTCTATCTTTCAAAATCATTGTTTCTGAAAACCTACTTTTTACTGAGGCAGGAAACTTTAAAAAATAAATAATAAAATATATCACTCAGTAAAAGAAAACACAGAAAAACCTCAACAAATCTCAGAAATTCTGATCCTACCCTCTGTAATGTCCCTCTGCTTTCACTAAGAAAATTCTATTTGTTCACTCAAAACCAGAAGAGTACAGGGATCTGAAAGTGCAAGTGTTTTACAAACATTAATACTACTTTAAAGGGATAAAATGTAGTTACAACTTGCAAGGAAAAAAAGGGTTTGGAAATTCTTTAGTGTCCTGAAGCGCTTTTTGCTTATGCGGTGTTGTGTTCTTGTGTGCAGAAAAAAACCTCCTGTCATGCCGTAACAATCTGGCTCCCATATATGCCTAAAATTTTGCAATAAGCCAACCATACAGTATATAACCTGTGTTTTCTTTATTAAAAACACTCATGAGTATTGATAATAGTGTTTAAAGCTGCAACCATCGACTAGAATTCTATAGGAATATACCTTTTCAATAACTGAAAACATTGAGAGGCAAAGAATTTGTTCGGAATTAAAACTGTTACTATAATATACATTGAATTAAAAAATTTCTATCAGTATACTGATTGTGTACTGTAAGTATGTAATTACATTCATTGCAGAATTCGTATTTCAGTAGAGATCTATTTCAATATGTTTAAGGAAATGTGAGAAACCATAGCCAGCACAGGGCTTTACTATTGCAGCCCTTCTTTTCTGTTACAAGTTTATAGCACGCTCCAGGCTAGTAATAAAAAAAAAAAAAGGTCATTATTTCCTAAGAACTATTTAAAAATAAATTGCTTGTGTGATATAACACCAACAGATAAGCCTATCAACTGTAAAACCCACCATGATGACCACAACAGCTAGAGAAGTAACATTAAACAAAAACTGGCAAGCCACTTAGCCCCAAAGCTGATCTAACATTAGAGCACAAGCTATAGTGATCACTATCTTTAGTTTAAAACATGCGTGTACTGAAATTGCACCTATTAGTCTCACCACCCTCACACACACACAAAAAAAAGTTCCAGTTGGGTAAATGCTCTTACTCCTGTTCTCTTCTGCACAGTAATTACTCCCAAGGTCATTGACACTACTGCCAAACCTGCAGTAACACCGGTGAAATGAC
Source organism: Aptenodytes patagonicus (assembly GCF_965638725.1). Taxonomy (NCBI): domain Eukaryota; kingdom Metazoa; phylum Chordata; class Aves; order Sphenisciformes; family Spheniscidae; genus Aptenodytes; species Aptenodytes patagonicus. Next base: position 125,537,261 of record NC_134951.1, read on the forward strand.
AAATGCCATTTATCACATCATAGCAACTTTTTAAGACTGAACAGATTGTTAGAGGAGGGAGAAGTAAAGATACTATTTCCAAATTAAAAACCTCTAAACTAAATGTTCAAGTGGAAAGGAGACTTAAACCAGCAAGATTTCTATCCATTTTGGAGGACCCAGGATTATACCATTTATTCTTTTTAATTCTAATGAGAGGCTCTCATACTAATAGTACAAGTGTTATGTTCATTCTTCAATAACACAGAAAATTAAAACCCACTTAATTTTTTCAATGACATAGCTAAAGTAATTTCAGACCCCAACACCAGCTATTTCAGGCTTACTGGCTTTCCCGATGGGAGATTTCTCGTGGAAAAAATAAAGCACAGCAGTTTCCACCATACTTTATCTTACTTTATTTCACAGTAAGTTAAATAATTTATTTTACCGGTAAGAAACAAAGGACCAGATGGTGCACGTTCCATTGATTTCCATTGACCACGTTGTTTAGGCGTTTCCAAGTAATGTTTGACCCTTGAAGCAACAACTTCTTCTAGCAGCATGCAGACCTCCTGAAAGAGTAACCGTTGGCCTACTTAGATCTAAATTTACATACATGCCCACAGACACACAGCAGAAATCAATACAAAATCACTCCCTTTCACATAAAAAGGAACAACATTATCTGCAATTAAGTACTGAGGTATTACATAGAGGTGAGAAGCACATAATTTAGGAAATGAATGGGAACAAGGCAGGGAGGATTAAACAATTTTGCTCCAAAACAAGAGAGGAAGTACATTAGGAAATTCTCACTTGGCAGATGAAATACATTATGTTACAATACTAATAATTTCTGAACAGCAAATTAGTTTCATTTGTATGCAAAGTAGGAAAAAATACATGTTAAAAATGTATCATAACGTTAGGTATTTAAGCAAAATATTAGTAAAAATCCTCCCAGGAATTGTCAACACACTATTTCTCTGCAAGAATCCTCATAAACCACAACAGATATTTTGGTTTAATTCAGTGTAATTTTGGGTGAAGACTCAGAGCTAATTAGGTCACAGCAACCTAATTTCTCTAGTTCATTTTGATTTTTCTGCTCCTAAAAAAAACGTTCATATCTTTCATACTTCCTTCAGCAAAGCACAATAAAAACCACATACAATTCAAGAAGAACAAACCCTTCAGCCAGAGTAACCATAGGAAAAAAAGTTGGAGTAAAAGCAAAATATTAATCTCTTGAATACCAGAATAAGTTTTCAGATTAATACATACACACATATTTGAGACTTTTCCCTCAGCGTTCTCATTTTCCACTGTGCATAACTATGTGCTCACAGAAATGATGCTTTGTGGCACACAAAAACATCATTTTACTTTTTTTACAGTGTTTGGACAATAGATGAAATTATATTAGCACTATCTAAACTAAAATATCTTGGCTTGAAATTTACTTTTGATTAACGTAGAAAGTATGCAGAGCAACTAATTTTTAACGTATTGCTCTAAATGAAAGCAATGCACATATATTGGTCAACCACAAACAATATTTTCTCCTTACAGTAAGAAATACATTTTCCTTTCTGCTTGAAGAGTACCATTTATAAAATACTATATTTACTTATTCTTCTGTTTAACTCATTAAAGTGATCTCATTACACATTCCTTCACAGGACTATGCGTTCAGATTAGAATAAAAAGGTCTAGAAAGCAGCGGAAACATAGTGTGGATTTGGTTCCTTCTGCAACAACAAATATTAGCATGCACTTCCTTAATTTACATGGAAAATATTTTAATTGTTATAACTTGTGGAAATATTATTTAAATGGTTCTCCACAAAGAACTACACAGACCTATATTTAAGAAAGCATAAACAAGAGCAGGCTTCAAGAGAATCGTCTCTATGTACTTTCCACCACTAAAAAGAACTTGCAACTGAGACCTTCTATATGCATACGGAGAGATCATAGCAATGACATGAACAGAAATCAGTTTAATAAATGTTTCTTGAAGTGCAAAGATAAAACTTTGACTTTGTTATTCCAGGGAAAAATAGATGGGACAGAAGGGGCAGGGAAATTTGAAGGGTAGAAAGAGAGAAAAGCTCCCAAATGCCTCAATTTGCACCTCGCAGCAACCCCAAGATGACTCTACATACAACGCATGTGACAGCAGTGTGCGAACTGTGGTCTTTACAGTGCCCAGTCAGACAACGTGCACTGTATTTTCTTACACCAGCCTCATGCTTATGGGCACTCATTTAGTTCCCAGCCTGCTCTACGCAACCCATGCTCCAGCGGGAGCTGGCAGCTGACAGGCCAGCACTGCTCCCTCCTTCTGCCTGGGACCGCTTCGCCAGGCTCCATTTGCTACAAACAGCAGCCGCTGACTTTCACCCCGGGTAAGCAGGGGATCAGCAGAAATCGTGTTTCTGTTACAAGGGGTCTAAGAGGCATCCGCTTTTCCCACAGACAAGCGAAGAGGGCTGTACCACCATTAGCATTTTCCAGAATTTGGAAACAACAAAAATGTAGAAAACTGCTTGTGATGAATATGTAAAAGCTCTCATAAAAAACCATGTATGCGTAATTTACCCACAATACCTTACTGACCTTTTTCTTCGCACTTTAACAAAGATTCTGCACAGGACTTTTAGGAAGCGAATTGTAAAGCTATTGGAATCACACTTCTCGGTTGTCAAAAATACGCAACCTTTGTACTTCACTCAAAATGTGCGGTCACGGAAATGTAATGAATGCTGCCCTGTCATGCCTCTTTATTAAATCAATCATGATCTAATTTCCTGAAATTCGTATCTTTTGTTTTGGCAGTCTTACAAAATACATTTTGAAAACGCTTGAAAGTCAGATAACCAGGATAGTAAAACTGGTTATAAATAGAAGGGGTAATGAGTATTCATTTAGTCAGAAAAAAGAAGTCTAAAAGATTTCCCCTATTTTCTTCTTTCTCCGCTTAATAAAGCGCAAATCGGATGAACCACATGCTGTTAAATATTCTGCTTTCACTCCCTCAGGATATTAATTTATTGTTTCTTTTAATTTTATTTAAACATATTACTTTGAGACATACGGGGATGCTCTGCAGTGACAAGTTAATTGTGCCATTATTAGGAAAGCTATCTGCTGAAAATTACCGTAACAGAGACTTGCGGGAAAGTCCACAGGCATTTGAAACATGTCCTGCATTCGTTTTCAATAGGGAACTTCTCAAGTTCCCACACAGACTGAAGTAGGGGAAAACTCCTGCCAGTAACTTATCACAAGATCGTAGCAGAAATCACACAGAATCTGATGAAAGTTACATTCGTAATTTTGCTGGTCACTGATGCACTGATTTTCCAGAATTTCATCTGTTGCCAAGACATACAAATGATTAAAAACTTAAAGATCGGGAGTTTCTTTTCATAAGATACAATGGTTCTAGTATAGTTTATCATGCATACTCATGTTTTCTTGCACTCTCTAAATGCAACATCATTCACACTTCTCGGAACGAGAAAAAACAATTAATAGAAAGCTATTTCACCAACAAGCTCTGCAAAAATGATACCTGTCACAATCTATTTTATATCACTCAGCATTATTTACATTCATGAGAAATATGTTTTTAAAATTAAAAGTTAAGTCAGAAGAATCAAAACAGCACACACACATGCGTGTATGCACACACACAGAGTGTAAAATTAAAAGGCAAATTGAAAGTGGTCATTAGTGACCCAAAAAGCACATATGGTTGACTTAGGGGTCCCACAGCAACCGTTGACGGTTAGGTATAACTAACAATATTCTCATAACAGTGAAAAATTCTGAGCAGTTCAAGGCAATCCAACTTTTTCCCTGCAGCCACATGCTTTTGAAGTAGAATTGATATTTGTTGTACCTCTTTCTCATGATCTGAAAACCAGCTGGTGTCTTTACTGGAGCCTTGAGGCAAAATATGAACATCCACCAAAACAGCAAAGTTCCCACACTGAAAAAAAAACAAAGAAGAAAAAACGTTCAACTGTAGCTGCCAGGAAGCACATGTCAAGCAGACAAGGAGGTAAACAATCAGGTAAGCATATGCATCTGGTTCAGAGATACAGCAGGCAGGACATAAAACTGTGGAAGCTTATGAAGTATGGAATTACAAATTTACCATTGTTCGTGAGCTTAATGAGAAACAAGAGCACCAGACCTATCTTGGATAGCTCACTGAAAAGTTTAAACAATAACAACAAGCACAAGTACGTGGAGTTTTCTTCTGCTATCTATATGCCACTTTTAAATCTGAGTTCAAGCAAATTTTAACGTGTGAAAAATTAGCTATCCCTTCACCAAACTCCCATCATTCTATTTTCTGAGAATGTAGTACCATATTAGTTATCTAGTTTGCATTTTAAATTTATTAAGTCCTTAAAAACTCAGCCTCTTCAGAAATCTTTTTCTCTCTCCAAACTACCTAATGTAAAGAACAGCAAGTTTGAAGAACTTGTGGTAACTACCTAATATGCATCGACATCTGTCATTTGAACGGTTAAATGGTAAGGCTAACCTATTAATAAACATTATATATAGTTGTTAGGATGATACAGGCTACATCCCAAGACACATCAACTGAAAACTCCTTGATAGGCTTCAACTGAGGACAGTGTGACGTACGAGGTTTAATTATTTTCTTTTGTCAGTACACGAGTCATTACAATGACCTTTAATATAAGGAAGAGTGAACGGCACAAACACATCTCCTTAGTTCCGCTGTGCACTAACTCAGCCCTAGCAAGAGATTACTGCCTTTTTTCACGCACAGAGGTATGGTGCATTACAAGCTAATGCTCTCCCTTTCTTCTACTGTAACACAGCACCAACTCTCACTCAGACATCCTTTAACTAAACAACTTGCGAGGTAAAAGCCAATTTCATCATTCTGTTTTGGCTGCTTGTGCCGCACTTGTGATGCAATAAACCCACTCTTTGAGAAGACTGAACATGGGCGGTCATGGCAATTGCACATCTGGAATGTCTGATGGAATAGAAACAACATCCTGATTCCAGACAAATCTCAAATGTATATGTACAATCCAGCGTTAGATTGGTCTCGTTTCAAGCGGACGTTGCAGCACACACTTCCTGTCCTCTCCCTCTCCCCATATTTGCTCTTCACTGCCAAACATCTGCAAACCCCACGCCAGAATTCCAATTGCTAACAGAATTAGTTCTAGAAATGGTATGATACATATTTTTACACTATATTTGTACATCACCTACAGTCTAAGAGGTACATCTGTATCTTAGGCTTATGGCATAGCAGAAGTACAGTCTTTGAGAGTACCCTTACCTGTACAGTTAGTACAGACAAAGAACAACAAGATTTAGCATCAATTTTATTAATCACGACAGCGTATTTGGCAAATTTGAAATCTCTGAGTTTACAAAACACTTAGATCTGTAAATTAACCGTGAACAGAAGTATTTAAATAATGATTTAAATATAGTTAAAAATATAATTCATGACCACTATTGTAACTAGAATGCAAAAGTTTGGCAAATGAGACAGGCATTGTGAAATCATTTTGAGAAACTTCTAAGTTACTTATAGGTATCAGTCACTGAAAGAGCAGAATGCTTTGATCTATTTTATCAAAAGGCTTCTCTTTCCTCCAGAGAACCAAGAATTACCAGATGGCTGCAACAGCAAACCTCTCCAAGCTTTAAATTGATGACAAAATCTCTCTCAAAAATCTCTGGTGAATCATTAGTCAGCTCCAGCAGACTTTTGAGTTGACTACTGAACTTCAAAGTTAGCAGACACTGCGTATTATAGAGAAAGCCAGTAAATTATTTGTGGTTCAGCACTTACAACAACGAACAAGTATTTGATACATCAAGAAAATTCAAAATATCAAATGCTATATGTTAACTTGCATCATTTTCCATTGACTACAGAAACTTTATATATAGATACAGATGCAAAGTATAGACCTGTTTTTCAAGGAGAGATAATGTTTGTAATTATTTTCTTTTGAATGGCAGCATTTGTCTCATTTGCCAATCTTGAAACAACTGGAAAATAACAAACCATATTTGAAACTATATAATGGAACAGTTCAAAATTATCTTAAAAATATTACAAATAGACCAAACGTTTGTAGTACTTCAAAGGAAAACAAATGTATATGAATAATGCATAAATCCTTGCAACAGACAAGCTTTTCCAATTGAAGACTTCCATCCTTCTGAGTTTTGGAGCACTTTTCTTGTAGACGGCATACCTGGAACTACTTCAACATTCAAAAGCCAACAGTTTTGCCACCCAATTGGAAGAGCTTTGGGACAGGACATGAGGAAGCATAACTGTCACAGACAAAGAGGAATATGGGCAGTAAGAGAATATAAGCACAGATCTTTCTGGGTCTTGTTACCTCCTATTTTTCCTAAGTCCTGAACGTGATATAAGCAACAGCTCCCATGCAGGCTCCTTTGCACTCTCAAATTATCCAATACATTGTATACCCTACACCTGTACTTATACTTTATATGCCTTCACGTGGTACAGCTTTATGTAAGATATTTACACTAAGCAGCTCAATACAGCTTTGGCTGCTCCAGCAGCAAAGGAAGAGTTCTCTGTACAGACTAAATTCCAATACAAATAATTGTGGGGAACAGAGGGAAATGGAAGAAAAAAGTATACTGTTTATATTAACAGATTTGATGATCTTATACAAGTTTCTAAATAATTTTAATTTTTATTCTGAAGACACGCAATTCCATGAAAATACTAGCTTTTAGAAAATACTACGTTTTAGAAGAAATGAAACATTTCCAGTCATTGTGGCTGCAAGAAGCAACTTGTGACTCCTAAGTACTGTAACTGAAAGGCAAACAAAAAGAACAGAAAGTTTTAATTTTATGTTTTCAACCTCAATCTCAAAATTTGCAGTGGAAATTATTTTTAGAGGTGCGGTTGTCAAAACTGAAAGCTGAATGCCTGATCTGATGGGAAACACTTTTGTCAAGAATCAACGGGAAAACATTTCACTGAAAGATTAAAGACAGAAACAGATGCGCCAATTTGATTTCCTCCAAAATTCTAAAATTCCAAAACTCTTCATTTTTACAAGCTGTTTTTTAATGTTAACTTACTTACTGTAACAGTCTAATAACATTCACTGTGTTATTAAACAAAGGGCTTTAAATGATCTCAGAATGTTGTTAGTGTATTGTTGTACAGTAATGGCATCTAATTCAGAACATATTTTCAGGAATCAAACTGTTTATACAAATACATCAAACACTTCATAGATTCTGCAAATGGAAAAGATAACCAGACATGTAACGTAAACAGAATGAATACCAACGCAAAGTGGTCAGTCAGTCAAGGAAAGTCATCTGCTCATAACCTGTTAAAACCTTGGCCCAGGATAAGCACATATTAGATGGTGGATTATTATCTCAACTCCCCCAATGAGTAGATAAACCCAAACAAGTATTTTTTATTGCTATACTCATTTTTACAATCAGGGGGCTCCTACATGGGTACTCTCATTTCTTTAAACTGTACCACTTCAAATAGCGTAAAAACAGTCATTATAAACAAGACTACTTGGGATGCCGGGGATAAGCATGCTGAGTTTGTACTCAGTTACATCATTCCAAATGTGCTGTATCATTAAACCAGACAGGACTGGAGAGCCAGCCTCCCAAGACACATATTAGCGTTTCCCATTTCTGTGATTACTCTACAGATGCGGGCTGTAGGGTCAGAATTAATTGAAGCTTAGTTGAAAAGGAAACATACAATAGTTTGGCTAGCTTTTGGGGGCGGGTGGGAAGGAGGCGAGCTGCAACTGTCACACACGCTTTCACTTTCCAGAAGGATAGCTGCAAACATAGGTGACACCATCAGCGTAATAGTAGTAGTTAGCTTGAAGTTTGCTGTCTCTGCTTCAGATCAGAATGGTCCTTGTAGTACCAAAAGCTTGGGAAGTTTGTTATATTAATTAGTCTACAGAAAGACAATACTTTTCTCTATAAACCTTACTTTGTTTATAACTGTCCTGGTTTTGGCTGGGATAGAGTTAGTTTTCTTCCTAGTAGCTGGTACAGCGCTGTGTTTTGGACTTAGGATGAGAATAATGTTGATAATACACTCATGTTTTAGTTGTTGCTAAGTCGTGCTTACACTAGTCAAGGACTTTTCAGCTTCCCATGCTCTACCGACTGAGAAGGCTGGAGGTGCACAAGAAGCTGGGAGGGGGCACAGCCAGGACAGCTGACCCCAACTGGCCAAAGGGACATTCCAGACCATGTGACGTCATGCTCAGTACATAAACTGGGGGAAAGCTGGCCGGGGGGGGGCGCTGCTTGGGGACTGGCTGGGCATCGGTCGGCAGGTGGTGAGCAATTGCATTGTGCATCACTTGCTTTCTATATTATTATTATATTTTACTTCAATTATTAAACTGTTTTTATCTCAACCCATGAGTTTTCTCACTTCTACTCTTCCGATTCTCTCCCTCATCCCACCGGGGGGGGGTTGGGGGGGGGGGATGAGCGAGCAGCTGTGTGGTGCTCAGTTGCCGACTGAGGTTAAACCACAACAATAAACAAGTTTAATTAAAGACGATTTTGAAACACGTTTCCCAGTTCCACTGGGAGATGAGCATGCCCTACACTGTAAAACTTCAGTTCTCCAGGCTAAGCATACAGGGACTGTTTCTTTCTAATCTTACCTCTTCCCTGAAAGGTGTGATATTTAGTTGCAGTGATAATGTTATTCCACTCTTAGATGATGGCAATAGGAAAAAATAGACTAGATCGTGATGACCACTCAAAAACGTCCTCAATGCTGAGCCATTCGCTCTCTTATTGGGGAATTCACAGCTGCTTGTACTAGATGCAAAATGGGACTAAAGGATCTTGAATCATAAAAATGGGAAAAGGTGGAAGATGTGCACATCTGGAAGAGTAACTAGAAATTCATACCCACAGACTGAGCTCTGCTACGTTTCAGAAAACTTTACAGCATCTGGGCTGTATACTGCAGTTTCATGAGTGTCCAGCAAACAACCAGGCTGCCCTTCTGAAATCTCAAATGGGATTCCATTTTATTTGCTAGAGTTGTAAAAAAGTTTTGACAAATAGCTGGTCTTGTTAAAGAAGGATTATAGCCACCAGCTGACATCACCTAGATCTTTTTAGTCCCCTGCTTTCAAAAATCTTTGGGATCACTGTAACAGTGAAAAGGGAGCAGCAGATCAGCAGTAATGGCGTAGGGGGTTCTAACTTCAAGATCTATCCTCAAAGATAGCTCTACTAAATTATACACAGATTCAGCAGGAATCAGTCAACCTAAAATGCATTCAGACTTTCCAAAAGCAGGGAGGAAATTCCCCCTTCTATAAGCTGAATACAAGTTATATCTAAGTAATCTTTCGCACGTGGTTAGCTTGCTTTTTTAGGTGTACAGTTTATGTCTGAGAAATTCCTAAAGGGAGGAGTGTTCAATTTTCTGGTGTTTTAGTCAAATGAAAGAAGTAGTATCTGAAAATTCAACCAATGAGCTATAGAAGTATTAAGATCACATTCAGGAGTTCCCATGCCAAGCAAAGAGGTGCAAGCAGAGAACAAGCCTTTAGAAGAAACTTTTGTGAGAAGTGGTCCGAGAACACAACAAGAAACTAGGATGTAATATCAAGGCAGTATGTTAGACTCTTAGAAGATGCAGATAAACAGGATATTAAGTGTAAGAAATGATGGGAAAAAGAAAACAAGAAATACACGTGGATGATTCAACCCCTAGGAAAATGTAAAGAAATCTAAGTAGTTTCAAATCTGATGAAGCTGTGTACGATACTGGAGACTTTCAAATTAAGGACTAATACGCTGCTGTTAAAGCACATAATTGTGAGACAACCACCCAAATCAACAGATTAAAATAAATTAATCAAGACAACTCCTTCAAAAACACCCTAAGTATCTGCCGTGCTAAAGGATCTGCGTGTTTTTTAGCAATATAAGAATGCTTCAGTGCAAACACAGCCCTTCAGTTCATCACCCACAGTCAGGCTAAGCAGTAATTACTTAATCTAAACATCTGAACTGGTCTAGGAGAACTGCTCTATCAGGTACAATGTTGAAAAAGAGGCCTAAATTGCATGCGCGAATTAAGCTTAATTTAGGTTGTCAATCTATGCTGGTCTGGTTCCAATTCCGTAGGAGGTTTTGTAGCCTACATCTTGAAAGGAGCCATGTAGCTGGAGCTCAAACAATTGCAAAAAGCAAGTTTTTCCTCAGGGCAAAGTCTCCAAGTAACAGTGCAATCTCAACATTGTTTTGAAAGCATATATACCATGTCCCTGCCTGTGTCAGAACTGATCCAGAAAAACAGAAATAGCAGCACAGTATTTGTCCAAGATAATAGAAAGATAATTTGAGATTCTAACAAGCTGCTTTCACCCTTTTGTCGTAAAATATTATTATAAAAACTGTGGCATCTTTAAAATCATAGCTAGCAAGCCACGAAGAAATACTAATCTCTGCAGCAACCTGCATTTACGACACTTTGGGTTGGGGAGGGCGAGAGGCCGTATTAACTGGATAGCTGAACATATTCACGACCTGTTTAAATGCAGTTAATTCTTAATTATAAATTTTAAGGACATTTCTTGGGGCTTGGACACACCAATAGAGTGTCACAGGATAACACGTTATTGTGTATCACCTGATCTTTGGTAAGTGAGTGCAGACAAAGATTAGAGCTACCTTACTGAGCTCTCACCCTAAGCTATCAGCAACAGAAGTTTGGTATTACGAAAGTGATTCATGATGAGAAGAACGGCCTTGTCACTGCTGTACTAAACTGGAATTTGGGATGTCGTCTGTGGTTCTAGAAAGTCCATGCTGGGATTTAGTTACTAACCCAGGTGGAAAGACAAAGGAACTAGCACGCACCCTGTACAAAAAGCTCTGCATGTCTGAATCACTCATTTTGTAATGATCAGATACTACAGTAATAGGTATCACCACGTTAAGTATTGAGAACTGGTAACCCTAACAATGATCATTACTTCCTTTGATTTCTGCACTGAAGATCAGAGAAGTACCTAGCTCATTATCAGCTTCTTCAATACTTCCTCAGAGTAACTAAACTGAATTTCAAATTTAGCTATTTCTAACTATCACAGGTCTAGTGATTGGTTAAAACAACCAGAATGATTAGAGGTTCATAATACATAAAAGGGCTTGCTTAAAGTCCTGCTAAGAAACAGCAGGGATGACTAAAGCTTCCAAAAAAAACCTAAAAATCACAAACAGTAAAGTGACAATATAATTTTCTGAAGGAAATTACAGCCAGTAATAAAAAGGCTTGAGGGCCTTTTTCAGACCTTTAACTTGTTAAATGATTTTTCACAGGTCTTCGCGTACATGCTCTACATGCTATATTTTAATATTAATGAGCCAAACTTTAAAGAATAAACAAAAGATCACCAAGTATGGATTGGCAAGCTGATGTATTTGTTAAGCATATGAAAAGAAGAACCATACAGGACGGCTAAGGAGCTGAGTAATGCACCACCTGATTTTATGTGTTTCTGCATATGCTAGTCGTGACTAGTTCTTTAACATTAAAACATGACAAATTAAGTGCAATAAAAATTAAGGTAAAAAAGACCATCCTCAGTATCTTTTGATGTAAACTCTGTCAGAGGAAATAAATCCAGCCATTGGATAGCATGGAGAAAACAATTTACAAAATTCTCGTAAAGGTGAAGAAGAGGTAAACCACAATGTTTGTTTCGTAAGGTAATGTGCACATTACTAAGATGAAGGGAGCAGCAGTTCTCAAGCATATGATGCATCCAGTAACATATTTCTTGAGTTTATTGTACAACAGCTGCAGGGATGGGCCGACTTCCCTCTCACAAAAACAGAACAGGGAAGTGAGGGCAGGTCCCGTGCAGGAAATTGTTCCACGTTCCCCAACTTTGCAATTATTTCACAAAGCCTCTGATTTCTTTTTATACTGAGAGACAAGGTCTCACCTGCCCTAAAGTTTACTTCCTTCCCTCCCTCTCATGAAGATGTTACCTACCGCAGCATGCAGCTACTGAAGTGGGAAGCAGGAGGCAACAGAAAACCAAACCAAACATCTGCAGTCCATGTTTCAATATAAAATATTTGCAGATGTTAAATCTTTATGCCAAAATAATTTAACAGATTACAGATACATTGATCACACATGCTCAGACTTTAAGACAAATACATAAAGCAAACGTATTTTTTATTTGCAAAAAAGGACTAGCAAGCCAAATTTCTTAACATTGTTAAATTTGCTTAAGTGGTTGAAATGTTACATTTTCCAAGTGTGTAAAAGAGGTACTTTTTAACTCTGCGCTTTAACTAATTTGTCTTTGAAACAAAGCTAAGCCAGGAAAGTTTCAGAACTGCATGAAAGCTTTTTCAGAAATAACGTAAGAAAGAAGTGATTCACTTCTGAAAAAGGCATATTACAAAAGTGACGCCCTTTGGACAAAATCCTTCTGCTAAGTGGGAGCATATTTAGTCCACATAAAGCAGAGGAAAGCTCAACAAAATAACCAATGCTTTATCTACAAAGGTACAAGGGAAGAAATAGATGAGCCTTTCAAGTGAGCAAGTGATGCTCTAAATCTTATGGCTGAAAAAGCAGAATCAAATGGATGGAGAATACATCGTATTTCAAAATGGAAACAGATGAGCAAAAACCTCAAGGAATTACCAGCTGGAAAGCAAAGAAATATATTTTTTTTAAATGTCCAAGAGAAAAAATTGTTTTCATCTGGCATTGAACAGAGTATGTAATAGACTTTGTGCATAAATAAAGAGAAAAATGGATACAAAAGGAATAGGAGCAACAACTTTTATTTTAATTTTTATTTATAAAAGTATGTAAAATATTAACACAGTTGAACACTGAAGAGTTAGCAAGAACGCGCTGTGAAATGTACCACTGCTTCCTGGTGGAGGGGTTTGTCACCAGAAAGGCTGCTTAGACTAAAACTTAACCTGCTAAGAAAGCTATTTCCCCATTCGGCTGTCCTTGCCCATTCTGCCTCCATCTTACTTACTTCTTTAGTTACGTCCCCTAACTAAACCAGTTTTGATACAACATCTGTTTTAAAAGGCATACTAAAACCTACTGAGTTTGATAGAAATAAATAGGGAATGACTATTCATATACCTCTCCTAGCAAACTTAAGAAGTGGTAACCTCTGGTAGGAGAATAGGGCAATGAAAAGCAGGTGGCAGGTGACTAGATCTTAAATCAGATGCAGCTGAAAAAGTACACCTGACTCCATTCTAACACCAGGCCTTCAGGAGGCATCCAGTAACACATCACCTACCTATAAGGAAGGCAGGTGTGTACAGCAGTAGATGGTACACATGTTAATCAGTATTTACATGCACCTAGCAGGCACATCAAAAAACCTGAATCCTTCTGCAAATATTCCTCTTTCTACAACACAGTTTTCCCAGGTTGGGGGGGTTAAGTGCCTACCATTTTTCTTCTAAAGATTTGTAAAAATGAGTTAAATCAACTCAAGTCTCTTCCACTAGGGGGAAAGAAAATCCAAACTAAGTGTGATTGTTTTTAACATGAAAACAAACATTGAATGGACACAGAAAGAAACAAACCGTGTATACTTTACACAAGTATAGTTTAATCTGTAACTGGTTTTGTCAGTTTCTATAATTCTTTTTCACGCTAAGTGCATTGATAGGTTATATTCACATGTGGTCAATCAAGTAATGAAAACCCAAGGGAAAACACTTGTTTTTAATACAATGTACAGACAGTATGGGTAACACATTGCTCATTTTCACCTATTATGAAGTATAATAGAAACAACATGCTCCCAAGATTTCAAAGAAGTCCTATTGTAAAGCTTGGGGGGGGTGGGGGTGGGGGTGGGATGGCAAGAAGGACTGATTTATTCTCAAAAATATTTATCTATTTCACTCAGATCAAAAAACCTGTTGCCTCAAAGAAGAAAGGACGTAATTTTTAGTAAGGTTAAAAAGGACTACCAGTACCTAGGATTTCAACTGATATTTGGGAATGCATTTAAAAAGAGTTGACGCTTTAAATTTCAAAGCCAATTGTTTTCAAATTTCCCGTGGATTATATTACTAACTGGGACTATGTGGGAAATATTTCCCACAATTATGTTTATAAAAGTTCCAGTGATAATTAGTAGCAATCCTAACACACGTGGAAAACATTAAAATCACCAAAAATGATGAATAGTGTTGATTTGATGTAACAAAATGTACACTTTAAAGACATAAAAAGTTATATTGGGTCAATCCAAAGGTCCACAATGACCCGTATGCTCTGACAGCGACTAGTAGTAGATGTCTACAGGAAAGATAAAAAAGATAAGCAAATAATGATACTTTCCTCAGTAGATGTATTAGACATTCAGCAATGTGAGATTCTGGGGCTCTATATCCCATAGGCTGTATCTGTATTTAGAAGTCATCAGCAATTGTTTTCTCCCAGAATTTGTTAAACTGGTCTATAAAAGTGCATGAATTTTTGCATCCACAATATCCTGTGGCAGGCAGTCCCACAAGCTGATCACACATGCATGAGGAATCATATCTTCTAGTTCATTTCAAATCATATTGTTGGTTTAATTAAATACCTTCAGTTGTTAAATTAGAACAGTCATTTCTTATTTCTCTCTTCCTACCATCTGTGATTTAATAGACCACTATTATTCCCCACCCGCTCACCTCCAGCTTTCTCTCTTCCAGGCTGAAGAGTGTTAAATTGTTCCTTATACTGAAGGTTCCTTACACCTCTCACTAATTCTCTTAGTTCCACTAAGGAGAAGTATAAGCATACACAGTGTTTAAAAAGCAGATGTGCCCTCAATTTGCACCATGGCACAGTGATGGTATTACTTATGTTTTCTTCATTCTGTTCCTACTAATTCCCCAAATTGACTTTGCTTTTTAAAATGCTGCTGTGAATTGAGCTGATGATTTCAGAAAATATTATAAACTTTAAGAAGTCATTCCTGGGTGGTGGTCCTGTGTTCAGGACCCATCATTTGCATCCGTAAGTTCAAAGCTGTTCTCCCTCACCCCCACATACATTGCATTTACCTATTCATCTGTCATTTAATTGTACAGTCACTCAATACTCTGAGATTTTTTGCCATACTTCATTGTAAGCCTTTGCTATTTCTGCTCCCTTCTCAGGTCATTTACAAATACAGTGTCTGCCCCAGAGTTCCCTGTTTGACTCCAGTATTGCCTCCATCCACCCTTATCCTTTAGCCAGGTAATCTATGTAAGGACCTTCTTTTTCAGCTCACTTAAAGAGACTTTGGTGAGGCACCCTGTCAATCACTTTTTGGAGAATCTAAATGAGTTATAGCAACCAGATTTCCCTGTTCCTTACACTCACCAGTTCCTGTAAAGAAGCCAGAAGGCTGTGATGCATGACTTCTCTTCACAACGGGTGTTTTGACTTGTTTCCAATGTACTACACAAATCTGTATATCCATTCATTCTGCCTTAATGGAGTTTGTGCTGATTTGCCTGCTACAGAAGTTAGACATTGATCTGACAACTTTCTAGTCCTATCATACGAGGCACTCTCAAATACATGGAACTAGGGCAGTTTAAAAAGGACAAGATCTGCCAAAGTTTATTATTCACACATATGCTAAAATCCAGCTTTCTGTGTATTTATTCCAGTGCAGAGTACAAATTAACTAAAATAGACAACTATATTAAACCCCATTGTTTCTTTTGCAGCTAAGAACACTATGAAACTGGAAAATTAGTTTTCAAAGTTAATGCATCTGTTTCAAAAATTTCACCTTTTTAACGACATCTTAGTAAACAGCAAAACTCTACAAATGCATCTCAGTACCCTCTCCTGTTGTGTGCAAATACAGAGAATCACACTCAAGCTAGTGCTTTCTTCCTCAAGAGACTAATTCTGCTTCACTCGTCTCCCACATTCCCCCCATAGTGAACCAAACTGCTGAAAAAAAAAACCCAAGTTCTGTACATAAGATTATAATCTTGTGTAAAACAGTCCCTTAACTTTTTTTATTTTTATCATTTTCTAGCCAAAAATACATCTATTTCTACATTTATCAGATTCTTTTTCTCCTTGCTCTATCAGTAAGCCTATCGCAAAAAAGTGCCATAGGTCTCCTAATGCTTCACGACTTTCTTCATGAATTTAAGTTCATCATTCAAGACTTTCTCCATGCCTGCCAAGGTCACAATTCCTCCTTAACGCATCTTCTCAATGTGCGAGTGCTATAGTAAAACGCATCTTCTCAATGGGCGAGTGCTATAGTAAAACTGACAGAAGAAAGCAGCTCAGTAAAGTAAGGTATGCCATCTGATAACAAGCATCTAAGATGTCACCTAGCTGAATTAAATCTTGCTTAATTGCAATGTTTGTATCTATCCAGCAGTATGTTAAAATGGAAAACTAAAACTGAATTACTTAACGTGTCTGCAGTATACCTAATTTTCCATAACCTGTATCTACCTGCTTAGCTCTGTAAGGGGGAAAGAAATACAGTTTACACGCAACAAACTTCCCTACCTGCTGCATTGCAATTTAATGCCCATAATCAATAAAAACAAGACAACCATCATCAGAGGACAACTCCTCTGAAAAATGAAATTGAGACTGATACAGCATTTTGCATTAATAAAAACACTGCATTTTTCTTTAAAAAAGTCAACAATCGGTTGCTAGAGCTGTAAAAACTAGGCCCAGTTTACGCTACATGCCAACAAAAACAACTGTTTCTTAACTTGCTAGTCCTTTTAATTTATTACCATAGGAAGGAGATATCACTCAAATTTGTAATCAACAAAAAAATAATTATTGGTGCATCAGCATAAGAGAAGACTTCTCCCCCTGCTTGCTGAAGTACAGTTCTGGTCTATATCACTCTCAGTTCCCAAGCCTCTTTCCACCTCTCCTTATCTCGGTCTTCATTTTCCCACTGTCAAAGCCTGTTTTTCCAGGAAGGAAAGTTATGGTAAAGATGAGGAATATTGTTCAGCACCTCTTTGCCCTTTGGCACTGCTATCAAACACTGGGATTTTATCTGCCACATTAGCAGAGATCTTACAAAAAACACATTCCTTTTTGTATAATGTACATGGTGGTCACTCAAACAATAACCAGTAACAGATGTCTGAAGTGAGGAGAATGGACTATTTAAGTAGAACTTTATAAATTCTGATGATACTTTCCCAGATTTGAAACCTTGACACTTAATTTATAACCATCAGTATGGCCATATACGTTCCTTTGTGTGTTTATTTCTAGTTCCAACCTCGGTAAGTATACTTTGTCCATCATGCTTTAAGTTTCACTGTGACCTTGCAGATAATCTTACCCTCAACTTGCATTCATTTAATAGCGTAAAGATAGTGGTAAAAAATGAAAAACCCACTGCAAAGAATCCAATACCCAAATAAGGAATTCTGACAGGGGCTATGAACTTAAATGCTTACATAAAATTACTGGTCACATTCAGTACCCTGCAATGACCATCTGGGAAAGTTTTTCTTTCAAAGGAAACACAGAACTATGAAAGAAATGTAACCTGCCAGAGTCTTTTCCATTGAAGTTTTAATGTTACAAGATTGGTATTTAGGTCTGCTTTCCAGGGATTTTTAAAAAGCACTCTCACTCAATATGCATGGGAAATTCAATAACAACTGCTTTAGATATCCTTACAGTTTAGTATTACAAGAAAGTGTTGGAGGTTTTAGAAGAAAATTCTCCATGAATCTGTATATGTAAACCGTATCTGCCAATAGCACTTTTACTCGTATACAAACAGTAGAACTAAAGATCAATTTGGCATAATACAGAAGCAGTTTTTTAAGACTGAAGTCTTTATAATGATGCATTATGTTTAATTACCTTGTTTTCACAATCCCTTTTAACAAATAAAGATTCCTATATGTATTTCTGATTACAGCTGCTTAAGGAAAAAGTAATTTTTTTAACACATCATTAAAAAAATCCATCTCAGCTACAGAAACAAAGGATACCAACAATAGTAGCAGCAATGGAAAAGAATAGATTTTAAAAGACAAGGTCAAATTCTGCCATTGTAACATCTCTGCATAGATGCAGAAAAGGTTTACAGACATACGCTTAGAGACAATTTGTTGTACTTGAGGACAAAACGTATCCTTCAGGATCTTTAAACTTGCCAATATGTAAAATCAAGCAGATCCAGTAGAAGTTTCACGTTCCTGATTAAATTTTTAAAACAGTTGAATAAGATGAATAATAATCCCAGAAAACATGCAACTCTAACATTTTAAAGCTTTGCAATCAGCTTCAATAGCATAAATCCACTTGCATTTTGCTCAAGACATTTGGCCATGAATTTCAGGGTCATTTTTAGGGAATACACTTCCCCTTTCTTCTAAAGGCAGTGCAACAATAGTATCCTGTGTAAAGGTTTTACCCTCTGTAGGCAGTAGATAAACAGATCTATGAAGCATTCTTCCAATAGACAGATCATATTACAGGTCAGAAAGTTTCTTTCCTTCCTATTACAATATTCACCTGTACCCATGTTATTGGAAACCCACAAAGTTGAAAAAGACAGGTTGACGAGATGGAAAGGCCTCTTTGTATACAGCAATAACATTTCTGATGGAACTTAAGCAATGCCTACCAGTAGTCAGAAATTTTATATTAAAATACACGATGATAGATGCTGCTGATATAACGCGATTTCATTGGTTTTAGAAAAAAGTTATAGCTGTCATACAATTGTATGTGTGAAAATCAAAGGAGCAAAACCAAAGGATGAAGTCTCTCATGCTGCAAAAATCACCTACCAAAGACAATGGCTGATAAAGACTATGCCAACTAAGGGTCTTCAACGATATCTGCAAAGCTAGACTGCCATGGCTGAGTGTTCACTTCCTACATGTCTGCATCCTTTTAAAGAGTCAACGCAGGAAAGAGTACACTTTATAAATTAAGTTAAAAAACCCTAAATTTTTTCCATTGATTTCAACAGAAAAAAACCCTACATTACAAATTGAGAGGGAGTTAACCCTTGGAAAGCAACAGCTCATCTTTTAATTAAAAAAAATTGATAGTATGCTAGCCTCACAACTGTCTTTGTTAAAAGGAATGAAGAAACAGAGATGACAGCACATGACAGATTACAATTCCTGGATGTCAGGAACGCAGAGTACCACAGAGACAGGACCAAGTGAACACACTGTCCATTTTATCTGATTCACATTAGTAAGAGGAAGACAAAAAAAGAACTTTGCTTTAACATGTCCGATAATGTCGTTAAGCTTCATTATACTTACATATCGCCAAGTATTTATATCTTTATATTATTTTTTGCTTGAACTTACTAACAAAGGTCCACTCAAAGCTTTTTAAAAAGACAAAAAGATGAGCATTTGTATATAGCAAACACAGCAAAAATACGTGTTATTAATCAACTAATAAGACCTACTATGTTGCTAAGGGACACAGTTAAATGAAGAGGAAATATCTCCTTACTTGTCTGACACGAAGAATGAATTTATGTAATCTACTGTAAAGTAATTAACATCAAAGAGGACACTAGAGACCAGGGTGTTTAAATATTTTAATTCATTAGTATTAATGATTATCACATGATAAAAGTGCTAGAAGCTCCAAAACTTGCTAGCTTTAAAGTCTTTCAATATGGCTTTCAACCTTCCTTTATTAGGCTGAAGATTACTCTGAAATACTTATGCGCTAAAAATTAATAGATAAAAAGTCATCCTGAACTTAACAAAAGTTACATCTTCTTGAAATTATACAATATGTTATGAACAGCTGAATAAGCATCACTAGCAAAAAAAAAGTTATTAATTGATAGTATTCAGTGAAAAGTCTTTCACAGACCAAAGTTTTATACTTGATGCTTCAGAAAAACAATTAAAAATAACAACCTACAAAAAATCTGCAATTTTATCAACCAAGCATTTTTGAAACATTCAGGCAAATATACAAGTGTTTAAAAGCCATTAAGAGAAATATACACTACTTGGATAAAATGTTAGATCTTTTATATAATTGCAGATGACAAAAACATAATAAAATCAAAATAAAAATTCTATTCATACTGATTTTCTGTTTTAAAAGGGGTTTGATTTGTTGTTTAAAGCAGCAGTGTCTTTCTATACTACCGAGGATGTGGAGATTATCCAAATTTATTTTATCCTCCATTAACTGATTAAAAGTAGGAATAGCTAGGAGATAAATGTTCAAGAACAGGTCTGACCTTTCTAACCAAGTCTTGAAAAATGGACTCCTGGAATAGCTTACCTATATTCCAGTTAAGTACACCTTTAAAGACTTGCTCCTGTAAGAATACCACACTGAAGTGAACTTTATTTTTTCCAGCCTTACACAGATACTGTTCATCTCTTCGTAAGAAAAATGCACACAGTGAAGCAGTGGTACACTAAAACCACAATCACAATATACCACAGAAAGACTTCAAAAAAGGCCAAGGACACCACACATGCTCCTAGATGACCGCAGGTAGATTTGTTAAGTTAAACAGTTCCTGAGTATGACCTTGGTAAGGGCAGGCGGAAAACTGATTAAGGAAAATCTACCATATGGTGACACGCTGACTCCCACAGGGAAATTAGCAGGATTGGAAGCACCACAGAAGTCTCCGCCAATTGAACCCATACAATTAACCCACAGTAAACCACCATCCTTTCTTTGTATTAGTACTGGAGAAGGATAAAACATTTTGGAACTTTGTTTCACTTCAGGGGCCTTATGTTCTCCTTCCAGGGTGCAAAGGAGAGCACAGACTGTAAAGCAGACAATTGTCCCCATCATCCCCCAAAAGTGACACTTTCCAGCATCTGGATATTCCTAATCTCTGCCCTATTTCAAGCTGCCAAAACCAGTCTTTCAACCAATTAATCTTGCCACTCAAGATTTTCCATCAGTTTGAATAGTTTACTACTCCTAATCCTCATCTCATTATCAAGCCATTGCCAATTCCTGGTTTACTCCCCCTGCTCCATACTTTGGAAGAAGAAAGGGCAAGCAGGAGACTACTGCCCTGTTCCTAACCTTCTTTCCATTCAACCTTTTAGTTCAGCTTTCAGTTTGATACTCCCTGCACATCCCTGCTCCAGTGTTGACGTCCATCATTAATTTTCTCCTCGTTCCTGCTCCACCGCTCTTGTAACATCCAGTCTCTGTTCCTCGCCCAAACTACTGAATCCCTGTAGCCCATTCTCATGCCAGCTACCCCCAGTCTCTGCCCCATAAATAAGGATCCTCAGCAGTTTTTGGTTCATTCGCCTTTTGTTGTTGCTGGGTTTTGTTTAAGTAAGTCATCCCACCCTTTCTCTTCTTTACTTTCAAATTGGACAGACTCCATCTTCACCCTTCTAATCTCCAGTCCAGCAGAGGCCACTAAGATCACAGGAGATTCACTCTCAGTAGAGGGTTTTCTTAACTGAAAATTGAATCTACTGAATAAATGTAAACTGATTTTCCCAGATGTGTATAACTTGGTGGGGAGATTTCCAAACCAATGGCAAAGGGTTCATCACAAAACTCAACTTACAATTACTGTCACTTCTTAAAGCCTGTGATTTGTTACCATTCAAAAGATTACAATACATAGCTGGTAGGTATGTCCAAAATTTACCATTTGCAGGGAAAAAACAAGTAAAAACATCAACAACTTTTTTAATATATGTATTAATACATACATTATATAAACGCTATACAGTATGTATAGATGTTGAAGAGGCCAAACGTTGTCAGTTGACACTGGGGGAAAAAAAAAACAACCAACAACAAAATGGTCAGAACATCTTTAAAGGAGCTCTTTTACCATGCCATAACATGCAGCTAGAAGAAGATCTACTGGTTCTGGAAAAAATATTCTGTTCCAATTACTGTACTAAACAAATTATTTGCACAAAATTCACAATTTAAGTTAAATGTTTAAAATCTTGGAAAACAAAACTGGTATCAAGAATTTAGTTTTAACTCACAGATAAAGATGATTTGCTGCCTCACTTGGTAATTTATATTTATCATTTTTCCATCAAAGGAAACGAAGCTGGGCCAGACAGCTGAACAGGAATGATGAAACACATCAATTCTCTTTGTTCAAATGCTGTTTGGGAGAATGGTATGTTTGGTTTTTACTGGGCAAAAGATTTATTCAGATTTTAGCACTTACAAAACATCTGGCCTGAGTGGTATTCAGTAACGGTAACACAATTTAAGCAGCAAAGAGCATTTAAGTCTTAAAAAATGAAAAGATAGTGATCTACAAACAGAAAGCTTTACTAATCTCCTATAGTAATAGTGACACATTTATTAAATACTTTATAAGAGTGACTTTAAAAATACAGGTTTGCCTTTTAAGAGTTTCATATAATAGTTTATTCGATCAGCTGACTATTCCTAAAACTGAATTTCCCCCCAATAATTTAGCTCATCCATATTGTAAGTCTGTCTGTATTTTGAGATTTTTAAAGCGGCAGCCGTATGGATTTGTGTGCATTTTATACTACGCTGTTATTTTTCTCTCTTAAATAAAATACTCATAGGAAAATAAATACTTTAGGTTCGTACAAACTTATAAGAAAAGCTCAGGTGAAATATTTTAACAAAGTGCCCCTGAGACCATGGAATTAATTAATGACAACTTTCTCAGGAGCAGCGGCAAGTTTTAGTTGGCAATTATACAGCCTACTTCTAAGTAAACAAAAAATCCTTACCAAAGTTCTGCAGATATATCTAGTAAGCTTTGGGGTTTGTTTGGGGGTTTTTGTTTCCTGTAAAACCTCAAAGATACACGGAAACTAAATTCATAAATATATTAATAAAGACTTTGAGAACAGAGATAAAAGACTATATAAACCCAAATATTTATTATTTGACCAGATACGATGTCCGTAAAAATGCTTCTATGCCATCTTACTCTTATTAGCTCCATACTATAAACAAATGAACAACAGTCTATCAGGACTTGTAGTCTTCACAATTCTTTGTGATGAAGACGATATGGCACTTAGATAATATTGCACATGACCGGTGCACTCGCAGTTTCTAATGGTAATAAGAATGCTGAAAACATGCATTAATTACAAAAAATAAACAAAACAAAAAATCCTAGCCATGTTGAAGCCATGCCAGGTCTCACGATAACTGAGGCCTGGAAGAGACGTACGCTCCTGTCTCTATAGCTAAATTCATGTCAAACAGCAGTTACAGAATCTTATTTAATGCACTGTACCTGTGCCTACTAACATCAAACAGGTATAAGAACAATATTTATGAAATTTATTGCTCCAACGTCCCTTTAAAGAGCCCAAAGCCAGCTGAAAAAAAAGATAAAATCCTTTGTTTTACTAAAACCAGAGTGATGATGCAAAATAATTCTTTGATCTATTATCTATTTGAAAGTACTAAGCTAAATGCAGACAGTAATTGCTGACAAATCCCAGTAGTAAACAAACCAGTTTCACATTTTACATATTATCAAGAGGCTACAGAATTAATGGTTACAGCCAAAGAAATGTTGACACAGTTGCAGATTGAGCCTTAACATGCTGATCATGTTAAAATACTGCACAAGAAATATTTTTCCACTTTGTAAAAAGCCAGACTGTTTACACGCTTAAGTGGCTAGAGACCTTGTTGTCTGTGTGTGGTCTTAACATTTCAGTATCATAACCATGAATATAAAGAGAAGCAGCACGAAATAACCTATTACACTTACAATGAATGCCAGACTGCCAATATTAGAAGCATTGAGATTTAAGTGTCTTAAAACGAGCATTACAACATACATATACCTACATCTTTACCCCCTTTCATAAAAGTAATTAATAAATAAATTGAAACAAAGCTTTTCTAAAAGTAAACAGAGGACTCATATTTCACAAAAGTTATTTTTTCTTCCCTTTACACTGTTTAGAAAGGAAAAGAATTGGGGGGGGAAAAAATCAAGAAATTAAAAATAACAAACATCATCATCATTAAGAACCGAGACATTCTGAAACTATGGTAACTTCACTCATATTCTCTAGGCACGTAAGATGTATTAAATTATTCTAATTTTTATTACAACTGTAACTATTATATCACAGCCCTAGTACCTGAATGTCTTAAATCTCTAATTTGCTAATTTCCAGCAAGCTTTTGCTGAAAAAAATTTCCCACAAGCTTTTGTGGCAAACTGCTGTTGCTAATTTACTTAGAAATCACTGGAAAGTCTTCTGCAGCTACCGGTAACTTTTTTTTTATTAATAAAAAACAAAGCCCTACTGCTCTCATGTTTTACTGAGGACAGCACTGTGAAACCACTAGGGAAAAGAAGATGCAAGCTATCTGCAACACAGTGAGATCAACTAGTAGCTTTACCATTCACACACTTACACCTAAAGACTGCCATAGCTAAAGCATATCAAACTGTTCCATCTTCCCATTCTATAGCTAGCAATAAAACATATAATTTTAAAAAGTGTGCAGTATGAATCAAAAATATTTTCTTCAATCACTCAATACAAGAATTCTCAGTATTTTTCCACACTAACTGAGATTTCCTCACACAGCCAGCAATAAAAAGCAAAGGCCACCATCTTTCCAGCATCTATCTGTGAACCCCACTACCCATGGCTGAAATTTCTAAGAGTACAAGGTTGTTATCAAGAAGCTGGGTGTAAAAAGGTCAGAGACAGATTTCTGGTTTGATTTGCCTTTTTTTTTTTTCCCTAACGTTCATTTGCGTATGTGGGAAGGTGAAGGGGGAAGGAAAAATTCCCTGTTAAGTTTTCCATATGCTTATACCCCATTGATATTTTTAATGTGTGCACAGAAAACAAGGTTCTTCAAAATAGTTTCTTCCCTAAAATTACAGCAGTAAAGTTAGAAGACAAAAATTCAGAGATATATAACACTGTGTGACCATTGTAATTCCATTTGGGACACACATGCCTCATGAGGTTGTGTTTCTGTTCCATAAGCATTCAAGAAAAATAAACATGTCACCAAAAGTCTTTAAAAGTATACTTCCCAAATTAGAGAAATGATCAAGAAGTCATTAGAAAAGAAATATGTATGCAGGGTAACCCACTATAAAAACAAACAGTAAATGACCCTTGAAAGGGGTTCTTCTGCGTTTCCCCAAAGGAAGCAGTATGGCTCCGTAACTAGGCAGAACTGAAATGAACTAACACCCCTTTCCACCTCTCCGTCTTTGAAGAGGGGGGCTAGTTAGCTAAACTACACCAGGCAGGAAGAAACCAAGCGGCATTACTCGATCCCCACGTCGGTGGATCCACACCGGCCGGTCGGGCAGCAGGGCGGCCCAAGCCTAGAACGCAGGCCTGCCCACCGCCGAGGAGCCCGCCCTTCCGCAGGAGGGCCGCGGGGCAGGGGCGGGCGGCGGCGCAGCTGGGAGCCGCTGTCCGAGCCGGGCCTGGTGCTGAAGCCTCCCCCCGCCCCGCTCCGGCTGCCGCCCGCACCAGCGGGGGTCACCGCCTAGCGTACTCACGGCCCGAGGGCAGCTTCCCCATCACGAACATCATCACCGCCTTATTTTCAGTGCCTGCTGCTTTTGTACCATTGGCCAGCTAGACCAAGCTTCCTCAGACCAAACTTTATCTTGCATCGAAGGAGGAATTCAAGAATTGTATCCCACCACAACTGGACTCTCTAACAGAGGTTTGTTTGGGGGGGTTTTATTATTTTTTTAGCTAAATAAAGCTTGATGCTATGCATTTCTTCAGTGTGGAATTATTTGTGAACATTCAGCTTTTGCTCTAGTCCGGAAACATTAATGGATTGGTTGAAGACAGCTGCAAGCAGCAAAGAAAGGCCTGAGATTTTATTTTGCGTAACGCCAGATTGCAGAAGCTTCCTATGGAAGTCACAGAGGGAAACTCCACGACACACAAGTATGCAGTGACAGATTTTCTTTCCATTTAGGTAGCAGCATAACCATTCCAATCCCATTACCTGTTCACATGCAATCTGTTCCTTTGAATATTAATGGCACATTATTGCATTTTCATGCTTATAATCTGCAGTTTATCTGCAATTTAAAAAAGTTAAACGTACACCCCTGCATTCAACAACAGTTATACAGGTGAAATCCCAAAGTTGCTCCCCCCATGGAACACTGACCTTCCACAGGCTGTTCCACAACCCTGCCACTTTTCATTTTACTCTTTCCGAGTTCTGTCTGATTTGTAAGTCTCTATAAGGTGCCGCTATAAACATGAAAATAAAAGCAAGGGAGATCTTCGCTGCTGAGAACAAGCTCTCACAGAACAGAGTTTTCATAGCCCTTTCACTTTGTGGAAAAGCCTGGAATCCTCACCTTAAATACATGGGAACCTCCATCATGCAGCCCACAACAGAACTACCATTTGAAAAAAAAACCTTGCTGTTTTTCACCACACTAGTAAGATAATAGACACCATCACATTTAAACTACATTATATTTTAATAGATTTGGACTGATGTCTTACTACTTTAACATTTAAACACATGGCATACTGACTTTTTGAAGAGATCCAAACTATTACTGAAAAGACAAAGGGAACTAATCTAAGCATCTTGAGGATCACTGAACTCACTTACAGATGGTCAAATTAGAGAAATGAGCATGGCACTTGCTGATCAAGGTCTAACCACTACATCTGTGTGGCAACCCAAAGAGAAAGAAGTAGTATTTCAAAATCAAGTACCAATATGACGACAGCCAGCAGCAGCAGAGATTTTGATGTGGGCATTACTGTGAAGTAGGTGGTCACGGTGAATGAGCTTACCCTCTTAAATACCATTATGTTGCCTATTCTGAAACTACCAGTTGCATCAATTTAAAGTTCACTAGTATCTACGCAGATAAAGTCTGGTGTTAAGGACACAACCACTTCTTACATGGAATAGAAATACTCAGGAGGAGGATACAAGCTGAAGTTATTTCAGGAACACCGGTACTCTCCGAAGAGTAGGCACAGCTCTGTATCACTACTCAGGCATCATTTCAAAAAGCGCCGTGTAACAGAGCCCACAGCTAATGAGGGCTAATGGTGAGACTGAAGCTCTCCATGTTTTGCTTCTTAATAAAAAAGGTTAAAGTGTTTGACAATCTATTATTCCTAATATCTCCGTGTAAAGGAGGAATACCAAACTGGCAGAGCAACTGAACGTGAAGCGAGGCTCTGCTTACACGTGAGTCTCCAAGGAACAACGATGAGCAATGCCGCTGGTAATTCCAGAAGTATTTTCTCCTTCTAAACTAGTTTTGAATTTGTAGCCCACTGTGAAGATCAAACTTTCTATTGTATTTTAACAGTCTGATCATCAGTGGTACCCATAACACTTTGTTACAGATCCAACGGCCTAGCCAACTTACAAATCTGGAAATTATATTTTGCCACCTTCATTTTCTCTGCTTGGGGTGGGAATGCTGTCTCATAACGGTACGCGAAAAACGGTTGCCTCACCCTGTCACAACGCTGGCTACCAACAACAGAGCTTTAAGTGATTTTCTAGGTGTACAGCTTGAAATACTGTGAGATTTCTTGATGCTTGCAAAAGATACTCTAACAAAAAGGTAGGTTCTAACGATATCGGAGTATCGTTTCACTTCTGAACTTACAATGTGTTTTAATGTATTCTTCATCACTGGGTTTTTCCTTCCCAAAATTTGTATCATAGTTCAAATAGGAATTTACAAACCCAGACTAAATCCCAACAGCTCCTACATGCTTAGTAACGTAGGCCTCTATAAAATCATAGAATCATAGAATCATAGAATCATTGAGGTTGGAAGAGACCTCTAAGATCATCGAGTCCAACCGTCAACCCAACACCACCAGGCCCACTAAACCATGTCCCTAAGCGCCTCATCTACACGTCTTTTAAATACCTCCAGGGATGGGGACTCCACCACTTCCCTGGGCAGCCTGTTCCAATGTTTCACCACTCTTTCAGTAAAGACATTTTTCCTTACATCCAATCTAAACCTCCCCTGCCGCAACTTGAGGCCATTTCCTCTCGTCCTATCGCTTGTTACTTTGGAGAAAAGACCAACACCCACCTCGCTACAACTTCCTTTCAGGTAGTTGTAGAGAGCGATGAGGTCTCCCCTCAGCCTCCTTTTCTCCAGGCTGAACAGTCCCAGTTCCCTCAGCCGCTCCTCATAAGACTTGTGCTCCAGACCCCTCACCAGCCTCGTTGCCCTTCTCTGGACACGCTCCAG
This sequence comes from Aptenodytes patagonicus, assembly GCF_965638725.1. Lineage (NCBI taxonomy): Eukaryota > Metazoa > Chordata > Aves > Sphenisciformes > Spheniscidae > Aptenodytes > Aptenodytes patagonicus. The sequence goes on from NC_134951.1 coordinate 125,565,580, forward strand.
CACCTCAACGTCCTTCTTGTAGTGAGGGGCCCAAAACTGAACACAGTATTCGAGGTGCGGCCTCACCAGGGCCGAGTACAGGGGCACGATCACTTCCCTACTCCTACTGGCCACACTATTTCTGATACAGGCCAGGATGCCATTGGCCTTCTTGGCCGCCTGGGCACACTGCCGGCTCATGTTCAGCCGGCTGTCGACCAACACCCCCAGGTCCTTTTCCGCCAGGCAGCTTTCCAGCCCCTCTTCCCCAAGCCTGTAGCGCTGCATGGGGTTGTTGTGGCCGAAGTGCAGGACCCGGCACTTGGCCTTGTTGAACCTCATACAGTTGGCCTGGGCCCATCCATCCAGCCTGTCCAGGTCCCTCTGCAGAGCCTTCCTACCCTCGAGCAGATCAACACTCCCACCCAACTTGGTGTCGTCTGCAAACTTACTGAGGGTGCACTCAATCCCCTCATCCAGATCATCAATAAAGATATTAAACAAGACCGGCCCCAGTACTGAGCCCTGGGGAACACCGCTCGTGACCGGCCGCCAACTGGATGTAACTCCATTCACCACAACAAAATGACGATGACATATGAGCCATCTCCAATAGCCTTAGAGAAAATGGCTTCAAATTAGCAAAGAGTTTTCTGAACTGCATAGAATATGCTGGGCATCTGTAATTAAATCTCTTTTCAGGTCATAATCAGCAAGTACCCCTAGCTGTATCCTCCAAACATTCTACAAATCAAATCACAATTCCTGCCAATTATCAGGGTGAAGTGTTATAGGCAAAGAAACATTTTGCTTAACATTTTTTTTGAAGTCTTTTAAGGTCATTTCTTAACAGCACCCTCTGTTTTCACCAAACAATAAAAGCAAAATACATTATTCAACTCAATTTTTTGAAAGATGTGTAAACTGACATATAAAGATTTAAAACTAATGACAAATTCTAACAATTTTCTGAAGAAATCTATAAACCAATGTTGTTCTTTTATTCCAAATCCTCCTATAAGATGTCTCTCCCCTGGGACGCCCACAGCAGCCAATGATGATTTAATCACCAGTCACTGCTATTCAGTCTATTTCATATTATACTACAAACACTCAGTACTCAGCACTTGTTTGAGGCGAGAATCTGGTTTTGTTTGACTGCTTTTTTAAATTATGGGTTTCATTTTCAACTTTTGATGTGTCAGACTTACTCCTATCGTCTAAACTGTTTGTAAATTCCCCAAGACCTGGATTGCGACTATGTGACAGTTTAACACCCAGCAAAATAAGAACCAGAGACTTACAGACAGTACCACAAAGGGAATAACTCTTTATAAGCTTGTTTTCCACTACTGAAGATTACCTTATAATGGCAAGGCAACACACTATGGTAGCGCTACTTATATTACTCTCCTTCCTATTTTTATACTATAGGAACATCAAAATAAAGAAGGGAAAGTTATATACTGCATGACCCTACCAACTGTCAAATCCTGGGATCTTGGCATTGAACAGATGCTCTTTAATGGCCCAAGGCTTAGCTCTTTCCCAACTCTTTAGTTCAGCAAATATTTTATGTTCAGAGCTATACACTTCTATCAGCCTTTATCTGTATGATACAAAGCAGGATAAACCACAACCATGTATATTTGGTTAACTATGAGTGCTATTAAATCACTGGTATATTCAATGAACACAGATGACCCTCTGAGTTTAAAATAGGAGAATATTGGCTTGAACTTGAAAGGCTGTATTTAACTGTATCTTATATAAACTATTGTTTCACCAGTTGAGTGGTGCCAGATACGCCAGGCACCTTACTACTTCCCGGAAACTAAGCAGGACCTTGCATGTGGAACAGAGCTTAGTTTAGTTTAGTTGTTGCACAGGTTTTTAGAGCAAAATGAGGATAGAATTCTTGAAGTACCTTTACAGATATCCCCCAACCTCAGTCATCAACAATACAAAAATGCTGAGAAAATGTTCTGTGGCTATGCCACATTTTCTCATGTGGAAAGCACCATGTCATTCTTCCTTACCTCCGTTCTTTTCCTCACTCTCCCTCAAGACTAACAACTAACTATTCTTCAAGGAGTATTTGATGCAACATCTTTACAGCGATTCTCCACTTGCATGCTATTTCCTATGTATGTGGCAAGTTACATAGAAAAAGGAATAAAATCGGTGTTTTGCTGAAGCTTGTAGATTCAGGACTTCATGCAAGCGGATCTGTCTGTAAAACGTACAGATAGCAGAAACAGCAAAGAAGCCTCGACGAAGCTACAAAGACAAGAAAGTACAAAGCCAAGAAAGATAACAGTTGCTCTTAGGGCTTCACAAATAGACCATGCTTCCCTAGCAAAGTGTACGCAGCCAAGAGGAAAAGATAATCTTGAAGCACTCAAATCACTGAAGTTAAGGTTTTGGTTCAAAACTGTCTGCGCATGATCTAGACCACAAACTATCCTTTTCCCACTTTCCCACGTGAAAACCTCTCAGCTACAAATACTGTTTCGTAGTAAGAAGGCAGCGTTGTCTTTTGTGTAGGCCTCATTAAAAATATTGTGTTCTGTGAAGCAGGGAAATAAAAAAATAGGTTAGCTTGACATACAAAGGTACAGACAACATGGCTTGGCAAGATCTATCTTCATTTACCATTTCTTTGTATGACTAAATGAACCTATGCAGCTAATCTGATTTTTATTCATTATATAAATTTGTTTATTCTTTCTGTTTGTTTGGCCAAGCAATATCGCACAGAGGCAAAAGGAGACAGATTCTGTTAAAAAACAGAAGGATAGAACAATACACAACAGCAGAAGAGCTAGAATACGGACAAGCTCTACAGAACTTGCCTTCTGTAGTAAGAGTTCTTTTTTTTAATCAAGATATCACTTCACTCCATAGTGCAGCTTGGTTTTCAAATGTGTTTCTGACATTATTACTAAATTTTTTTATTAAATCTGTAAGTTTTTGCCTTTTCATTACCACGCTGCTTGTGGTAAGGAAAATGGTGGAGAGGGATTCAGGGGCAAAAAACACCACCACACAAACAAGCCATGATTTTCCCATATGTAATTTGTTGACATAGTTTGTATGACTGATATTATTGCATCTAAGAAATTTATCTTGTTTCTACCTTTTTTCCCCTTAATATCTGAAGTTAATATTCAATTCTGATCAGACCATTCTTTTCCAGACTAGATGAGTCCCAGTTTTTAGCACAGAATAAATACATAATGTTCATCTAAGTTTGAAATGAGTCAGCTGGAAAATAAATGGAAAAAAACCAAACAGAAATGGAGATATAACTAAAAAAATTGTAGGAGTCTACATGTTAAATTTTAAAGCATGAATTTTACTTAGTCAACATCTGTTTAAAAAGAAAGAGAAAATAATATTTTTATATTGGTCCCATACACACCCCAACATTATCCATTCTAGCAAAAGTTTCAATCATACACATTTGAAATCACTTAATATTTTTATTTTCTTAAGCATGGTGTCTCACAGCATTTCAAGTTCGAAATATTTCCAGTCAAAAGAGGGAAACTAGTGTAAGACAAAAATCACCAGTCGAACTCCTGATCGTTTAAGAGTGAATGAACCATCCCACACTACCCTACATTCAATTACTTGTTGAGAACCTTCTTCTGCTTTATAACATAGAATCATACACACCTAAAGTCTAATTTATTGTTTTTTCATAGTTCTATTTTCACTTTATCCATCTTTTCACAGTCCCTGGGTAATCACAAGTCGGCAACACAGGGGTTTTCATTTTACTCTTTTCACATTGGAATTAAAACTGATTTATGTTTTATTATTTGGCTGTATCACTTTTCAATATTTTTCCAACATAGCTTCTTTAGACATTGACATTATAGACAAACAGACTGCATTTAAAAAAGATAGATAAACTGAACTGAGGAAGGCTGTTTATGAAATAAATTAGTATGTCTTTAGTTAAGCTACAGTGTGCTACCAATATACTCCTACAGGCTCTGATCCAAAGCCCACTGACTTCAATGAGGTTTGGGTCAGATCCACAATAAGAAGAACTTAATTCAGTAGTGGTAAATGAAATCGAAAATTTATAATTTGATTAGAAAACACTCCAAGTAACACTGCGAATAACGTTGGTGACTTCTTCACAGCTCATACAGATTTTAGTTCCTTAAACTATTATTAAAAAAGTCTGGAATTTATAGTTTTTGCCAACCACATTGTCACAGCTTAATTGAGCAGCTGTCAACTGTTAGAAAATAACTGCATCATCATCGCTTTTAGAAGAACTAGTGTGGGAAGTGAAACACTTACATGGGATCTAAAGTTTCTGGAGTCATGGTAATGACTCTGTTTTCATCAGGTGACCATGAGTCATCAATTTATCAGCAGTTTAAAGGGTTTTCACAATAGCTGAGTGTCATCAGTGCTCATGCTTAGCAATGACTGCAGCAGAATATTGAAATAAGGTGCCATGTCCTGTGGTACCATTATTTAAGGAAAAGTTTGCCTATTGAGTTAAGAAAAATACTGCAAAGTCACGGTTGAACAAGTGCTGCAGGGAACACAAAATGTCGAGAAACTAAGCTCTTATTTGAGAATTGAAACTAAGCAATAATTTTGCTTTTAAAAATAGACACCTTTTAAGGAAGTTGTGAACTACATGGATGAAACATAAGGAAAGAATAAAAATGTGTTGTCAGTCTCTCTTCTCCCTTTTACTCCATAGTCCAGTCAGAACACACTCATATAATACCAAATACTCAGATAACTTCCACATATTAGAATCCATCTGCATTGTCCAGGGTGGGGAGAGGCCACACGAAACAATACAAAAAATTTTATATTAAATTTTCATGATACTAACATCAAGAGCAAAAACTGCATCACTGCATCATTAAACTGTTTGTACATGGCATTACCAGGTACTATATGAAACGTGGATCTCTACCTCCCAGCCTACTAACCTCCATCTGAACTCACTGGAAAGAATTGAAGAATTTCACCTACAGCGCAAGCTGAAGCCTCTCCCAGGACCTAAAGACATTCAGTGACCCCATCCAGCATCTCTGCTAAGCCCTGATGTTTTGCTGGACTCACAGAGACTGAAGTCTGCTTCTAAGTTTCCCATCTCTTCCTCCTTCACTGCTGGACTTGGGGGTCGAGCAGGCAGTACCACCAAGATCTCCAAGAAGCAGAACAGTGGAGGCGTAAAATATGGTAGTGCTGGTCAGAAATAAGGCATATGGCAAATATCATGGAGATTACATCTTTGAATTTATTAAATCTAAAAAAAATTAGTAACACTTGGTATGGTGTGTATTTAGAATCCCATATCACTGTCACAGTAGTATATAGCTCACAATTAGCAAAAACCTAATTTTCTGGCACAACTTGTACTTTTAAAGCTAATCAGATTTATTTTAATTACTAAAAAAAGTAATGCAAATTGAACCATCCTTTTATTCCTTATTTGAAGTGATCCCTGTGAAAGCAGTGTTTTCACTATTGTTGTTTATCCCTCTGGCTTCCTATTCCTTTCTCCTTTTGCTAACACTTTAATCTCCCAACTCTTCATCCACTCATCATTTCCCTAGGCTTGCAAATTAATCCTCTGAGGTCAGTGAGGAAACTTCCATTGACTCCAGGAGGTTTAGAATTAGATCCTACACTTAATTTTCCTCCCCTCTCTACCTCCCAACTTCCTCTTTTCTTTCTTCTGGAACTTATTTACTCATCACTTTAGTCATTCCGTATCTGGTCCCATGAAATTGGGAATTAAATACAGAGTTAAGAAAGAAAATCAAATAGATGTCCCTCCATCCATTATTATTGTTTTCTACTTCCTATTTTAAATCATATTTTCCCCCAGGTCCCTTGTTATCTTCTTAAGACATTTAAGCCCTTTGAGACAAGTATCATATTTTATCCATTCGTATAGAAACAAACATCACAGCTGAGTGAAGTGCATGATGCTACTTGATAATAACAATTCCAACCACCTGTATTTATAGTTGTTCTGAGCAATGTTGCTTTAGGAGAACACCATCCCTACAAAAAAACTACCATTAAATGGTTAATATAGCTATTCCTTAATTTTTAAAGACCCAAAAAGCAAATATAAGAACATACAGTACACATAAAACTCAATGACCTTTAATCAGTTTGGAGAACTTTTACAAACTCTATCAGATTGTAGAAATCAAACTTACAGCTTATTTCTATGGAAACATTTGCAAGTACTCCAACTACATAAATTTCACATACAAATGTCTTAGTTTTGCAATGGGGAAAAAGAAATGGACATCAGAAAACACCGTATTTATTAGTTATTTTAACTAAGCACTCTAAAAAAATCTAGTTCTCAAACTAGAAGTCAGTATGCTAAACAATTCAAAACAACATATGTAAAAAAAAGCATCTGTAGTATCAGTCTAGTAACTCTGAGCAGTCACAACATACAAGAAAATTATTTTAAACACAAACAGTATTCCTTACTCTCACTCTCCACTTGAGAGCACTGCATTCATGTATCTATAGACTTAATAGAGCAGTAAAATGCATTATTTACTATCCTCCATTACTCATTATATGGAATCAGCAAAAAATTAAAAAATGAGATAAGAAAACCTACTCATCTCCCTAGTTTTTTTCTCTCCAAACTCCTTGCAAGAAGCAGCAAACACACCACATTCTCACAGAGCAAAATATTTACAGAAATATTGATTAGCTAATTCAATGGACACACTTCACAGAAATGTGAACTTTAATCTGTCTTGCCCACTTAGATGTCTCCTAAGAATCATCCAAACAGACATATCTGATACAGAAATCTTTATCGACATACTATCGCTGTATTACATTTCAACTGGTAGCTAAAAGAAAGCAAGCACTGGAAAGGCCAGAGATATGGTGAAGCTTTAGCATTAGAAATCTGTTAATAGATTTAAACATGCATGGAAATATCAACAAAAGGCCCCTTCAAAATAAACTGCACATTTTCTTAGTCCAGACCAAAGACAATAATACCTTCTACAGGTCTGTGAGCAGACCCTAAAATGACCCGTACGGTGCTGTAAGTACCTACTAGCATACTGTCTGACAGGAAGATCTCTTTCCATTTCCTTCTACCTACTGTTAGGGCCTATAATCAACATTCTTTCTATGCACACTTTCTTTCATGGAGCACTTCTAAGACATGCAAAGACAGATGTTAAGACGCCTTTGGTTATAAATCAATATCTTAATGATTACATTAAGAAACATCAACATTAAAAAAGGATACATACACAAGCAAAATGAAGGGGAAAATTGACCACATTACAGTTGTACTGTCATTTTTCTGTCCCATCATATCCAGTACTTCCACCTTTGTTCCCAATACAAAACAAAAATATGCTCACTGCTTCAAAGGAACTTACAATTTAAAGCAAGCAAAAACTTTGAAGTAGCAAGCACCAAAAAGTTTCATATACACTTCCAGCATGCAGTAATTTAAATTGATAACAAGGAACACTGCTGGAAAACCGACTGCAGAGTGTGCTGGATGAGCAGAGGGAACACTGAAACTATAATTATCTTAATCTAAGATATGTGCTAGCAAAGGCCTACAAATCTGAGACAGAACAGAGCTCTTAATTTCTCAAAGTAGGAAATGGCAAAGTAAAAAAGCTTCTCTTTGAGTTGAGCTATTGAAATGTAGTAACAACTTACAGTCTTCAGTGTTTGGCAAATGAACAAATTGCAGAAAACAGTAAATGAATTTTTTCTATTACAGCCATAAAAATTACTATATTTAGTTTTGCAGTTTGGCATGAATAAAGTCAATTTACACAATTCTGGAAGAGCAATTCTTTCTAGTTTGTCCAAAGTTTTCAACAAGGCCCTAGTGATAGTATTTTTCAAATCCATACAGAGTTCATGATTTTGCTTTAAGCCTTACCAATTAAAGTTAAGATTTATTTCTCAGAACAGCAGTAAAATATTTTAGCAACACACACAGAAAGCTTAATTAAATTCATATGTCTTATTTTCCAGATTTGGGGGTATTTTACCATGCAGTGCTTTATGAAGTATCAATATTTCCTAAAATTGAAAATTGATGATCAAACTAACTTGCACAAAATATTATCTGTTGCACATCACAACACTATGGCATCCAGCCACTTGGCAAGTGAAGCAAGCATGTTTAGGACCTAACCATAGTTTTTGTATTAAGGTTTAAAGCTATTTTACTGCATCAATTATTTTATTTCAATCGCTCGTAATTGCCCATAAAACCAAGCTTAGGATCGCCTTTCAAAAATAGGCCAACTACTCCCTCTACTGAAAATAATTGACCATTACATTGGAGGTACAGAGATTCTCATATAAAACACGTGCTGTTAAGAAGCTAAGCCATTAAACACATTACAGGTGTTTTCCTCTTAATTACGTTCCAGTCAGCTAAGACTTGAAAGACTGATAAGCTGTACTTTTCGCTCTCTTACCAACAAGATTAACATACACATGCTTACAAAATCTGAAAACTTAAAAGTAGAGAACGTAGAAGACGAGACATGCATGGAACATTTTCAGACTCAGTAAAATACCCTTATCAATTTCAAACACGAGGAACCTAAAAGTAAGAACGTAGTATTTTCAATACTCCCCCTGCAGAGAGGAGTGAGAGTATTTTGTGCCTTTTAATGGAGAATCTTCTGCACAGGGATCTTCCTTGAAAAATTTATGTGAAAGTTGAACAGTCTTTAAAAAGGGAGTAGTTACATTAAATACAAATCCAGTTAACGTAAAGAAGCAAATATTCACATACAAAATCCCTGATCTAACAAGTAAAATGTTACGCATCTGTGCACAAAGCGAATGCCAGTCAGCTTTTCACATATTTACATTATGTATTTGATACATTTTAGTCATTTTACATTAACGTTCATGATATCAAGAGTTCTCAGGTGAGAAAAACAATGCCTTCAGCCTCAGCTCCTGTTGTTGCCCTCATCAGTGGCACATAGACTCAGAGTATCAGCTAAAACGTGCTCAAAATCAAAGGTATTTCTCCTAACTCCTATATCAATTCAGAAGCAGTGAATAGTATAGACATTGATACTATCAATTTAAGGTTTACAATCATGTTAAACAGTAAAAAAATTAAAGCAAACTTCCCACTAAATAACAGCAGTTTTCCTTGGAAAAGAACACATAGCACACAAAAATGAAGCGTTCAGTCTGCTTGTTGAACAGGTTGGTTACCCACAAAACCAAGCTTCAACAGCTTCCACAGCCTGATCAGTCAGGAAGGTTTTTGTAGCTGCCCTCCAAAAAACCCAAGCCAATCCACAGAGGAAAAAGTCTCCTCTGTTCAGAAAATTCCTGGAAAAAACATTTCCAAGAGAATAATATATTGTGCTAATCACTTCGAAATGTATGCGTTACCTAAACTACACCAGACATACAGGAACACAGAAACAGGAAAGAAGGTCCAAAAGAGAAGGTTTCACAATTTTTACTGAACAACTAGTTTTATTTATTGATAAGCTGATATAGTTACGGTAGAAGAATTATGAAGTGCTATGTTCATTACAGAATGTTTTGAAAAGCATTACTCTTCAGATACACAACCAAAAGTCAGAGACTGTTTGCAAAATAAACGGCAATGGCATTTTACTGGATGTAAGACAACTAATCCCTGAAAATGGGAAAAGAGGCAAAAAAAAAGATGCAAATAAAGAGTAAAATGTGATAAAGAGTTTAAGAACATTGCTATGCCTTAAAGCAGGAACTCTTAGATTACCTGGGAAGTACACAAATAATATTGCAAGATTACAGTAAGAGAAGAATCAATCCTAAATTTTATTTCAGGTAGCAAATACTGTTTTACTGAGAATTCATGCAGTTTCTAATTCTAACTACACAACTAACCACTTTTAGTTACACGATTTTAATCTTCAGCTGACCTCAGACACGCTATGCCATGATAAAGAGCAATTCAAGAAATTTGCTTCCAAAGAGAGAGAAAAAAACGATATAAAGTATGCTACTATGACCAGAAGCCTGAAGGACGCACCTCTTCATCATTAACTTTTAAAATCAACGTACACACATTCTAAGCAGTATTACAGATTTCTTTTTTTTTTTTTTAAATGAAAGCTATGACATTCTACTTACCTTAATGACAAATTTGTTGGATGCCATGATAGGTCAGTGTAAGCTGGTCCTATAAAAATATCAATTAAAAGTGATCAGCACTATAGAAAAACTCAGATCTCTACACCAACTGAGAAGGATTTTTAAAATCTATTACTCATTTTTTTCATTACTGCTGTTCTTCAAACCCTATACTCTGCTTTAAGAAAACCAAGGAAAACTCTTATTTAAAGGAGACTTACTTAGCTACCTGCCTTGGTTTGTTTTAGTGAACCTCATAATTGTTCAGGCACTTAGCATCCAACACATGAAGTACAAAATTAGAACTATTTTTCAGACCAGTACCAAGACAGAGACAAACCTACATAACTTACCCTCAAGAAGCCTTTCAGAGAGCAGCAAACTAAACCTGGAATATTTCTTTACTACTGTCTCAACCACTGGTCCCTATGCATACGGCCCCTGGCCTAGTTTCTCTTTCAAAATAATAGCTTCACATAAAATCCCTTTGCATAGCTTAAAGAAAGAAAGAATGACAAAGAAAAGAGGGAAGAAAACACACAAAATTAAAAAGGTATTGTTTTCAAGAAAAAATAATCTTAATACATGAAATAATACCTGCTCCAGTCAAGAGAGTCCTCTCTACATAAAGTTCATCCCTTCCTATCTTGTGGATACTCCATTTCTACTTAGCTAGGGAGCCCACAAGAGCCTGCATACAACAATGGCCCTATAGAAATAATATCCTCCACCATGCTCTTAACAGGGGCTCAGCAACACTACGCAAATTTCAAAACTTGCTTTCAGACCAAGCGGCAGTAAGCAAACTTCAGAATTGAGACACCTATTCACTACCTGCAGTTCTGGTAATCAGTAATATCAGAGTTTAAACCAGTTCAAGAACAAAGCGCAGTCACGTTTTGTTTTGTTTTTTTTTTAAGTAAGAAACTATGTCTTCCAGTGCACCTAGCATGCATATATTATTATGTATATTTAAAATTTTAGACTACTACATGCATAAAGCAATGTGACCTGAGCCTTTCTGTGGTTGCACAAAAGTAAAGTGAACTTTAGACATCCTCTTCTCTTGCTTACCCCAAACAGGGTTTAGACTGCTTAGTTTGGGATACTGAGTGAGGTACATTTAGCTGCACAGACCCTGATCCTGCCTCAGACCATTCCAAGTAACTCAGGAAGCATTAATTCATGCTGGAAGTTAAATGCACCCTCCCTTGGGCGCAAGAAGAAACCGTCAATTAATTGCTAAGATTCCCCACCACCACCCCTTAGAAGAACAATGTATCTCACTCAAATGACTACAATCTTCAAGCTGGCTTGCAAGCCAAACCAAGTCTAATCACCTTCCACACCAATTTCAGGTTTTTAACTGCTTTTTTTTTCTTCCCCAAACTGACAACAATTACAGTCACAGCACTGAAACTACTGGGGAAGCTCATCATTCTCCACATAAATGGGAGCTAAACATTCACTTGTCAAAAGGTAGAAGACAGGTTAAATTCCTGAAAGTCTTTCCAACTAACCCCACAATGCTGGGATTCAGAAGAGACATGGAATGGGCCCTATGGTACCAGATTAGTATCAACAAAAACCCAGGAATAAAAAAATTAAGATCCATTCTATTTTCACACAGGATAGGAACAGAAGCGACAGACAAGGAAGACACTTGGATTGGACAGAAAATCAGGTGAACAAGGGTCTTAGTATACCGGCAGAAGATACAGTTCAAACTTCAAAATCGAGAAAGAAAACAAGTGTCAGTAGCTGCTGCCTGCAATAGACGAACAGCAACAGAAATTACCCTGAGCATAGAGCTGCCTTTTACATTCTAAAGTTTCCTAAAGGATTAGTCTTTTAATAAGATAGACAAATCTGGTCAATTTTGTAAGAGATGGTATAGAAAAATAGTAAGAACACAGGTAGACGTACCCATTTCTCACTGCATACTTCAAGTTATTGTAAAGCACTGCGATAGAGCTGTCAAAATTTCAGGATACAAGTCAGGTTGGTGATATGTGTCTCTGTCAGGCACTAGACTTACACATTTCAAAATGCAGTCATTATCCTTATTTAACTTCAAAAAAAGCGCAAAACAAGATAAAGACCCACTTTACAACAACATAGCATAGCACAGATAATTTTGATCTTAAGATTGAACAGTAATCATTTTGAACTAAATAAACACTTCCATGCAGTGCTTCCATTCCAAATATCCAAATGCTGAGACCCAACACTTCCAAACAACTGCAAGAAAATGTGAAAGTAACAAGGGCACAATTCCATACACTGGCTCAAGGAAAACTCTCAATTACTTCAATGATTTTTTTCTATGTATCATATCAATATCCAAGCAGTAAGAAACAGAAACAGTAAAAAGGTCGTAAGGAGTGGGAAGTAAAGTGGTTGTCACTGTAACCAGGTTAAAATGAGTTTGAACTGAGAATCATTCTGCAAGTAACTACAGAAAATACACTTTAATATAGTTAATAAAATGTTTCAACTACGTTCTGAAAAAGCTCAAAGTTAGAGCTTTTATCAGCTGCATAGTAATAGTAAACAAAAAGTTACATAGAGCAAGCAAACTGAATTTTCAAATGACAGCCTGCAGACAGAGGCTGGAATACCATGCCTTGTGCCACACGACTATCATTCTTTCTTGCACAAAATAGCCCTAGAAACTTTTCTATCAGAGTAAATTCTGTCAACTTTACAGATAGCAATCTTGAGAAACACAATGTAAGGAACAGTGCTCTGGACCACTTGGAACATCACATTTCAATTCAGTCAGGTAGTAAGGTGCTACTCTATAGAAGTAAACATAATAGAACAACTATAAGAAGAATCTTAGTAGGAGACAAAACTCAGAAGTTCTTGAAACAGCAGCTGCTAGAACTAGGTCAGAAGAGATGCTAAAGGGAAATGGCAGCCACCAAGTGAAAACCAACTGCACTTCTCAGTTCCGTGTAACGGTGAACAACATTGTATTCTTGGTGTCCAAGAAATCCAAGGAAGGACCACCCACCCCATCATGCAAAAACAAAAAGCAAATAGTAAGATATTTCACAGCCTTTTCAAAACACCACAAAACCTGGGCACATACAACTCATCAGATTCTCTTAAAAAAAAAGTCTCACAGCAGCATTTCAGGCTTGGGTTTTTAATTTTAATGAAAGGCTAGTATCTAGAGCTTTACTAACAATCCCTACCTGCTCCCCCCAAGCAAAAAAAAAATAAAAAAAATAAAAAATAGGAAAAACAGTAGGCAAGACACAGCAAAAAGTAGAAGACTGTTAAATGCTATAGTCTCTTCTCCAAGTAGCTAGAATCATAACCTGAAGTTAGGAAATCTGTAATTACAAACACAATTTGCTGTGGAGCGCACCATCAACTAAAGGCTCCTACAACAGCACTGATAATATTAAACAAACCTAACATTTACTCAGAATTACCTGTACCTTGGGATATGGTAGAACACAAGGTACTTTGCCTCATGCTTCCAGGAACATAGTTCACCTAGATTGTACACCGTTTTTGAGCTGCATATGGCATACAATTCAAAATGGTGCTGCAGGCTTGTGACCTGAAGAACAATATTTGGACTGCTAATGTTTTATCATTAATCCTTACAGTAGCAATAATATGAAGAAGAGTTGCAACAAAACATGCCAGAGCATCATCTCTTTTCCAAATGCTTATGTCCTGCTTGAGAACAAACAAAGCACAGGGATGAATCAGCTGAACTTATTCTGGCATCACCAAGCTCTTTTTCATAACAATTTGCCATCCAGAATACTACTGTTGCAACAACTCTGCTACTAGTGATGTGAGAAGGACTGCTGGCAGGCAGAAATCCTCTCCAAATCCAATTTACAAAATAATAGAAGAAAAAAAAGAAAGAAAAATGGTGCGCAAGAGAAGTTACCTTTGGTTCAATTTGCTCTTCATGGGAATAAGCTGACTTTGGGAGTTTGCCAACTACCACATTCTTCTCACTGACCATATAGATAAGATAAAGGAAATACAGCAGACAGAATAAATGTAAGCAAATCCTTCGAAAACCAAGATGAATACACCTAAGGTGTGAAACATCAGGAAAGTCGCTGAACATTTACTAACGAAAAGATAACCAATACTAAGACATCAGAAAATGAGGAAAAACACCCACCAATTGTATAAGAAAAAAAGCCAGCAAGCCCCAAAATAGTTTGCCATTTTTCTGTGTTGAAAAAACCCCACAAGAAACACAGATCTATTACAATTGCTACTATTTGATAATAAGAATCTGTTTCATCGAATACCATATCTGTTGCAAACTAATGTGAACCTCTAAAGGAAACTGTACATAAAGAAATGTGAAGATAAGAAAATAAGGCAGAAAAAGTCCTCTCAGAAACTATATATTTATATATTTAAAAAAAAAAGTCTTGATACAGTATTTGCAGTATTTCAACATCTAAATTTTTGATAGACAGCCTGTACAAGAAAACACGATCTAGAATTAAACACATAGGTTGCCTGTAGCTAGAGTGAGACATGCTTCAAAAATAACGTGGCAGAATACCTTTCTTCCTAAATTTGACGTTAAGTGGAATGGTAGACACTCAGGAGAAGCCAGGAAACACGGCCTCCCAGAGAGCAAGCTACAGTGTTTTCTGCCAGCTGATGAACAACATCTTACCTTAGCAAAGTAGCAGCTTCCTTCTACTTCAGGAATAAGGAACCAAAAACTCCTGCCACACATGCCCACTTGAAGATACAGCAGCTTCTAACACAACAGCTCCAAACTATTCACACTGCCCATCTTTGGGTGCCTTTACCATGTGTGGGGAGAGGTGGGCACCTAAAAAAAGGCAGAAACAAAACCACAAATGCTAATTAAGGAACCCATTTCTAGAATAAGTTAATATTAACTATTTTTGCAGTTCAAAATTAGCTATCGCAACACAAAAGAGAATTTTTCTGAACTTTCCAGTCCTTAGGTAACAAAGTCAAACGTTGTCCAGCCCAGACCCAGCACTCTTTTAGTCAGTTTCTGAGAGCTGATCCTAAGCTTGGGATGAGCAGTGTAATACTCAGCCACCACTAACGCTCACATATTTAGTAAAGTATTTCTAGTTCTGAAAAGACATGCCAGAATCTTCACATTTTGCAGTTCCAGGATATTTAGGTCCACTGTTCCCAATTTCTCCACTTAACCTTTTGGAAACTAGTCTTCCAACAAGTTAGCATACCTTTAGCCTATTGTTATCTACACTCCTTCAATTAATGAACTGACAATTCACCTTTAAAGTTCAACAATTTGGTTTCAAAAATGTTACCCTTTCACCACACAACTGTATAGAACTAGAGGAATGAGAGACTCTGAGGAACATCAGCATGCTTATTACAGACAGGTGCCAGCTATTATCTTCTTGCATTGCTGGATGCCTTTTTTTTTAAGTTTTGGGAACAGTTGAATGCAATGAACATTGCATTCAGCCGTTCCACAAAACTTAAAAGAAAAAAATTGTTATACTCCTTTCTGTACGAAGATTAGGCATTAAAAACTTGCCTTTTAGCTACAGTTGTAAACTCTGCAACTATACACAAAATTAAAAATAAGCCTATACATTAACACATGAATATAATACAAGATGTTCTTGACAGCGACTGCAGGAGTAGGGGGGGGAAAGGAGAAGAGCGAGTACAGAAAAGGTGCAGTATAGAATAAGAGCTAAGAAAAATTTTTAGGAGAGGTCAGGCAACGAAGTTTTCTTGAACTTGGTCAGGGCAGCACTGTCCGCCTGCAGGAAGGCTCAGACAGGTGCGCGCAGAAGTAATGCGGAGTGACTGCAACAGGAGTTAAGCAAGGAAGAAAAGTCACGGAGATATACATATTTTAAGCCTGGCCGGTGCTTCAGAGGCTCGCCCCTCGCCGGGCCGGGAAGGGGTGCTGACGCGAGGGGCGGCGCAGGAGGGAACCAGCCGAGGCGGCGCCTGAGGGAGGGGCGGCGGGAGCCAGCCGGCACCGTCGCCGCAGCGGCGGCAGCTCCCCCGGCACCTCACCTCACACGTTTATCTAGGGAGGAAAGCGAGACTGAAGACCGAGGCGCGGCCGCTCCCCTCAAGAGCCTCCCGGATGAGGGTCCCAGCCGGGCGGCGGCAGCGCTGCCGCCGTAGTAGCGCCGTACCTCCTCCCTGCGCCGCGCCTGCCTCCAACGGTTCTAACGGCTCCTCTGCCCCCAAGTAAGATGGCTGCCGAGCGCGAGCTTCTTCTCCCCTATCCAAAATGGCCGCCGGCTGTCGCCGCCGCCGCCCGCCCTACCCTGCCCGAACGCAAAATGGCCGCCGGGGCAGCCGCACGCGGCTGGCTGAGGCGTACCCGGGCCCCGCGAGAGAGCGAGCGCGCCTCGTTGTCACGTGACGCAGGGGCTTGGCCAACGGCGGGCGAGAGGAAGAACGCTCCAGCCCCAGCTGCAGCCCCGGGCGGGGCGCGAGCCGTGCTTCCGGGCCGCGCGAGGCCGCTTCCTGCCGTTGGGGGTTTAAACGCGTGGGGGCGAAAGGGGGCGCAAGGGGGCGCGTGGCTCATGGGGACCTGTCCCTCATCGCCGTGAGGTGCTGGCCGTCGGGCAGGCGAGTCCTCCGTTCTCCTCTCTGGAGCGAGAGCTGAGGCGAGCGCCGGGAGGGCTGCGCCTTCCCCACCCGCAGCCTCTTGCTGCGTGAGGAAAGGGAAGAGAAGCCTCAGGTGCGCCGTCCCCCTCCCTCGCCCCGGTCCCTCCCGCCGTCCCGGTCCTGCTCAGCCGCCCCTGGCCCGCGGAGAGCCGCTCCCCACCCCCCTTTGGGCGTCCGCGCCGCAAGTTCGCTGGGTCGCGGCGGGGGAGAGGGGGGGTCGGCTGGGGACGTGTCGCGGCGTGACCGAAGGCGGGAGGGGTCTCTGCCGCCGGCCCGCCCGTTCCGAAGGCGGGCTGCTCGGGCTGGGCCGCGGCCGCTCGCATCAGCAGCTCGCGGCCGGAGTGCGGCTGCCTCAGGCGTACCGGCCGGCTGTGTGATTTTTGGGTCCGCTTTGCCTTGTGGGCTAAGCGGCGTGAAGCTGTGAAATCTCCACAGCGTGATGGAAGGGGGGGTTTAGTGGGACACGTTACTCCTGTCAGGTGGATGAAGTTGGGCGCAGGAACCTTTACTCTCCGAGTTGTACCTTTGTAGCTGTTCAAAGCAAGAAGTTATTTTGATATAAAACCTGAGTGTACATACATTTTTTTCCCTGTAGTTGGTAATTCTTAATGAACTCCCATGGAAAGTAGAGGCTTACACGTTCTTTTTAGACAAGGATGTATTTATTACGTTTGTACTGATACTTTGTAGTTTCTGAAGATCAAGGGCGAAGAGGGCTAAGGTAGGCAGGCATAGCTGCTGCTCTGGGCAACGTAAACTGATGTCAGAAGCATTGCGGCTTGTTTGGCCTGCAAGTTAGAAGTTCCATATTGTTAGGAGCTCAGTCATTGAATTTTATTAACTGGGGGGGGGGGAAAGAAAGGGTGTATTTTGAAACTGCTTTGTTTTAGACTTCAAATATTTATCATCTGAAGCAGGAATATTTGTAATTCGATAAACATAACAAACTAACAGAGCTTTAAGATTTAGCATGCCAAAGCTTGAAGGAAATGCACCGATTAACATTTCAAGATGTCTGAATTGAGGCTATTTTTATAGGCTTTCTTCTCTGAGTTCACAAAGTAAGACTTTCTTGTGTCATTTTGTCTTTTAATCATCTGCTGCACTGTAATTAAAAATATTAACATTCGGGTTCATCTGTTATGTGCTATTATAGAGTAAAAAGAAGGATTTCTAGAATATATTTAAAATAATAAATTATCTTTACCTAGGTAGATGCCAGTTTGCAATGGGTCTTAAAACCATCTGGAAGGACTACAAAGTTCTGATTGTTATGGGAACTAGCCTTGGGCTGGTGCACTGGGGGTGGTTTTACATCAAGTCCAGTCCTATTTTCCAAGTGAAGACAGAGGACTTTGTTCCAGAACCTGGGATTGTGGCATACGTGATGCGAAGCGATCACAAAAATAAAGAAAAATAGCATTAGTGCTATGTATTGTGGGTAAGTTGCCTAATTAGCTGTATCTGTATCTTTGAGGCAGGAGATGAGTCAATTAAATGAGAGTTTTCCAACGTGCAGTCCTGCTGCTCTAACTTTAGTCTTCCAGAGTTCTAGTCTTTTTTTGCAACTGAGATAATCTGGTAGTTACATGGACCCAAAAAATGTGTCGTACATCTCAAAAACTACTACTAAATCACCATCAATTAAGTGATGGTATTATAGGTCTTAAAAGATATTTAAAAATAAACTCCAATAACTTCAAGGCAATAGTCAAACTCTTGTGACTGGGTCTGCAGAAGTGTCCTTTCAGGCTCAAAACTGCCCAGAAATAATTGTGACTTCATGTAGGAATATATTCTGTGTTGTTAGTAGGGATGGTCATTACAGTAGAAAAGAAACTCAAGTATGAGAGAAGTCTAAATACTGTACCTTTACATAGAAATGTAAAGAAAAATATCCCTTCAAGTTTTGAAGTGTTTAAGAACCGAAAAGAATTTTATATCTTGGGCATCTTGAAGTAAAGAACCTTTCTTTCAGAGGTGGAGATTTCTTAAAGTTTAGTTCTTAAACTAAAAGCTTTTGTTTCTGAAGTGGTTGCCAGGGAAGCAGCGCTGAGTAGTTCAGTTCTTTTGTGCTCAAGTGAAAACAGCTTAACCTCACTACAGTTTTGACACATTCATATAAATAAGTGCAGTTTATAGTGGCCTGTTATGTACAGACCTACAGGTGAAACAGTATATAAACTGGTGGTCAGAATTGAAGTTATGAACAAACATGTATAATTTCTGTACTATATGCTTGTAGTATATATAATATTAATGGGTTTTCTCAATTAAAAAGCATTACAGTTTGGTATTTGTCCGTATGTGAGTTTTTTGTGAAAAATAAAATAGCCGTTCAAGTTACACAATATTGTCTTAAGATTATCCTAATACCTTTATGTTTTTTATTGTAGGTATAATTAGCTTTGAAGCTTTTCATCTGTGAGCGTTGCTGGAAGAAGAGATGAGGAAAGCTAGCTGGAGTAGAACGAACTTTCTGCTTGTGGCAGGACTGTCACTTATAGGTGTCCATTTTGGAAGCATGCTCGTGAACTTTGTTGCAAAAAAATCTGTTCAATCACATTCAGGAGCTAAAAAGGAAGATCATCATGAATGAAATAGCTTACTGCTGTCATTATGTACCAATTTCACGATAGGATTTAATCCTCATTTTAAGAGAGAGATGATGAGCAGTCACAGGAATGTTGTTATTGTAGTGTATCTACTGTTTCACATTTAAAATAATAATCCTTGGCTGCAAAGAATTAAAATGTACTACTTTAAATTTAAAAAGTGCTATGAATTATAGATCCAAGTAAAAATGAAATATGTTTTGCTGGCCAGAATTAAAATCTTAATTTGAGAATGTCTCGTCTTGAAGCTAAAAAGCCTCCGTTATTTATTAGTGAACCTTTAACTGAAGATACAGTTAGTCAGTCACTGTCTCTGCTAAGTGGAATACTAAAATCTTGCTATGGTCCTGCTGGTAGACTCAAACAGCTCCACAATGGTGTGGGAGGCTATGTTTGTACAACTTCACAATCTTCAGCCATACTCAGTCGTCTTTCTGTCAGTCATCCTATATTAAGTGTTTTGGTGGCCTCTGTGCAGAACCACATATGCCGCTTCAGTGACTGTGGCTTATTTACTGCCATTCTTTGCTGTAGTTTGATTGAAAACTTTAAAAGCCTAAATGTTGCATCTTGCACTGTCATTAAAATAAGCAAGCATCTTTTGAGTTTATGTATGGACTACCTCAAATCTGAGGCCTGTGGCTGCCGGGTGTCCGTGGATTTTAGCAGTCTTGAGACTCTTCTTTCTTTGGTACGTAGTGTATTAACAAGCAAACCTGCTTGCATGCTTAATAAACTAGAAGTTGATCATCTCACCATGCTGATTTTAAAGGCTTTTATGTTTACTGTTCCATGTCATGTAGAGACTAATGCTGTTTTAGGAAAGTGTATAATAGTACCTGTGAAAGGTAGAAGAGTCATGGATTCTACAGTTCTTCCTGGACTACTGATAGAAACACCAGAAATTCAATTGGCAAAACCACTTGCTGTCAAAAGAACTTGTTCAAACATGATCAAGATAGCGCTTTTCTGTGTGTCCATGTCAGGAGACCTCCTCAACCCCGAAGAAGGAACTATAACAGTCCATCACGGAATTTCTCTAGAAATGTCAGAGGTGAATCAATTGCTTAATGTGGGAAAGCAGCTGGTTAATGATGAGGTCGGCCTTGTAGTGTGCCAGAAAGTTATCCATCCATCCTTGAAACAGTATCTGAAAGAGAACCACGTCATCGCTGTGGACAGAGCTGGGCTATCTCTGATGGAACCCCTGAGTCGGATGACAGGTAACGAGCGAGTTTTCTGTACTAAACAATTGTCCTTAATGTTCGTCTCGTAATGAAAACCTGTCTAGGTTGGTGTCATTGCCAAGTAAGAATTCTCTGATTTCTGTCTGTATCCTACCTTAGCAGCTGAGCAAGAGTTGTTCTTTTCTAGTCTGAAAACCATTTTTTTTTAAGGTGAGATTGGTCTTTTGCAGGCTCTAATGGTGACATACTGCACATGTGATTACTGATTGCTGCACGAGGAATATCCAGTTATAGTAACTGTTTGCAAATGTAGATTACTTTCAAACTCTTATTTAATGAGACTAAAACAATTACTTTTTGTACCTTAAATTAACACTAAGTCTTGCACTTTGAAAACACGTTCGTTTCTGTTTGTGATTTCCTGTGTAGAGTGAAATGTTAGGTATGGAAGAATATATATAATTTAAAAAGCCAAGAGGAAAAAAGTCCATGCTTTATGAAATGCAACAGATAGCTCTTCTGATGACAGTAATACATACCGTTCTCTGCTTTTCTTAATTGGTTATAGGTTCAAAACCTATAGCTTCCATACATTCGTTGTCCCCCAGTTGTTATGGCAGTTTGAAAGATGTGCGCCTTGAAAGTTTTGCTTCAAAACACTTTGTGCACCTAATTCCTAACGACACGGTTGTCTGCAGCTTGATACTCTGTAACAGAAATGAAACGGCATGGGACGAATTGAAGGTAGGCAAATTTTCTTGAAACCTTTCTTGGAAAGCCACGTTTTTAATGGAAAAATAAAGTAGTGAGAAATACAGATATGGTGAGGTTAGAAAAGTGATTTTTTTTTTTTTTTTTTTTTAGTACATAAATGGGATTTAGTTAGAGTTTAGGTATACAATTTCAAGAAAGCTAGTCAGAAACACCCTTGTTTCCAGAATTCCCTGGAGTGCTCATGCTCATGTAATGCCTCTACTTTAATGTGGGAGTTGTTTAGAGACAGAAACACTTTTCACCTGTTCTTGAGGCCGGTGCTGGGTAAACATTTTCATTCTCATTACTTGGTCCATGAGAGCATAGAGAAAAAATCGTCCAGCAAAAGGCCAGCAGCAATATCTGCAATGGTAGTCAAGCATAGTTTTGCATTGAATAGTTGCTCTAGAAATGTCATTGATGCTGATTGACTTTTTATATATAACCCTGTTTTTCTAAAAGAAGGAATAAAATACAGCTTTTTTTTATTTCTGCTTTTCCATACCAAGTGTGGACAAATAAAGACAATTTCTCATTGAGTGAATGTGGTTTTGGAAATCACTCAGCGGCTTTATATCAACACGTAATTCAAGTTTATGAAGTCTGTACCAGAAACTACTGAAAATTGTATTCCAGTAGTTTTTTTTCAATGGTGGAAAATCCTATTAATCGTGGTATGTCTAATGACAATTTCATATGGTTTTCAGCGTGCCTGCGAAACTGCAGAACATGTGTTACAGTTAACAGTCAAGGAACCTTTGGCATTGTTAGGAGGTGGCTGTACAGAAACTCACTTGGCTTCGTACATAAGGCACAAGGTATGTAAGACATAAGGCTTTTTAAAGCTGTTTGATATGCTTAGGAAACAAGAACTTATGTAGAATCACTGCTACAGATAAAACTCTTGTCTCTTCTAGATTAATGTTGCATTTTTGCTGCCTACTAATATAAAACAAAGGGGTCTATTTGAAGCACTCGGTGCAAATTACATCTTTCAGACTTGTTAATACTGTATTTGTACTTGTCAGTCTTTCTTTAGGTATTTATTATGGTAAGTGCTTATTTTTTAAGTGTTAAAATAAAAATGTGTAGAATTTTTATATTGAAAGATAATTGCGCAGAGCTCAACTTTGACTTGTCTAGAAATCTTTCCTATTGTGGAATAATTATCACATGAACAATTTTTTTTTAGTTAAGACTGAACCATCTGTTTAACAAAAAAAGGCAACAGTATGATATATGTTTAATTAAAATTATTTATGTAAAACAGTGTTCTAATTTTCTGTTTTCTTGGTTTTGTTTTTTTTTTTTAGAGTTGTAGTCTGTCCACCAGCTGTTTTAAAGATCTAGATTGTTCTCGGACACAATACCAATTGGTTGCTGATGGTTTTTGCCGCTCCCTGGAGTCTGTAGCTTGCTCTCTGAATCATGATGATGGAGAAATTCTTACAGACACGGTTTATGGACACTGTTGGCTAGTTCCATCAGGTTTTCCCTCTGTCTCGAACTGGTCAGATTTAGTTTCAAAGTGTGGCTGCGGGATTAATGGTAACGCTGAGAGTCTCAACTGGAGGCTTTTGCAAGGCCAGTTTGGCTCTCCTATTATACAGGGCTGCCCTAAAGACCCCTCAGTAAAGGTTGCTGATTTTCTGACATTGGACTGTTTTGCTGCGAAGTGTAGTGGCCTACAAGTAGCTCTGGAGACAGCCAATCTGATTTTGGATCTCTCATATGTAATTGAAGATCAAAATTAGCTCTGATCTTACATGAATTGTGTTGCACAGCAAGATACTTAATTGAAAGCAGAGTCATATATAACATGTTAAGATACTTTTTAAATGGTTAGAATATGGACAACAGACAGAAATTTTAAGTCAACCAGTTGGCCATTAAGTACTCTTCTGATTGTTAATCTAATGTGCCCTCAAGCATTTTCAAGTGTATAACACTTTGTTAGGAACTGTTAAATGATTAGCCACATATACAGTGAATCGTAGTAACATACGACTTAGGAGTATTCAAATTAGTGTATTTGAAAGAGTGAATGACACTTAAGATTGAGTTTCTTGTGTCCTGGGAGATTTGAATGTTCTCCTTCTTAAATTCAGCACTTATTTACCGGAGTCCTGTATGATACTCCCTCTGCATTAAGCAAAGTTTTGGATTTTTCTGTTAGCTCTGTGGCATCTTCAAAGGAATGGGAAAAATGAATTCACTTGCTGAGAAAACATATGTTATGGATTAGAATTTATGTAGTCTCAGCAAAAGCTTTACACATTCAAAGAGACTTTTGTATTGCAGCAGAACTTTATCACTGGTGTTTTTAATTTTGTAGGTAAAAAAGAAGGCTTTCCTTAGCAAATATCTTGAGCCGCTTGTTTTTAAATTTTGTTCTGAAGATCTTGTCACCTATGCTATATGCAGTTTCTGCTTCTAAATGGCTGGAAGAAAGATTTTAATTCCTATATGTAATTGATTTAGAAAGTTATTAAAACTCAACCTGGACATCTTAAGGTAGCAGGTAGGTAATAGAAGATTTGAAAAGAAACGGCAGACTGTATGGAAGAAACTTTTCTAAAGTGGACCTTGATTGCCTTCTGCGGAATACAGGACAGTTTATAAATAATGATGTTTCTGTCATTTAAGCAAAGCTGCAAGAAAGAATGTCCCACTTACCATTCAATTAACTCTTCGACTGTGCATAGCTTCTTTCCTTTTAATGAAGTAAGGCTTTAAGCTGCTCAGGCTTGTTTTGATCTTTAAATAAGGCTGTAGACTGAATGGTAGAAACTTTTCCTCATTTTCAGCTTGCATGCAAGATCAAAAGGGGTGTTACAGTTTCTCACTTAAACTCATTTTCTTTGCCCCTTTTCTTCTCCCTCTTTGTTTTCAGTCACAAGGGACAAATTGTTCATGACATGCTTTTCCAGAAAACATCCGAGTTAGTTATAGACTAGTCTGCTTATTTGTTTCCTGGTCTCTTAAGTTTTTAATATATTTACTGAGTAGAAGCAGTAGAATTGTTCTGTATAACTCAGTTTTGAAATATGTAATTAAAACCAGATCTTTCCAGACCTTTTGTACAAAGTCCTTTTCTTTTTAAGAGCATAAATAATCATTTTCTCACTGGAAAAAATGAAAAGTTATTTAAAGTTTTTTATCTTTTTATGACCTGAAATGATTGCTTCAGTGCTATAAGGCATCCTTTGGGAATTTGTGGAAGAATGTTACAAGGGTTGAGATGGAGGCTGTTGAAAGTTGGTTACTAAAAAGGCTGCTTTCATATCTTGATCCTCCCATATACCATGAACCATATGAAAACATTAAGAATAATGAAGCCAAATGATGGTGTATATCTTAAGGCACAGAAGAATCTTGGTAATACTTCATCTAATTATGAGTCTCTAACTCAGTGTTGAATTAGAGTATTTTACTTCCTGTAATAGCAGCTTGTTATGCAGTGCAAAAATGCTGAATTTAGTGACTACAGCTGTGAAGTGAAAATTAAAACAATATTTAAGTAGAAGTAGTTGCTAGTGTTTGTTTGTCTTGGTATCTGAAGGTCGGTTCACAGCTCATAAAACCATTGTTAGCTCTGATTCTATTCTCTGCCCTCTGCCCCCCACACCGTTTTATGAAAAGCACACACTAGAAAAGTGTGGAAAAAATTAAATTTAACTTTTCGTGAGTAGGTAAAAAATCATTTACACCTGAACCAAAGATTGTTTCATATGCAGATAGTTTTAATAACAATTTTTGTCTCCCGATGTGACGGAAAAGGATAAATAAGCAGCTGGCACTGCTGCTTATGGGCAGTTCAGTTCTCAGTTGTGCTACAGTCTTCCTGAACCCTTAGTGGTTAGTGTTACCCTATCTTTAATGTGTAACACAGGAGGGAGACAACTTTGGATACTGCTTAAAATGCAAGTAAATAGAATTTTGACTCTCAATCTGAGAGCAACATCAAAATAACTTTGCTGAACTCCCGTGTTTCCTGATAAAACTGATGCAAAAATGGTGGGCTTTCCCCCCCGTGTTTTGAAACTGACAAAATGAAATATCCCCAGTTGTAAGTCCTCTGAGAAGCCACTATGGTTTTATTCCTGCTCCCCTTGGAATTTAAAGTTTGTTCAGTGGGAAAAATTAGCATTACACAAGTAGTATTAAGAGACGTGTTTTCTGATCGTGACCTCAGTCATGTCTGGCTTCCACAGATTGCTCAGAGGCTGTTAATTTAAACCTTAATAATTCTACTGGTAATGCACAAGAAGTAAGAACATTCATCTCCAGCCTTCTCGGCTGTGTTAGTGCTCCAGGCCTAGCAGGAGCAAAAAGAAGTGCTGATGTTATAATCACTCAGGTCAGCGTATTTAAGTAAGATGCCAGTTTAATATAGTTGCTCCTCAGTTCAGTATTTCAGTTTTCGTTCGGTATTTCAGTTCCCATTTGATATTTAAAACTTCAAAGTGAAGACGATCTGAAAATGCTGATTAGTTTAGGGATCTTTAGTATTTCTATTATTGCATCCTATTCCAAGTAGACGTAGCATTAAACATTACTGGCATGGCAAAGTAATGCAGAATACCTGCTTTCCACTGATTCTGCTACCGATTTGTGAATTTGTAGGGTCACTGAGCCGTATCTGAAGTCTTTTTCTGTCTATTTTCCCATCTCTAAAATGGGAACAAAGATAACTTTTCCTAGGGCATGGAGATTTGTGGGTGAAGAGTTCTAAGTAAGATCCAGATGTAAAGTGAAGAACTACTTGCTGCACAGGAACAAAGAAAGAGAGAATTCCTCGCTAAAATATATAGTCATTTCATTAAGGGAACTTTGGCCGGGATTTATGTAGACTCCTTAAACTAATCTGCTAGATAAAACTCCCTTGTTCTCCCTGTATAGTGAACCTCGATGCATTTTCTTTTTCTCTGAAATTTCGGCAATAGGATATTACTGTTGCTAACAGTAACCTAATTTATGGCCTTACATCTTCAGTACACACACCCAGAGAAGTGTGACCTTAAAGCCCTGTGCAGGAATGCTTGAACCTCAAGATGAGCATTGTCAGACACCTCAGCAATCCTTACTGTATCATGTATGTCTTCGGAGTCTGTGCTCTGCATGTGTTTCAGACCAGATGTTCATATAATGCTAATCCTTGAAGGCAGGGTAGAAACAGATTTATGAGTGTGGGAAACCTAACCTTACTGTATTGGTAGCATAACACTGATTTTCCCCCCCTAAAGTGTTTGGGTATTTTTAGGTTAACCAGCTGTTATAGTGTTAGATCTATCCTGGTAGGGGAAGAGAGTATTTATTGTTGTCAAAGCTTGGAAGAAAAATACTGCCTGGAATATCGCAAATACAGTAGAGCACGTATAGAACGATTCACTTTACCCAAAACCTGAACTTTTGAATTTTACTTGTGCCCTTATTTTGCCGCGCTGAGTAGCAAAATGTAGTATTTGTCGCATTTTCAGCAGTGCCACGTGAACGGAGTCGTGCAAGTACTACACTCTTCAATCTCAAAAATCAATATCCATGAGTTAGTCAATGTCATAGGAAGAACTTTAATTGGATTTGCATTTACTACTGTTCTAAAGATGTAGAAACAGTCTGTTTTTATTGCAAAGAGACTGCCTCCAGCACGCTTATAATCTGTGCAGACAGGCTTTTTGAGAAGTCGGCTGCTAGTCACATTACAATGTTTATTTTGAGAATTTTAGTAGCTTTTATCCAGTAATGTAAATACAA
Organism: Aptenodytes patagonicus; assembly: GCF_965638725.1. Taxonomy (NCBI): domain Eukaryota; kingdom Metazoa; phylum Chordata; class Aves; order Sphenisciformes; family Spheniscidae; genus Aptenodytes; species Aptenodytes patagonicus. Next base: position 125,592,686 of record NC_134951.1, read on the forward strand.
GTTATTTCTACCTGCTTGTCAGCAGAGACGAGTCGCACAGTACTAATAACTAACTCTCTGGCCAGTAACACTGTGATCTGAAATTCTCAGTTAAGAAATACCTTTACTTTTTGTCTGTATACATTGCACTGTATAAATTAGTCATGCACGTTACAAGCTCAAAAGTATATACGATTTATTCTTTATGCTGGAAGCAGAAATGTAGTCACAGCATATGTAGATAGAGGCACCATGTTGTTAGTCCAGACACCAATAAAATTAATTGCAGAATAGGTTCCAGCATTGGGCTGGGCACTTTGTATCTTTCACTGTGCTGACTTCCATTATTCTTGACCTAGATTTACATTAAACATATATAAATATCTTGTAGACATACCTCCTGCAGAATTTTATTTCCATACCTTACTACAAACATCTTCATAAACTTGAACTTTCAAATCTGCTTGCGCATGAAAACCTTTTATTCAAGCTTTCATCGTGTGCCTTGAAGGCCACAGCTGTGTACTGTCTGGCTTCTGCAAACTGGTTGCTGGTGTCTTTGTTATTTCCTGTCCTGACAACATCAGCTCTCTTCAGGTACACATTAAATACACATTAAATACTAGCTGCTTATTATTATAACGCTATTATATGTTGTCTGCTAAGCATTTGTGTGGCAGCATACCCCAACATCAACAGCTATTCCTTATCAATAACTCTTTTATAAACCATTAAGTCTTTTTACAAGTAGAAGCTGAACTACCTCTCTTTAATCTTTAATAACCATCCTTAGTATCTTCTCCCTTAAGGCTTATGATATTGTTAGTCTGATCTGTTACACCTGGTGAATATTGGGTAAAAAAAATGGGAGGTTGGGGGGGGAAAGGAGTTCCCTAGTCTGTAGTGATGACTGGGAAAGACTCTGACTCATCACTTGTGTATGGGGCTACGCAGGATCCTCTGCTGATGGATGGTGTACTAAAGGGTGATGACCGAGTGATTTTTCAGGGAATTGTAGGGACTGTGGTAGTTCCAGTTCTTGAAAGACTTTGTGACTTTGAGAGGCAGAAGTAAAACTATTACACCCTCATTTATTACTCCTTGTTCATGTGCCAGCAGACCCTAAGCTCTAGCAGGGTTTGTCTTAGGGTTTCTGGTACATTTGATTGGATTACGAGTGTGCTTTTGCAGGTGAATCTCTACGGGTTGTCCATGGCCGGCTGCCAGGTGCCTACCCAGCTGCTCACTCACTGCCTCAACAGGACAGAGGGAGAAAACAGGATGAAAAACCTCCTGGGTCGAGATAAATCTCCTCCCCCTGTGTTTCTTATGCTTTTCCCCCTCATTCCTCGCTTCTGAGTGGCGTTTTGCCCTTTCTTAAAGCTGTTTGTGCAGAGGTGCTGCTGGCATGGCTGAGGGGCTGGGCTGTGCCCTGTGGTGCAGCTGCTGGAACCGGCCTCTCCCCACAGAGGCCGCGCAGCCCCTCCTGCTGACTCCTTTGAAATACCTCGCAGGATGCCATTTTGTGAGCCCTCTCTCAATCGTTGTTGAAGGATGTGGAAAAATTGCTGACTTTAAAGAAACTTAGAGGAAGGGCAAGAGCCAAGGAAGAGCACTAGAGATGGTTAGCAAAGCCTAATCCTGGAGGAGGTGCTGTGGAAAGGGAGATTCTGCTTGCGCAGCGAGTGCTTCGGGAGGGGCATGTGCCACTCCTGGAGAGCAGCCAGCCAAAAGGGCTGACCTCAAAAAACAGGCAGCAGGGGCAAAGAAAAACCCAACTTCTATTGGATGTGGGTGGTGTAAAGGTGTGGTTGCTGATGGCTGTCATCTAGGGCAGGTGTGACAGGGCGCCATGCTCCCCTAAGAGGCAGATCACTGGGACCTACCTGTGGAGAAACAAGGGTTCGAAGGTGTGCTTAAAGCCTGAGGAGCTTCCTGAAACGGGCACTTTCTGGGGAGGCTGAGATGGCTTCCCAGTATCTTTGAGATGGGGAATGGCCCAAGAGCTGCTTTGTGTGGGGCTCCCTGGCTGGAGTTCAGGTGGGAAGACCACCTACCCGCACCCATAAAAGCCTCCTTAAGTGTGGTCTGAGGATATGAGCGCGTATGTGATACGACAGAGGATCGACCCACAGCCCTTCTGTCATCGCTTGAGTGTTGCAGTCCATGAGGTGACTCCAAAAAGTGAGTTTTTCTATATTTACTTTGCACCGGCACGGTGCCTACTAAACAGGGGTGCGTGTGGCATGGCCGTCTGTCTATGCTAGCCTTTTTTCTCTTTTTTGCTTTCCATTGCTTCATTTTTAGGCAAGCAAGCAAGCAAGCAAATAGTTCTTCTGTAGCTAACAAAGGTAGGACAAATTCTTCCCTTGGTTTTGCATGCCTTAACCCTGGCCTCCTGTTTTAATTGTTTGTTGGGGTCAGCCAACAGAGGTGAGGAAAGGAAAATTAGATTTTTAATTTGTACCTGAGTTCTTTTTGGGTATGGAAAATCATGATCCTAGAAAGTGACTCCCGAAACTGTCTGTCCCTGTATCGCTTAAGTGTCGTGTAGTTCTGTGATCAGCGTTGCACTGACTTCCATGCTTTGTGTTTGGCCCAGATATCTTCGCTGAATTGGGTCTTGAACTGTCCTGTCGTCATGCTTTACTTGTAAACATGAATTTGTCTATAAATCATGCTTTTTCAGTATTATACACAGGCACTGAAGTGTTTGGTCTGGCTACTCAAATGTGTTAATGTTCCCCAGCTGGGAACATTTCTGATTGAAAGTGGCTCTCAGCTGAAACATGATTAATCAGCCTGTAGCTAAGACAGTTGAAGATGTCCCTGCTGTCTTACTTTTGAAATAAACTGTTTTATATGTGTTGGTAATTAGAAGAATATAATACAAAATGCTGAGAAAGTGGAATAATTGAACCCTGCATTGAATAATCCAGTCATCTTTTTTTTTTTTATTGGTACGGTGCAGGCCTTTCCAAATAAAGTATTCATCTCCAAAGCAAAGCAGCAGAGAAATTAGTTTGGATTTTTAATAAGGAAAATTGCTGTGTAAAATCCTCCTTTGAGTACTGAAATATTGTAGCGTCAAACAAGAAAAGCTGTATGCACTTGATGTCTTTGAATGTAAAATCTCTTCAAGGACTTCTTTATATCAGTGTTCAACAGAATAGCAGCATTCTGAGAGGAGCGTGAGTGCATGTGTCCAGTTTTTAGGTGTTAAGAAGATCCATTGCGTCTGTTTAATCAAAATGGCTGCGAAATGAAAAATCTTGTTCCTAAAACTGCAGGCGAAACAGCAGATGTCACTCCAGCCTTTCTCTATGTGGGCCGGAGAAGAACTTGCTCCTGTACAAGAATAACTTGTGTGTGACATTATTGTTTATGTTTAATAGTGTATGTTAAGGAATAGATACAGTGCGTTACAGAATTTCTGAGGCTAACTGCGGATTGCTGTTTTACGTACTAGAGAAACACCCTGTTTCTGGACTGTCTCCATTTGGATCTGTGTATGTTGGCACGGGGTGGAACCAATTTATGAAGAGATGTGGGCAACGAGTAGCAACACAAACCTTTCTCTAATGCATGGCTTATGTTTAAGACAGTGGGGTTATTTATTAACCGAGAAAAATATACAGTTGCATGGCTCAATTGTTCTAAGCAATTGTTTTAAGATTGCATTACGGTTCGTAAGTTCAGGATGAAGTTAACATTTTAAGCAAGCTACAGCAAATAGTTTGAATGAACAGTTCATTTCAGCATTCATAGTTTGGTCATAACAATTGCTAGATTTATAATAAATTTGTATGATAGGAGCCTAGAATGAAAGTCTTAAGCTTCTTGAAGTAGTGCTGATTTACGTACACACATCTTATATGACTTTATGTAGCGCGTGCTGCAAAATAAAGGCCAAAAATCTCATGAGAAGGTGGCAAAATTAGTTTCCTGCATCACAGAGAATCATAAGCATCCACAAACTCTGCAGTAGATGCTGTTGAGTACTCAGTGTAATCTTGAAGAATGGTGGTTTTCAGTGTGTGGGTGGTTTTGGTTGGTTTTGCTTGGTTTTGCACGCTGGTGGGGATCTAGAGCCTACCTTGCTGTTGGCTCTAAAGACACTAGAGTAGAACGCAAGATATTTCTTTCTTATAGGTTACTTTTAGTTGCTTAAAACTCTTACTTATGGGCATAAAGTCACCCAGGACTACATCTGTCTGTAGTCTACATCTGGCCTGTAGGGGAAGGAAGATGAAGTGGTTCTTACCTTGGCAAAAGAAAAGAAAATTTTTACAATATCAAAATGCACTTTAAAGGAAAAGAACTGTGGTGTTTTGTTTTATTTTTTTAATTAAAATAACAGTATAGCCCCACGTCATTCTGTTTTAAGAAAATTAGACTTAATGAGCCTGTGTTGTTACAGAAGACAGGAGCTTAGGAATTGTAGGTATCTTTGGCACTGCACAAAAGTGTAAATTTTTTGTTTACCTGTAAGTTCAATCCTCAATTACTAGTTTCTCTCCTGAGACTTGGATCTTAACAATATTAAGAGTGCTGCTGTTTTAAAAGCTTTGCAAGCACATACAGCCTCTGCTCCAGTAAGTGCACAGTCTGAATTTTGTTACTAGGTCTTGATATTTTAAGTAACTGATTTTTCCCTTCCACCTTTAAACCTTAATTTTTTGAATCTTGTGATATTTTGAGAGGGACAGGAAAGTAAGAACTCGGTTGTCTTTTCTCTTTTTTGTTTCCTCTTTTAAATCCACAACACGGTTAAGTGATTGAAAAGACCTGAACTTACCATTTTCAAAAAGTAAGAAAATTACTCTTGGGCATTAGACATGAGTTTCGGGGGGGGGGGATTCCTTGAGTGGTTCTTGACAGTTCCTTAAAGTGCCTGTGAGCAGTATCTGAAAATTTTGGGGACATAATGGTTGACTATGAAATGCCTGGTCTCCAAGAGAGGTGTCTATGTGAACTGAACAAAAAAAACCAAGGCTTAACATTTCATCGAGCTTTCCTAGGAATAGTTCCACCTCTGAGATAAAGCAGAGGTGAGTTTACATTTTGCTGACAGACATTTTGCCTGCAGCTTTGCATAGAGAAAGATGTTGCAGATAGTTACCTCTTTAACAGGTTAATAGTAACCTCTCTTGAACATGCCTACCAGCCTTAGAAGGACTACTTGTATTATTGGAGTTTATTTGTTACGATGCTTTGGTCATACATAGCAGCTGTTGCAAGGTGCCAGGCAGGTGATATTAAAGGATTCAAAATAAATGTGCAAATCTGCTTTGGAAATCATGTATTTCTTTGTTCTGCTGTGAGGCCTTGCGGCGAGGCTGCCTGGCTTACTATGAGTTTTGCCTTCAATTAATCACTGGCTTGCCGTTGCTAGCATTGCAAGTCTGTCTTACTTATCTGTATATTTACAGCTCCAAATAGAGAATATTTGCCAGCCTAAATGATGACTAGGCATAGCGAGTGGCAAACCCAGCAGTAATTGTAAGGCACAAAATCAATTCTGTAGCTGTAATAAATACAATTTTAAAAACAACCAAGAAATGCAGAGGAGCGAGTGGATTTGGAGCCACAGGCCAAAAGATTATTTCTGTACAGGGGGGAAGGAAAACACTCAATTTTATCATAATTGTGTAGAAAGGCTCACTGAATAGAGAATTAGATTGATATTTCCAGGTAATAAAAACATGGAATAGTTTGTGTGGCAAGTACACTATGGTCTTTGCTATGCGGTTAGTGGAAAGAATACCTGAACAAAAAAATCAGGGCATTGCATATATGAGCTTGAACTTTATTTGGTGAAGATGGGCAAACTATGTCCAATATGCTTGTCACTTGTGTTCAGTAATGTTTAATCAAGAATTAGACTAAATTACTACACAGACATACTCTTTATAGCTGTCCCAGGAAAAAAGGGTTGGTCCTACCCCAGGGATCTGGCTAGGTACAGAACTCCAGCTGAACGTGATGTTTATCTTTGTCACAGGTAAGTCACTTAGATACAAACTTTTTGCCGTAAGGAGACATCCAGAAGCAGAAAACTCTGTGCTTCAGCCTCTTCCTGGCAGAATCCTCAGGGACAGGTTGATAATAAATCGAGTTGAGGAAATTATCTCAACAGAAGGTTCTTCAGGTGATGAATTCAAAGACAGTCGTAGGTCTGTGTGGTTCTGGTTATCGTCAGAGTATGGCAGGCTGTGCTCTGTGCGTAGACCTTGATGGGGAACCTAGACTTTTTTTTTTGAAGAGTGTCTTCCAAAGAGATTCTCAGCTTCAGCCAGATGGTAGATGCGGGAACTGCTGCGTTCCCAGAGCTCGCACCAATACCTAATGGTTTCTTTGGGCCTTAAACAATGTGCCAGGAGGATATTGTCATAGTGCTGTGCGCTCAGCTTAGCTCGCAAGAGCTGGAGTTGCTGAGATTCTGGCCTTTTGGAAAATGAGCGTGTTTGTTTTTCTTTTGATTGTCTGATGTGTGTTAAGCTTTTTTTGGCTTCCTTTTTCTAATGGGGGGATTACAGTGACTTGCATGGTAAGAAAAACTGTAAATCTGATTTTATTCCAATTTTTAAAGGGGGAAATATTCAAAATCTGGGCCAGATCTTAAGAATGTCAAGGAGACTTTTGTCTGTTCTTTGTCCTGTAAGTGTGGAAAAGTCTGTCATTTCACCACCACGATGTCGAGAATTTGGTCTGTTCCTTGATGCTGTTTGAGTACAGAAGGCGCAAAACAAGGTACAGACCAAAAAGATGGTCCCTGTCCTCAAAAGATATGACTGATGATGAGACAAAGTAAGCACACTCTCAGGTGAGATACAATTATCTTTATTCTCTACAGCGGCTTTTAAGTGCTGAGGGAGGAACAGCAAGAACTCTTCTGGACTGCTCTCTTAGCTTCTAGTAATCAGCATTTAAGGACTTTCTGGGTCAGACCAGCAGGAGTAGGGAAGTGATCGTGCCCCTGTACTCAGCACCGGTGAGGCCGCACCTCGAATACTGTGTTCAGTTTTGGGCCCCTCACTACAAGAAGGACATTGAGGTGCTGGAGCGTGTCCAGAGAAGGGCAACGAGGCTGGTGAAAGGTCTGGAGAACAAGTCTTATGAGCGGCTGAGGGAACTGGGGTTGTTTAGCCTGGAGAAAAGGAGGCTGAGGGGAGACCTCATCGCTCTCTACAACTACCTAAAAGGAGGTTGTAGCGAGGTGGGGTCGGTCTCTTCTCCCAAGTAACAAGCGATAGGATGAGAGGAAATGGCCTCAAGTTGCGCCAGGGGAGGTTTAGATTGGACAAGAGGAAAAATTTCTTCACCGAAAGGGTTGTCAAGCATTGGAACAGGCTGCCCAGGGAAGTGGTTGAGTCACCACCCTGGAGGTATTTAAAAGATGTGTAGATGTGGTGCTTAGAGACGTGGTTTAGTGGTGGACTTGGCAGTGCTAGGTTAATGGTTGGACTTGATGATCTTAAAGATCTTTTCCAACCTAAATGATTCTATGATTCTAGGCTGCATCTGGATTGTCAGTTTTAATAGGCACTGTTAGGACTATTTCTAGGTTATGTCTAAATGTGTGTTTCTTTTAGTTTGTCCATATTTGGAGTGACTATTTAAAAATCTGGCTCAAAAGAAAATAAGGGGATGAAGCAAGCAAGTGTTCAGGTGATATTTCAGATCTGTGAAGGAGTATGTCTAGGGCTGAACCTTGCTTGGGCTAGTTCTGACTAACACCAGTACCATAAAAACCATAGTGAAAATACTGAAATGGCAGGATGAGGTAATAAAAGTGTTTATATAGACTGTCTCTAGGGCCCTGGACCATGCTTTAGAGAGAGATTTTCAGGCTCTGCTTCGGTCATAAGAATCATGAGATCATGGAAGTCACTTATCTGCTTTGGGGACAGAGCAGGAGGGCTGAGCTTAAGATCCAAACAGATTTATTGTGTGACAGCAGGGAAAGAAATCTGAAAGATGTGCATGTCCTATTCTTGAATTCTCCAGGTGTCCCTGTTCTTCTGCACACCCATACCGAATGCCATCTCTTCTGTAGCCCTCAGAATCAGATGGTAACAGTCATAGTGCTGAATACAAGAGATTTACAGGTGAAGTTGCCTAGGGAACTTACAGTAAATGTATGCCAGACTGGTTAGCTCTTCTGTAATAGCAAGTATTTAAGGTGGTTTAGGTTCCTGATGCCTAAATGGTCACATTGCTCTGTGTAAGCCAATGTGCTAAGCTGTTATAAGCTTGCAAAACACAGCTTCAAAAATACACCTGCAAAGCACGGTGTAGGCTGGACAAACCACCCGTCATGGAGTACTGTCCTCTGCGGCAGGGGCAGCCTTGAATTATTCATAATGTAAGTGCTAGTAGTAAGAGACCACAAGGTGAATTTAACAGATCTTTGAACGTACACGGGGGACTTAACTTTGGACTCGTTTCCTGTTGTGATAATAAATACAGTAAAATAAGCCCTATTTGCCTTTTTTTTTTAAATGGGGATGAAGGAAGTTAGGAGAGACCCACTTGGGTGTAGCTGATATTCTACTGATTAGGGCATCGCCTGAGAACCTAGTTAAAATCCTTGTGCTGTGTGGCAGCATCCCACAGTCCATGGGAGTGCCTTAACTACCAGGCTGAGTCTTTTGAGAGGAAAAAAAAAAAAACAACCCACGTATATCTCCTGTTTTTTTATTAAAAAAAGCAAACAAAAAAAATTGTTCTTCAGTCAGAACTGTCTGCACCTAAAATAAAGGGCAGAGTCAGGCTCACTTTGTTAGATAATCCTTATAACAGAGCAAGCGTAGAGAGATGTGGCTTCCAGATAGACTAGAAAAGGATGCCCAGTTTAAGATGCTGTTGGTCACACCTTAGGTGAGAAGAGGTGGTATTTGATCTTTTGTCTCGTGTTTCCTGAACTCATGTCTTGTCTACAGAGGGCCTGAGGTTTTCTGCTTTACATCCACATCCTTATAAATTAAAGAGTAAGGGTTTGTTTGATCTGGACGTTTGGGATTTTGCAGCTCTATACATATCGGTTCTCCTATACCTGTGTGTGAAGTTAATACTGAAGTTCGTGTTGCAGTAAAGGTTGAAACCTTTGAGATGCCCTTGATATCAAGGATGAGAAGCTCCATTCTTCTAGAAACAGCTTGTTGGCAAATTGTTGGACTAAGGAAACAGGCATAAGAGAGAAAATCTGGGCCTTTTGCTGAATTTATGTCTGGAGTAACTATGCAAATCAAAGACAAGATCTCCTTCTCTGCTTTTGCTGCTTTTCTTCCCTCTGCTATTTGTATACTTTAACACTTTTGTCAGCTGCAGATGGGCAATAAGTGAAGGACAGAGAAAGTGGCAGGTGTCCAATCCTTCCAAACTCAATCCCATTTTAGCAAAATAAAAAAAAAAAATTTGGTTGCTATGATAAGACTAAGTCATCAATTACTCTGGCTTGCTGCAACGCTGTCATGGGACTGCAGTCAGGCTTCTGTGGTTAAGGCAGACACCTTATTCCCAATCCTTTGGTTTAACTGGCACAAAATGCTTGTAAAATTTGGAACGGTGATAAAGTTGGGTTGCAAACATACATTTTACATTTCTCTTGCTATTGGACATACCTATTTCCAGAGCAGCTCAGGCCTTAGCAGTATTTGTCCCCCATCCCCAATACACCGGTGAAACACTTCAGTGTTACTTATGTTGATTCACAAAACTGGCGAGTGAAATACGCAAGACTCGTGGCAAATCTTTTAAAGAACAAGCTGTTGAACTTGGATTCTCTATATGTTTTGCTTCTGGCTGATGGGTGGGAATAGCAAGACCAAAGAGGTCAAACGCCTCCGTGATCTGGCCAGCCTCTGTGCTTGCAGAAGGCCCAGAACTGCAGCAGTATATGCACTGCCTTTTAATGCAAATAAGTGATGACTGACGCTAAAACAGTGCTGTGCTATAAATAGAGGATTTCAACAGCTAATTCGTAGATGTTTCAGTCCATTGTATAGTAGGTGTGGGTCAACTAGTTGGGGTTGCTAACCTTGGCAACTGTGCCACATCTGTTCATTGAACAGGTATCTTTAGGCCATTGCCCATGCTAGCAGTCAGTCTATCCTTCCTCTTTCTCATTATCCCCTTTGGAATAAACAATGGGTTGGGTTCCTGGGTTCTCTGGTGTTTTGGAGGTTGTTTTTGCTTGCTTGTTTTTCAAGTGAAATGGATTAAGTTACAGAAGAATAGCCAGCATGCTAAAAGTGACGCTGGGGGCATGACATGAGGGCCAAGAATTGTTCTTGAAAAAGGGAGCCAAAGCAGATAGCAATAGGGGAAAGTGTAAAGGCAGCTTTAAGCTAACAATAATGGTGCTCTGTAAAGATCTGCATTCAGCCATTAGCTGTCTGTGTGGTGTACAGTGCTTTAAGGAAGAGCTAGCCTGGGTAAAGAAAGGAGCTAAAGCTGGAGGTTTTTTCACACTGAAAGTGCTTATTTGGATCTATATCTATAACCACTTTCTTTATTAAATACCTCTGTTCAGGAGGTACTGTTATGTCATATGTTTCAATAAATCTAGTATCAAACAAGTCCTGATGGCTGAAAAGCATTTTATGAAACGTCTAGTCTTTTTTTTTTGCCTTTTCAGTGGGTAACAGCAATATATGAAGTCATGCACAGCGTATCCAGATGCTACTGCTCTTCTGAGATGTATCTAAAAAACCATTCTTCTTCTGCAGTTTTAAAAGCAGAAAAGCTAGAGATCCGGGTTGGTTTGAGTTTTCCACTTTACCGGTATGTCCAGGATGAATGCAAATAGCTCTTTCCATAATGACTCAGTGGGGTATGAATTCTCTCTCTTTTTTTTTTTTTCATAAGGTCAAGCTAGTGTAGTGCTTTGGGGCCCCAGGCACTATTTTGGTCTGTACAGTAAGTTTTATATTTAAAATTACTATCTAATGGGTTCAACTTTTTCTTTTTAAATGCAATATATAAAGCAACTTCCACCAAACACATCAGTTTCCCCTCCACGTCTGGCCATGACTGTGTCTCAGGATTTCTATTTTTAAGGCAAAATTTTAAACTTACTTTCCTTATACAAGCAAATGTGTCCTGGACCATATCTGAAAATGTTCCGATCCAATTATTTTATGTTCTAATATATTTGCTGGATTCATCTATTGGTCTGTCCTAATTTTGGCAGGGGGTGGAGAGGGTGGGGAATGACTTTCTTTTCCATGAGACTAGCGGGAGTGATCTCTAGCAGCAAAAAGCCAGGGATGTGGTTTGTGTACTTGGAGGAATTGAGAAACTTTTTTTCTTTAATGCTTGCCTGCTGGTACTTATTTGACTTGCACAGCCAAGAGAGTCATGACATTCAGAGGACTGAGCTACATGAATGTTCAATGCTTCTGTCGTGTTAAGGGTAATCATGTAGTCTTGGAGCAGTGTCATATAACATGCAGCATCTCACTACATGGCGTTGTCATGGCTCAAGCAAATCCATGTAACCCATCATTTGTTCTCTGTTTTAAAAAGGATCTTTCCGTTACTTTTCCTCCAAAAGTCTGGGGTCACTTCAATAGGTACTTGTTACTGAGGTTCAACACTTAAATTTGCATATTTATTACAAAGGAAGTAGCTGGTCATAAGCTGTAAGTCCTGTTAAGACATCTCACATTGAGTCATCTTAATCTCCTGTATTTCACAGGTAAAGTGGCTGTGACCTTATAGTCACCTGCCGTAGCCAAAGGGACCTGATCTCCAAAGGGTGCCAAGCATTATCTTTTTAAAAGAAATGGCAGTGTTCAGACTTTTGCACTAGTCACAAACTGTTTTATAGCAAAAATCACAAGTCATCTCTGGCAGTCGTCATCCTGTGGTAGGTTTGTGGCTTTCTAACTGCTTCACGCCCACTCGCAACTCCCTGTTGCTGTGACTCAACAGCAGGAGTGCTTCTGCATTTCTGCGGCTGGCCTGGAGCTATGCTAGTCGTTGTATTTTTGTCAATTCACATCTAGGCAGTCCTCTTGGTTCTGATATATTTTGATTACTTGATGTGAGCTCTGAGTAGGGTGAGCTAGTGAAGCTCTGCACAGGCTAGTGCTTGTCCTAAGCATGCTGTGAACGGGAAGATGTCGGCTGTTAAGTGGTTAGTGGGCATCCTGTGTACTCCCAGCCTCTTTGTTTGCTGACAAGCTAGCTGTCCCTGCTGCTTTTCATCACTTCTCTTACAGCTAGCTGGGCCAGACAACAGATACTTTCCTGTGGAAAAAAATAAGCACTCTTACTTTCCAATGTCTTGCATGTTTTCTCTGTATGCACTTCTTATTTTCCGGCGATCCCAGGGCATCTTATCTCGGTAGCTGATGCAGTGCTTGGATGTCTTCTGTATCAGTGTACTGTCAGCAGAATTTCGTTACTGAAAAAGAGGTGTCTTTACATTTTACCTGGGTACCTCATTCTACCAGCTTGGTTAATTGAATGTGGGAATCTTAAGGGCAGAACTGATAGAGGTAAACTATTCAAACAGCTTTCAGAATTCAACGCTACAGTGTATAATCAGCTTGCTGAAAGAAAGCGTTCTCAGGAATAAAATGTATTTTTGTTACTGAAGAGTTCTTGTAAGGAAAATACGGGAGTTTTGCACAAAGAAGAAAAGAAAGTAAAACAAAATACCAAAGCCCCTTTTGTTGTTGTTTAGTAGTGCAGAGAAAATAAATGTTTAACATCAAAGGAAATATGGATAAGATTAAAGTAACCATTAACTAAACTAGTTTCACTGCAGGAACTTGATTGAATCCATTTGAGATTATTGCCTTGTGATCTCTTCTCTTGTCAGAGTGTGTTTTAGGTTAAAATACAATTAAACATTACTTGAGCACCCAAGGATATGATGAAAATAGGATTACTGCAGGGTTTTTGAGGAAAAGAACTGATGCTCTGTAATTTGAGTGTTTAGACAGTTGAAACGGGCTCATTAAATTAAAGGTTACTCAATAAGAGTAAATATTAAGTGGCTGCCTTAAGTTATTATATAGTAATTACAAGGATATTTTTTAGAAAAGATGTTTCATAGGTATATTTGAAGTTAGGTGAAAATCTTGCTATAATTCTGTTTAGAAGTCAAGCAAGGAACTTGTGGGGAACAGAATCATACAGGAATAGAAAGAACAGTCAGATCGCAGGACACTGAATTGTCCTAGTTTTGCCATTCACAGGACTCCTTAGGGTCCTTGGTCCGGTAGCTGATCAAGAGATTTCTAGGCTTAACCAGCCAAAGCAAGGTTGGTTTTTTTGCTGGAGACAATTTACCAAAATAATTTGTGCCACGGTCTATGTCACTAGCTTTCTTTGTGTTCTTCCATCTCAAAACAGCAAGTAAAAGGAGCAAGCACTCTTACAAACACAAAGGGGACTCTTTGTTCTGGCTGCTAGAGACCCCAAAATTCCTGGGCTTGCATCCCCAGGAACACAAACTCATGGGCAATCACAGAATAAATTACCAGGATTTCTGGCCCATTGACTTGTTGTAGAAATAGCTGTTAAGTATTCTTCAGTCTTTATTTATTACAACTGGTTTTCTCTGTGGCTTCCGCTTCCTATAGAGATTAAACTAAGCTTTTCAAGTAAAATTTTCCAAAATACTCCTCTTTGTCAGTGACCCGGTGAATTTAGACACATATTTTTAAATGCTACAGTTTCTTCTCTAAAGAGACTAAGGTGTTTTGTCTACATTTTGGGACTTTGGTAGTTCCTATCTTGAATCCAAAGTCAGTGTCCTCCTTTTCCTCCTTGCATTATTCTGACTTTGTGAAAGACATTCAGCAGTATAGAAAGCCTGAAAAATTTGTTAGAGCTCTCTGAAGATCTGATTCACTACATCACAGTAGTGGATCGACTATTATTAGTCCAAGCCCTGTGGTACTGATGTTTTTGTCCCTTGATCTTTTTAGGGAACTGCTTCAAGTGATATTTGGTCTATCTGGCTCCTCAGACACCCACTGTGCATGTATATTGTTGCTCCTAGGAAGGCTGCCTCTTAACCGTTGTAGTGGCAAACGCAGTAGAAAGTTGCTGGAAAAGTCTGATGGAAAGGGAAATATGCAGGCGGTTTTCATTTTATACATAGCAACGTTTAAGGCAGTAAGCGACTTTTCACAACTGCGACTGTAGAGTGTGGACCACCAGAAGGCCTCTCAACATGAGACTGCCCTAAGAGTTAGGGTAGAGGATGAACACTGAGTCCCTGAGATCTGTATCAGGAAACTGGGAAATTTGGGAGTTTGGATGAGATATTTTACTCTTCTTTTAAGAAAGAAATTCTTTAAGAAAGTTCCCTTTTGGAATCAATCAAACAAACAAAAAAATCATAGTTCCTGTACTCTGAGGTGTAAAAAAGAAAAAAAGAAAAAAAAAAAAAAAGAAGCCTGGTTGCTTAAATGACAGGAACTAATGGTAAAGATCCAAATCAACCTCCAAGAAGTAACAAGTGAATTAATTCAGATCCTTTTCAGTTAGGAGGGCTCCCTCTGTTTCAGTTGGGCTGCTTTACTTTAGCCTTGTTTCATCTTGTCCCGTCAGTTTTCACAACATTAGCCGAATGCATTGCTGGAAAGTCATCCACTGCAACGGCCTTCCTAATTCTTATGTTTTAATATACTTTCATATATGTGCATGTATATGTATGTATATAAACGTTTTTTGCTTGGAGCTCTAGTCAAGAGAAGCGGCCATCATGGAGTGTTAGTCTTAAGATGAGTCCAAATCATTTCTACAGAAGTACAGTGGAAAGTCAAATAAGTACTCTTTTGTTAATCTGCTCAAAAATGTGATATCATTTTTGACATATTTGGATCATAAATGAGGCCTAGCTCTTCCTTTACATGTGTGCTCGTGCAGCTAATAGAATTATAGTGAGGATATTGTACGTGCAACAGAGGGCAAGTGCAGGCATCATACAGCAAGAAACCTGTCCCGAATCCCTACTTTTGGGATAACCTGTAACCTTAATTTCTGCTAAGATACTCTTACATTCATGCCCATTTACTGATCTTGAGTGTCCTCTCGGGTTTTAGAGCGTGCATAAACAGCCACAAGCAGTTCCACCCTTTGGCAGCAGGAGTTTTACTGTGTAGCTGGGTAATTCCTTGTAAATCATGGTGCAAGTGTCCACTCTTCTCCTCTAGGAAGGCTGGAGTACTCCTCTACTGCGGTATTAAATAATCAGATATAATGATTTAACACAAAATTTAACTCTTGAGATTTCTGTCTTGAAGCGGTGGAAATAGGCGTACCCGCACTTCCTGCAAAAGCTTTCATGAGCTTGGCTTCTTCCTGCCGTCACAAACACTCGGAGCCCGAGTTTTCAGTTTAAAAAAAAAAAAAAAAAATCCATGTGTACTGATGGCAGTACAGAGACGCTTGAAAATATGAATCTGACAGTTTCCAAGCAGGTGAAAAACTAACTATAAAACCAATCTTTTGGTCTACCTTATTGTAAAGGGCGGGCATCGGAGGGGGTTTAAGGGTTTGACGTGACTAATACTGGTTTTAAAAATGTGAGTTAGATTAGTGTATGTGCTAGAGGACTCCAGTGGGGAGTCATGATGAGTCAGGCTGCCCCATACAGTTATTTTGTCCCAGAGATGTATAAGGAACACATTTGCTTTCCCCACTGATGTGTGTAGCGAGACATACTTTCACATAACACAGCCCATCATTTCTATTAGCTCTACAGCTGCTGTGGGGTTTTAATTTTTTTTTTTTATTTTATTTTCTATCCCCACCCCTCATGCCTTCCAGCTTTGCCATGTCCATCCCAGCTTGAGGAATTGGACGAGCCACCTTTCTTCTTTCCCGTGGGCAGCGAGTGCAATTCTTCCTGGAAGCGTGAGCCGTAGGAAGCCTAAGGAACAGCCTGTTCTCCTCCACTGTAGTGTTATATAAATAATGGGCTCCTGAGATCTCTGCCATCTCTGCAGTGAGAGGACCAGCTGACCGACACGCAGCCAAAGCAGTAACTGGGAGGTACGGGGATAGAAGAGGACCCTGCCGTTTTGGAGGGGATGGCAAATGCCACTGTTATCCTGATGCTGTCAGACAAGATCTCTCTCTTTTCTTTTTTTTTTTTTTTGTAATGGCCTCATCAAGTAATAGGCACATGCTAATTTATTTGGCAGTTAACAAAGTAGGTTGTCTCACAGTCTTCCACTTTTTCTTCTGGACACGTGGAGATTAAAAATGTAAGAATGAAGAAGGAAAACAGCCAGATCTCAATAGCTGTCCACTGTCAATCCTTGCTGCTTTTCCACATCATCTGTGTGGCCAGGGTAGAAAGCAAAACGCAGGACAGGTACTGAAATCTGCACTGGTTTTTATTTCTTTTTTTTTTTTTTTTTTCTTTTGAGGGAGAAGTTGCTAGTTGTCGAAGGCATAAATGGGTCATGTAGCTGCTGCATCTTAAAAATAAAATCGTTGGCAGGCTTCCCTGTCTGCAATGTAATGTGCTGAATTTCAATGAAAATCACCCAAATGTACAGAGCTCATAGGCAGCTCAGAATGCTGCAATATAAAATGCTGCAGCATACATTTCTAGGCAACTTCCGTGCCATTTGATTTGCTTGTTCATAAATCTTTTCTCAATCAAAGTACTATTGAGTAGCATTAATAATACTCTGTTTCCTCTTCCATACCCATACAGCGGATGACTGTTACTTTGAAAATACGAAATACATTCTTCTGAAAACAGTCAATTTAAAAGGCAAAAACCAAATCCCAAACCTATGGTTTTGAAGGAGTGGAAAAAATAGAAGTTTATTGTAACAATTTATTTTAACAGACAGATATGAAGACTTTGTCCTGCTCAGACTGTTGAGCAATCTCTTTTCCCTTTGATTTCTTTTTTCGGTAGTGATTTGCATGTGTCAAAACTATCATAGATGTGAGACGGCAATATAGGATTATTGGATTATTGCTGTTTAACCAGCCTCCTGGCTAGTTAACAGCTCTCATGTCGATGCTGACGTTGTTCCCCATGCTAGTTAGCCATTAGTTCATTTCTTCCGCGTTGAGCTCCTATCATAGTACTGTGCCAGGTAATATGTATAAACATATTGCAAAGTATGTGTGATCAAGTCTAAATCATCAGCTGGGATGGGATGAAATCTCTAGAGCCTCTCTTGGATTCTCCACTGGTATCTCCCGGTAGCACGAAGTGCAGACTGAGCAAAGCAAGCACCAAGTCTTTTTATTTCTGTATTCTTCCCACCAGCCTCAGATTTTTTTTGGCTGTTCTTCATCCACAAACTGATCTTATCTAAATGACTAGCATTAGCAGTAAATTGTATAACGCAAAGGACTAGAAGAATGATGTGTGCGTATGGCTGGCAGTGGAGTCGCAGTCTGCGTATCTTATCTGGTGGCTGAATGTAAGTGCTGATGGAAGAGCAGGAAGAGGTTTGATTCCGGTGTGATCAGTAAGTGAATTTCCTAGTGGAGGGTGTGCATCCTTTTCACAGGGAGGAATCTCTCTCCAGAAGAGCTAGGACCGTTTTAGCACATTCCCCTAAAGCCCTGCCACTTATGTCGGGCAAACGCACAGCAAGTTCTCACTTCTCCTGCTGCAGGATAGCGCGGCAGCATCACAGAAGACGAAGATGGGTGTCTATCTTCTCTCCTTTGGCAACACATCATGCCTGAGTGATATTAATGTACTTTGAGTTCTGTGTCCCAGCCTAAACCCAGACAGTGGCAGACCTAAAGTATGAGCTTTAGAGGAACTGGTGGCTGTGGTTTGGCAAGATCCTTTATGAGGTTGCTCAGGAATGGAAATCTTGGTAGTGGTCAGCGACTGGGGAGCTCCCTGTGACTGATCTGTCTAGCAAAACTGTCGGTAGAAGGGAAGGGCTCTCCTCTGAATGAATACTTAAATCACATGATTTTACCCTCACTGACTGTACAGAGTATCTAGCTGCCTTTGCCATTTTATCTAGTCACCGCAGACAAATTTTTCCTCGTGTATTTTTACATCAGTTAGCACTTGCTCGTGTGAAGGTTGCCTATGGTAAGAAATGTCTGATATCGCTGGACCGTGGAGTCATATTCTCCAAATATTAATGTCTCCATGTGTGATATCTAAAGGGGATGTTGACCACATTTCAATCTAAATGAACCTCATTTATGTTTTCTTTGAAAACATTAGCTGTCCTGTCCTTCCTTCTTCCCGGTAGTTAATTTTCTCCTATTTATTCTTGCTGGCTGATGAATGTCTCTGTGCTAGTTGTTTAATTGGCAGTTGGGTTCATTTAAGTTGATAGAAGACCTAACTCTGAAGGGAAGCATGTTATCAAAATGCATAGACTAATCTTATTAGGTGAAAGCATTTTTGTTTAAATGGCAAATGATTAGACTATCTTCGGTATCTCTTCAAGAGTGGCTATAGCTGATTGCTCTTCCCGGAGGCTCATATGTTCCTGAGTCATGTGAACAGAGAGGCAAAGGAAAATGGTTTCCCCTAATTGTAAGTGGTGAACTCTGTCTTGCTTCCCATGCTGAAATGACTGTATTGTGCTGTTTTCAAATAGCATTGGAATAAGCAATATGATACAGTGCATGTTGGGAAGTATATGAAATCCCCCCCCCCCCCTTTTTTTTTATCCTCCTCCTAACTGAATCCACTCTGTTTTATTCCTGGCTGTGCCTGCAGCTGAAGTCATGTGATAGTACATCTGCTTTACACCAACAGGACCATTTTACATAATTCATGATGTTCAACCACAATGTCAGCTGCTAATACGGGCTAATCCAGCACTTCTCTGAAAAGCTGCATTAACAAATCTTGCTTCAGCATTTTCAGCTCAGCCCTTAACGGCTAGCGGTCCACGGGATGGCACATGGTGCACAGAGCTCAGAGGAGGTCAAGCCAGGGTGTGCAGAGCCACCGGTCTCCGTTCATCCCTGATGGCCGCAGCCCTCCAGGGCAAGGCTGCAGCAGAAAGCCGTGGGGTGCGCTGCCGGACTTGCTCCTCAGCCCTCTGTCCGCAGAAGCTACAGCGACACAAGTAGACGTGGGGCCTGGGAGAGCCAGCTCTGAAAGCAAAGAGCTGATGTGCCAGGAACAGGCAGAGCCCCTAGTCCGCATCAGTGACTTCTAAAACAAATCCTGACGAGCACGTCTCTGGGGGAGTGCAGATTGTGGTGCGCGGTGTGGCCTTGCATCCCTGCATGGCCAAATCCAGGGCCTATCCAGAGATCCTATTTGTTTCCCTGAGGGTGAGCGGGGGGGGGGGTGGTGGTGTGTGTGTGTCACAGTAATTTCTGCAAATTGGAAGAGCATAGTCGAGGGTGTGTGTGAAGGTTGAGGAGATTTTTATTTGCTTTTTGGTTTTGTGGTGTTGGTTGTTTTGGTTTTTTTTTTTATACCTGTGCTGTCAGGAGATGCCTCCTGGCATTTGGGGAAAGGGAGCTCTCCTAAATGGCAGTGAACACCTGAACATATGCTCCTCAAGTGGAGCCAGCGAGAGCTAAGAGCTCAGGCTGTACTCCCGCAGAAACTGTTGAATTTCAGGCTTCTGCTTCAGAGCCCCTTTCGCTATTACGAGTCTTAGCACCTCTTTGTTGAAAATGACAGCCTTAAAGCTGTTTTCTTTTTTAATTTACCCTTAAGTCCTTATTTCTGACTGAATTTTTCTTTTCTACCTACGCCATTTATATGGCCCTACTTTCCTGGTATAGGCTCTGTACCTCTTGGCCTATTTGTGCTGGAAACAGTGCTGATAATAGAGGGATGTTTTAGTTATTGCTGAGCAGTGCTGACACAGAGTCAAGGCCTTTCCTGCTTCTCACCCCACCCCACCAGCGAGGAGGCTGGGGGTGCACAAGAAGCTGGGAGGGGACACAGCCGGGACAGCTGACCCCAACTGACCAAAGGGATATTCCACACCATATGACGTCATGCTCAGCATATAAAGCTGCGAGAAGAAGAAGGAAGGGGGGGACGTTCGGAGTGATGGCGTTTGTCTTCCTGAGTCACCGTTACATGTGCTGGAGCCCTGCTTTCCTGGAGATGGCTGCACACCTGCCTGCCCATGGGAAGCAGTGAATGAATTCCTTGTTTTGCTTTGCTTGTGTGCGCGGCTTTTGCTTTACCTATTCAACTGTCTGTATCTCAACCCACGAGTTTTCTCACTCTTACCCTTCCGATTCTCTCCCCCATCCCGCCAAGGGGGAGTGAGCGAGCGGCTGCGTGGGGCTCAGTTGCTGGCTGGGGTTAAACCACGACACATCCCTATGGTTGTGATATGCTGTAGCACATGGGGGTCAACATCAGAAACCCATCGACAGCCAGAGAGTGTGTGCTCTGTTTAACACTTAGTACCGCTCTTGCAGCCATGCTCATTTTAGTGGGGCTGCTTGAGACTTGAGGGGAGAAATGTTCTGTCCTCCTCTGAAGTATTTGTTCAAAAAACAGCAACAACAACCTAAACCACAAGCTGCGGAAGCATGACTTCATCTGCTTGGTTTTTTCCACGCTGTGCTGGGCAGAAGAGCAGCTAAGGCATTTGCAGATGCAAAAATATACTTCTGGGACTTCTCCCTGCGGGAAACCAGTGTTTCACAGAGGAATGGTTTAAACAGCTGTAGTTTGTCTTGACAAGCATATTTTCTTTACTCTGAGCTACAAAATAACCTTTTTGCCAAAGTTACTCTCAGCTGTGAAAATCAGATGCTGCACTATATGCCTTTGCAGGTGTTGGGCATTTCTTGAAAGAGACAGAGATGGTTGAAAAATGGAGATACACTTTGAAAAAAATTACTCTTTTCCTGCCAAAAATACAAAAATTTGATTTTAAAAGGGAAAAAAATAATCTAGTTCACCTAGAAACCAAGATAAAATTTACAGGGGGGGGGGGAAAACCCCACAACAGTATTTGATCCAGAAATGCTGCTTTTTTGTTCATTGGAAGTTGCTGTCCAGGTCTCTTGTGCACTTTCTGGTTTTGCAGGTCTGTTGGGGTTTTGTTTTTGGGGGGTTTCCCCCCCAGGGATAATCTTCCTTGTCCCACAGTACTTCCTATTACTTATGACTGCACCAACACTGTGCTACCTGTCAGCACTGAAATTCAGCTCAGACAAAAGAACAAGAACTAGTGGTGGTACTTTTAAGTTTTGAAATCACTAGACTTTGCTTTAGGCTTGCCTAAACAAGGTGTTGGGTTTGGGTTTGTTGTTTTTTTTTTTTTTTTTTAATAGAACAATGAAAATTCTTCTTGGCGAAACACTTCTTACAAGAAAAAAAAATTGCTCAAAAGAATTTCTTTGGTGTAAAAATAGATTTAATGTCTCTGGTCATTCAAGTAAGTAGAAAGAGATGTTACAGAAGTACTGCCCATGGCGGGGGGGGGCAATATCTGCAAGGATATTCTGTAAGAGATGGGCCAAACCCAAAGACTATACCAGACCCAAGAGGTTTGGGGTTTTTGTGTTGGCTTTTAAGTGTTCAATTCAGACTGAAGTTCTGCCAGCCACTCCTCAGTGAAAGGATGGACAGGGCTTGTTTAGAGAGCTGTCCCTTCCTCACCTTGCTTTCTGCTTTATTTATTTTTTTTTCCTTGCCTCAGTTATTAAAGTTTTCTATGTTTGTGTGACTCACTGGCAGCAAGTCAGCGTCCTTGTGTATCATGCAACCATTTACTTGTACCTTTCCATCATATTTAGTTCTTGTAACTTCCATGATACGTTGATTTTGGGTGCTTTGGGAATCACTAACTTCACAAAAAGCTGATTGTATCACAATGCTGTACAATACATAAAGTGGATTCTTAATCCTAGAGAGTTTTCACAGGACAGCGACAGTTGTTCAGAGTACTTTTGTTTGAGGAGATGCGTGTGTTACAGAGCTGGTACGGACCTGCACCTTTGTTTTTCAGATTAATTTTACTGTCACCTGTGTCACTTCGTTGACTGAAGTCATGTGTCCTAGTTAGTTTCCCTTTAAGTAAAATAGGATTGAGGAATCTGATTTCAGACTTAATATTGAAACTGGCTGGTTTGCCGTGCTGGCACAGGATTGAATACTTGACTAGCAGTCGCTGTCAGAAGACTTGGGAGATAAAGGAGATCAAATGTTCTGCTTAGCGCTCTGTCACGATTTCATAAAACCCATAAAATCTCTAGTCCTGTCATCCTGATCTTACGCTTTCTCTACATTCAAAAGATTTTCTGTATTTCAAAGGATTTGTGGAAATTTTGCAATTATATTGAAGTGTTTCCTACCCCTCACGGTATTCACAGCTTCAGGAGTTTGTCTTAGGCAAGACCTATCGAACTGAGCATTTCCAGGCAGTACTGTACAGGGGCCGGCAAGAGGTAAAGTACACCTTAAAGATTTCTGTGGTGGCTGCAACCCCACTCATCATTTCTCAGGTTTTCCTTAGTATTTTGTTGGACGGGAACTCTAAATGACTAATAACGTGCTTAGTTGTTTTGGACAGTTAAATAAGGGGTAAAAATCAAAGCTGGTACATAGCAATGATGTGTTTTATCTATGTTACTCCTTTAATAATGAGCTCAGTTCTCAGCAGCCATTCTCACTTCTAAAACTCTGCAGAAACATGCTCTGTGTGTTGGACCATGAATAGTAGGTGGATTTTGATTAGCATAGGATGACTTGCATCATTGCAGAATCTCTAGATAGCCTTGAAGAAAAGAACTGCGTTCGCTCCGTCTTCTGCTCTGTCAACACATTTGCCAGCCAGACTCAACTGAGATGATCCTTTATCGTTAGAGATGACGGGAAGAAGATAGCCCTGTGCCAGTTCAGTTTCTCCCTCTGACATATGGATGTTGGCTTTTGAGCGAACTGCCTACGTACGGTTCCTTTTCTGTAACTGCACCTTTGCCTGTCTTGCCTGCTTAGGCTGTGAGCTTGTTGGGGCAGCGACGGGCTGCGTGTGCCTGTACCAAAGGGATGCTGACCTCAGTAGGAGCCTTGAGTTGCCGCTGTGACACAAGTGCCGTTGGTGCAGAGGATTTGATGGGCAGGGAGAACATCTGGCTGGCACCTAATGCGTAACAAGTCAGACCCTTTCCTGCAATAAGCTGCCTTAAGTTGAACTAAGGTTTTTTTTCAGTTCTCCTGATTGGCTTGAAACAGAAATATTTTAAAGGGAATTATAAGCAAATATTTTGAATAAGTTACCAAGATATTTTGGTAGAGTTTTTCTCCCTCCCCCAGATTGCTTTTCTTGGTTTAACTTTCACTATCGAGCATAATCAGAACTATTCTAGAGTAATTTCATAAAACAGTCATATGCAGTCTATAGGTTTCCAACTTAGTATCAGCTGAGCCCCGATCTTACTCAAGTCTTTGCTCATTCAAGTAACTGTCCATGTTTACAGTGGTCTCTGCTATCAAGTCCTTACCGTCTGTTCGCTTTCTGTGTCTTTAAATGAGGTGACTGTGGAGCAGAACGCTATTGCAGGGCTGTGGCTTGAGTTCCCACTGTGTCCTGGCATCCGCCGCAGCAGCTCTGCTTCGCGGCCTGTGTTTTATTGTCTCCAT
The DNA here is from genome assembly GCF_965638725.1 of Aptenodytes patagonicus. NCBI lineage: Eukaryota > Metazoa > Chordata > Aves > Sphenisciformes > Spheniscidae > Aptenodytes > Aptenodytes patagonicus. Next base: position 125,616,222 of record NC_134951.1, read on the forward strand.
TTTCAGCTTCGATCTCTTGTCCTCTGCACCCTCCTCTGGCCTCAGCCCTTTCCCCTTCTCCAGCTGCCTGACTTACCGGTGCTTCTGGTGTGTGTTTAGGGCTTTAAAACCTAATTAGCTTGAGGGCAAACAGGCTTTCTCTCTCCTTCACCTCAAGGCCCAGCAAGAGTCAGTGAATATGGGTTGACTTCTGAGGGTAAGGCTGTAAGGATCGCCTGAAAGAAGCAGCAGTTCATTAAATTTTATGTTTCTGCTTAGTTTCCCCGCATATTCTAGTTTAATCCAAAAAACAGAAATGCGCAGTGGACACTGAAAGTATGTTTTAAGGTAAGGGCTTAAGGCTGAATGTCAGAATTATAGCTGCTGTTTCTTCAAAATTAACTTTTCAGCATGTGTTTTCATGGAGTTTATAAACTGACTCTAGATCTACCTGGGCTTTTAGGGGTCCTGCAGAGCATCAAAAGTAGTTAATAAAATACTGTCATCAGCTGGATTTATTAGTGTTGACACAGTAAAGTCTGGAAGTACTCTACAGTAAAGTCAAAATAGGTAAGGTTTCTTAAAGATATTTTGCTCACGTTTGCATACTGTTGGTTTTGATACCCACGAATACCCTTAGTGCACTGGGATTTATGCATATTCATGCTTTGGAGGTCTAATCAACCCCCCATGAATGTGGAAAAGAACCATTTTGTTCCTTTTAATGAACTTTTGATCAGAATTTAGATCAAAAAACCTACTGTGCTGTAAGTGGAACTTACAGCTGCCTGTATTTAAGTTAACACTTAGCAAATTAACTTAGGACTGCCTATAGCGAAGTTTACTAAGCCATTTCCAATATGGTATTTCATTTTAACTTTCTTATGCCAACTTGAGCTGTTCTGGATTTTGGATTAAATAACCCAGCACTGGATAGTTATCCTAGGTAGGGTGAGGGAAGTCTACTTCCTCTACCTGCTTTTTAAAAGCACAGGTTTTAGAAGCTTCAGTAAAAAAAAAACAAAACAAAACCAAGATCTTGGTAGTTTCAATGAATGAAATTTGGGGAAGAAGGGAAGGAGAGTTGTTTTGCCTGTGTTAGAAAAGATTCTCCAGCTGTCTCATGGAGAAGCACCTACTATCCACTAGTGCTGTGGACCAGAGACATAAAATTTAGCAGCCTGGAGGGTCTCTCAGTTATTGCCTTCCCGTGAAATACCTACCCAGTGTTTGCCTGTCTGTCCTCAGCTGTCCAAACACCTTTGTTTGCATCAACCTACGGAGAACTTTTGGATCCTTTTGGATAGACTATCCAAAAAATTCCCCTGGCAAGACACGTCCTGCCTTCTGGGACCTTCTTGCAGGTGTCCCTCTGGGTGACACTGGCATGGTGCTCAGCTGCGGAGTGGAAAGCGGGAGGCTGTTTGTTTCTTCAGTGCATCTCCTGCCGAAGTCGTGGAGGAGAGAGCCTGACTGAAAGCCCAGGGGTGAAAAACAGGCAGGTGGAGGGATGAAGCAAGTGAAATGAGGGACAGGACTGAAGGCAGGCTAATTCAGCTGAAGAAAAACGGGAAGGGAACAAGAAATTGAGTAGGTGCTGGGGGATGCAGGAGGGAGCGAGGAGAGCTGAGAGGAGCCAGGGGAGAAGGGGACAGAGGTGCAGGGCGCAGTGGAGCAGGAGCAGTGTGGAGGGGGCTGTGGTCTGGTAGGTGGGGAGAAAAGACGGCTCAAGGCTGAGACTCTCCCGTGAAAGACCCCCCACAGCACTGTTTTTAACCAAGGCAATAACTGGGCCCTGATACCCTAGTTGCTACTTTTCACTTTCAGCAAGCAGCTGTGAAGCCTACCAGGCAAAGGAGCACCCCCTCCACCTGCTACCCACTGCTTGACCAAATTGTTTACCCCATGACGTGCAGTTTTTGCACGGGCAGCAGTGATCCCGGCGTAGATCCCGAATGTGTGGGAATCGGCATTGTCCCACGTAACGATTCATTCTGATTTCCTTCACCGCCATCTTGTGTGGGTTGTTCTTTTGTTTGGGGGTTTTTTGGTTGCTTGCTTTTTAAAATTACAAAATAACGTTCGAAACTAAACGCATTAAAACTGCTTGGTATTTTACAACACAAACATAATCTCTCTGAATACTGTTACAGAGAGAGGATCCAACACTATTTGGCAAGTGCTTTGCAAAATAAATCAGCTAGAAACCTGCGCCCCTCAGCCCCCTTGAACCAGCCCAATGCCCTAACTTCTCGGCAGGGTTTATCTCCCATGTCTGTATTTCTTGTAGCTATTTACAGGTTTAAAAATACTCTATTTATATTTTACTCACTTCCAAACAAACTGTCCTCATCTCTCTCTAGAAAGGCAACAAAATGGCCCAGAAGACAGCAGTCACACCTTGCACACCTACGCCCACAGGCGCACACAGCAGCAGTGCATATACTTAAGCTGTCTCTAACACACATAATTTTCCTTATTACTAAGTACTCGTCTCTTCCTTTTTCAATGCCTTTAAAATAAAAGATTTATATGTGCATATGTAGACACAGGAGAAGAAAGAGGGAGGGGGAAAAAAGTGCGGGAACTGATTTGTCTGCCTCTATATCCCTCAAATAAAAGTCTTGAGCGATCTCTCCAGATTCAGGTCCAAATCCAAAGCCTGTGGAGGTTATCAGTTACTAGTGTGGCGTACAGAATATTTTGGAGAATAATTGTCATCTATATTTCTAGATTTAAAGTATATCTGTAATAAGCGTGTCACGTGGCACAGGCATCTCGC